>NC_024312.1:4793934-4809847 GCF_000523025.1 Cynoglossus semilaevis | reverse complement strand
ACGCGAGTGGGAGGAGCGGGAAGAGGGGGGGGGGGGGGGGGGGGGGGGGGGAGGAGCAGAATGTAAACAAATAAAAATACGGAGGCTGAGTTGAAGCCACAGAGGAAACTGTGGCTGTGGACCAATGAGGACTGAGGAGAAACGACGTCTGTGACCAGTGTGTGTGTGTGTCAGTGTGTGTGTGTCAGTGTGTGTGTGTGTGTGTGTGTGTGTGTGTCAGTAACAGTTCAGATGAATCAACAGTTTTTATTCTTTTCCTAAAATACGACCTCGTAAGACGTTAGCGTCACTGATGATCACAGACGTGGTTTCTCCTCCTCCTCTTCCAGCTAACGTCAGATTTTCTTTCGCTAACCTGTAGCTAATTCTGGGTCAACCTTTAGTTCAGGTTTTGCTCATTTTTAAAACATACTTTTAGCTCTGCCGTGTCAGTGTTTTATTTAGCTCTAACTGTTAGCTTTAGCAGGACACATTTGTCCTGGTGATATTTCTAGAACGTTCTTTGTTCTACTTTTATACTAAACTGGTTATCGTCCCTCAGTCATCATTAAGCCCCGCCCACAGCCCGTCAATCACTCTTCCAGATTTATGACAGATCATTAGAACAAATCAGATTAGAGTTTTTAATTGGAGGAAACAGACGGGAGGAACTTCCTGTGGAAGCAGCTCCCACTGAGGTCTACCTCGCTCTACCATCACTGTCTCTCTCTCCTGGTGTTCTGCTGAGAAGATGGAGAAGAAGAAGAGAAGAAACACTCGTCCCCTCCTCCTCCTCCTCCTCCTCCTCACTGCTGCGTTGCCATAGAAACAGCAGGATGGAGAGGCAGTGTTTTTCCTGGACTGTTTCCAGGGAAAAACAGGCCGCGATAGAAGAAGAAGAGAAGAAGAAAAGAGAAATAGAAGAAGAAGAAAAAGAAGAGAAGAAGAAGAAGAAGAAGAGGAGAACCCTACGCTGTTCTACTGGAAAAAGTACCAGAAATTACACATGTCTACACAGCACCAAGTACCAGGACTCAAGATTAGTTCTTGTTCCAGAGGCAGGACCATTAGAGAGAGAACATAACAAT
This sequence comes from Cynoglossus semilaevis, assembly GCF_000523025.1. Taxonomy (NCBI): domain Eukaryota; kingdom Metazoa; phylum Chordata; class Actinopteri; order Pleuronectiformes; family Cynoglossidae; genus Cynoglossus; species Cynoglossus semilaevis. Next base: position 4,808,780 of record NC_024312.1, on the reverse strand, counting down.
GTGGGCGGAGCTTATAGCCCTCTGTCTTCTGATTGGTGGAGAACTGTCTGCATAAATTCCCTGTAGCACTTTTAAAACCTTAGCTCACAAGTGGAACCGTTTCAACAGAACTGTTATTTGTGACTAATGGGCACTTTTTTAAGACGACTGTTGACTGACAAAGACACCAGGAAGTCCTGGTACTTTTAGGAACTGTTTGGACCTGTTTTGACACAGCACAGGAACTGTTTCTTCGTATGTCCAGAATCCTCACATAAAAAAATAAACAGGCAGAAAATTGAAGTGTGGTTTGATGAGAGCGACGCTCAGACAAAGAAGAACCTCGAGTCGTTCTACAAGAACGTCACAATGTCCAGGAGGAGGAGCTAGAGGAGACCACAGTTTCACTTCTCATGGTGGTCTGGCAGAAGAAGAGATGAACGACGGACTCTGACGTCAGAACTTCAGTCACACTTCTCCTTTGAAAAGGAAGTGAACAAAAAACTCCCAACGACGAGGAAATCCGTCGACACTACTGACTCTGAGAGACTGAACCATCGGTACCACTGACTCTGAGAGACTGAACCATCGGTACCACTGACTCTGAGAGACTGAACCATCGGTACCACTGACTCTGAGAGACTGAACCATCGGTACCACTGACTCTCACAGAGACACAGGAGCTAAAATCACTGATTTCTTTCTCCAGACATTGGTGATAAAATGTTAGTATTTAACAAACGTCGGTTTCCTGTAGGACAAATGTGTTTAACACTCAGATAAAGGAGAGGACATGTCCTTGAGACGTCGGAGATAAACTTGGCCTTCTTACATTTACTAAGGAGCAAAGAACTATTTACTATTTTTGCTGCCAAACTGATTCAGACGTGTGTGAAGTTTCTTTCCAATAAGCACACACACACACACACACACACACACACACACACACACACACACAGTGATCCAGACAAATATCTGGACTGACGCAGACTGTGAATCAAACATGGATTGAAAGGGTTTTCCTTCATGAACAGAATGTGTCGTTTTTCTGATGTTGAAAGCAGAAGAACAGGACGTGAGTTTGGTTGGACGACTTGTACGTCCTGGTTCAGATCAGCTGATCGCTGCCAGGCAAAGAGGAAGACAGCAGTGACTGCTGGGAGTTGATGTGATGAGTCTGTTTGAATATGAAAACAAAAGAAAGACCTCCGCGACAGAAGGAAACAGAAGACACTGAGCTGCGTGTCTTCATACATGGCCTTAAAGGGACAGTGCAGATTTTCTAATGATGGTTTGTATAAAGTACAGAAACAACAGCCGGCTGTTAACAGTCAGTCACAGTGTCCAGTGGGGATGTCTCTGGGACAGCAGTGATGTCTCATTGTCCTCTGTCCTGTCCTCACATCAAAAGTTGACCAAAACCTGATCAACTCTATGACTTTGTGTTTGTTCTCTTCACTGAACCTAACGTGGCCTCGTGTGTTTTACACGGACCAACATCACCGTTAGACTCTTAAAAATGGGATTTTAGTTCAGACTAAATCTCAGAGACAACTTAACTAAGAAAAAAAAAACGACACAGGCTACATGTGCCACCTTGAATACCAGGACCAGGCACAGCACTGGACACTGTGTGCAGTAACACTGAAGGCACACAGTGTTTTAACTCCATCTGCTTTTATAGAACTGTTATCTGTGAAACGAGACGTTTGGCTGATACAGACACCGAGTCCTGGTGCTTCAGTCCTGGAGTCGTCCATCTTCACTGGACTTTCACTTCAATTTAGACCAGACAAACAAAGAAATCCTGTTCTTGCTACAATAAGTTCCTGGAACTGGTTGGTCCTTTTTTTCCAGGCTCTTTGTACAGAGGAGTGAAGTTTCTCAACTGTACGATGATTTCACTGATCTGTTCATGAACAATACTGTGACTGTAAAGGAAGTAAAATGAATCATGACACTGATGTAAACAAGTACCTGAGGAAACAAGATTTCTGGTGATCTCACACACACACACACACACAGAGTGTGTGTGTAGATAAAACAGTGGAAAATGTCAGACATGTTGATATAAGGGAGACTTTGAAAACGAGCTGAAATTATTATTATGAATTATTATTATCAACACACACAGTAATACTAGTACTAGTACTAGTACTAGTAGTATGGGTGATATTTGTAATGTTGACTTGGAGAACTTGTGTCTAAGTTGAGGAGGACCACTTCCTCTCCAAAAACAAAGTCCACAGACAAAATCGGTTTTAGAAGCCGCTGGTCCACTGCTGCCTCCTGTGGTCAGCTGGTGTAACTCAGGTAAACTGAGCTAAAATCGCTGGTTTTCTTCATCAGACTTTGGCTTTGGAGACTAACTCAACGACAACAGTATCTGATAAACTGAACAGGAAGTAAAAACTTAAACTAGCGCAGGACTTCCTGTGGTTGTCCTGTCTGGTCATGTGATGTAAACACGTCCAGGACCTGGTTTCTGGTCCGGGCCTTTCTGTACTGCACTAGTAACATGTTATTATTATATTATTACAGGTTACACACCACAGCACCTTCACAACAATTTAAAGAACTCCAAAGTAGGAGGAGCCTGACAGGCCACGCCCACTCACCGTAGCTGAGGTGACGCAGCTGTCCGTCAGGGTCAGGTGGTGCGGCTCCCACCTGCGCAGGAACTTGGCAGTGAGGATCTTACTGAGGAACGTGCGCGGGTGTTTGAGCACGCACACCTGGATGTCGCCCTCGTGCAGCAGCTTGTATCTCATCCCTCCACCGTTGCCGCTGCTTCCGCAGCTGCCGCTCACGACGCCGCCGCCGCTGCCGCCCGTGCCGCCGCCGCCGTTGCCGTTGTTCTGCAGCGGTTTGCTCCTGCCGCACAGTCTGCCGTTACTGCTGTTATTGTTGCTCTCGAACATGTCTCCCAGCAGAGGCTTGTTCTCCTCACACTGCTGATGGAGGTGGTGGTGATGGTGATGGTGGTAGAACTGTTTGTTGGTTCCTCCTCCTCCTCCTCCGCCTCCTCCTCCCCCCACTCCTCCGCTGGTAAACTCCATGTCCCCGAAAATATGAGAAATAAATTAATCCAAGCTCCGTGTGTTTATCCCTGTGGACGCGCGTCTGCCTCTCACACGCACACGCGCGGCGCAGCTACATGTATGTGCGGAGCAGAAATGGACGGAGGAGGAGGAGGAAGGGGGGAGGAGAGCGAGGGGAGGACAAGGCCCGACACGGACGCGGCCTCAAGGCGACGGATCCGCGGTGTTGAAGGGGGAGGAGAAGGGGGAGGCAGATGAAGGATTTTCTCACAGAATGAAGACAAACACACTCGGATTATAATCCAGCATATCCCCTTCCTCCCCCACGCACGGCGCGCGTCCACAGACGGCTCTTCAACACGTCACAGCCATGGCCTGGTCCGGTCTGAAACCCGGTACACGATCCTCCACACGAACCGACTCCACAAAACCACAACGGGAACCGAACGAATCACAGAGCAACTGGGTCCAGGTCTTGGTCCAAATCCGAGTCCAGGTCTTGGTCCTGGTCCTGAGACGCTTTTATTTTCCTGCTCTGATGATTCTCCTTGACTCTCTTTCTCTCTCTCTCTCTCTCTTTTAGAGTACTGATTGGCTCCTCCTTAGTCACGTGACACTGTAGTGACGTCAATAGGGAGGTGAGCGGATGAGCTGTGCCTATTTTTTTGTGACAGTCTGTCGGTAGGGGGCGTTGTTTTCCACTTCTTTCTCCAAAAGGAACCGTGCAGATCGTCTCGTTCTTTTTTTCTTTTCATTTATTTTTATAAACGTATTTATTTATTATCGTAAATCAAATCGATGTTTTTTTGTCTCTTCTAATTCTTGCCGTTTTGGTTTCATCAACAACTTGTTCATGTGTAAAATACGTGTCACAATAAAATATATTTAAAATAAATTGATTTTTTTTACTTTTAAACCTCGATATCGATATTTTATTGTTAACATTTCAATGGTTCTTAGCGACAATAACTGTTTCAAACACTTTTACAAAATAAAAGTCACACCAATTTTAGTGATTTTAATTTTTTTTTTGACATGAACCATCGTAGCTACATCACGTAAACAAAAGTGTGACATCACACAGAAGTCGTAAACAAAAGTGTGACATCACACAGACGTACGAACATTTGATCAGAGAACACACACACACACACACACACACACGTCCCGTGGAGACGTTCAAACGACAGTCCTTTAAATTCTCTTCCAACGTTAAAATTTGAACTTTGTCAAAGCTAAAATGTCCAAGCGGTCTTCTGTAGCTAACCCTAACCTCCGACCATCCACATCAGCTACAGATTAGGATTAGGATTACAGACCAGGACTAAAGTGTTCCATAGAAGGCAAAAAGGTTGGTTTGGAAACAAAAATGGAAAAAAGGTGACAAAAGGTTAGCCCCAAAATATAAAATTTAGAAATTTAAAAAAAGCAAATAAAACTTTATAAAATTTAAGCACAGATCATTTAACCCTTATCAATAACGTACTGAAATAAATTAGAAAAAAAGCTCTGCATTAGCAAGCTAGCAGGATGACGTAAGACAATCAGGGAGGAGTCATAAACATTTCCCAGGTTTCTTTGGGAGAGAAGAAGAGAAAAGACATTCTCTGATCTGAAGAATGTGTGTGTGAGTGTGTGTGAGAGAGAGAGAGAGAGAGACAGCAGCAGCTGGACGTCCTCACACACGACAAACGAGGTCAAGTGACGCCAAAACTGTTCTGACTGGAAAGCCAGGTCAAAAGGTCACAGAGGCCGCCCCGCAGCTTGACAACACACCCCGCTTTCTAGTCCCTGGTCCATAATTAAGATCTACTTCAGTGACACAAAGCGACCACAGGAGGCAGCAGTGAGCCAGCGGCTCCTGTGAGTTTAAATCGCTGATTTTCTCTGTGGACTTTGGTGTGGGCGAGTGGCCGGTTTCCAACTAAAACACAGACCGCAGCGAGGACTTCTAATAAAAACATGACACAGCACAGCGCCTCAGGTCGAGGGTTAGAATCCATCACCAGAGTCAGAAAAATGTGACAAAAATGAAACGAGATAATTAGTGTTAAGGAACCAGAATCTGGAATAAAAAGTGTCGCTCGTTGTTCCATTAGCTTTAGCAGCAGTGTTAGCTAGGTTTACAACAGTTTAGTTCTTCTATCCTGGAATCGCAGACAGAAAAACGGAGTTCGATCCAGAACGTTCCCTCTGTGCAGACTTAGTGCTGGACTCAGACTCTGATCCGGAACATTCCCTGGCTCAGCTGGAGTCTGAACAGCCGACAGTTAGCGATGCGCAGCGCGGCACATGTTGTTTTGGACAGATCGTTGGCTAACATGGGTTTGGTTCGGTGCCAGGTCCCCGTGGTGCGTCGGAACTCGCGGATGTAGTCGAAGCTTGTACCTGCAGGAACAGGACGTGGTTCAGGTTCTTAGGTACTGTTACAGGGACGAAGACTCGGGGACGTGTTAACTGGACATTTAAAGTTTGACAAAGAACGATAACGTGTCCACGGCTCTCCTCCAATCACAGCCTCTCCTTTTACAGAGAGAAACGTCCTTTGATCACTCACCTGTATCCAGGTCGCCCACCACAAAGATGCTGGCACCGATGGGCACGGCGCCGTACACGAAGGACGAGCTGGTCTGGATACAGAGGTTCTGGTCGTCCAGGAACATCCACCTGAGCCAATCACACGCCACCGAGACCCATGTTTACAAAAGTTTAAATATGAAAAAATATATTTAAAAACTTTTTTGTTTCCTCTTTGTACACAAATTAAACAAGATAGCTAAAAGTTAGCCTGCCAATGGGCTGGAGGATAACGTTCTGACCTTTGGCCTGCCTGCAGTTATATCTAAAATTAAACCTCGACTCCCATTCACACTCCCATTCACACTCCCATTCACACCGTTCAAACGTTCTGACCTTTGGCCTGCCTGCAGTTATATCTAAAATTAAACCTCGACTCCCATTCACACTCCCATTCACACTCCCATTCACACCGATGGTCCTGACCTCCTCATGTCGTTGAGGTAGAACTCAGATTTACAGGTGGTCATCTGTCTCTGTTCGGGGTTCTCCGACTCCTGACTTCTGACGCCTCCAAACACGTAGAGCTCCTGTCCCACGCCACACGCCACCGAGCCGAACCTGAGCAGGAAACACAGGGTGAGTGAATTCAACGAACGATTCGTTCTAGGAAAAAAGTGCTGACAGTTTCTCAATGTTTTTGAACAGGAAGCTGAGTCAGCAAATTGAACTGTGGGACAGGGTGAGGTGTGATCAACCGCCGGTCTGTGGCTCTGTCCCCAGGCTGAGACTGGAGCGGACACAGACTTCATCAACTGCGTCTTTGTTAAATGTTTCTTCTTTTTCTCCCGTGGGACGGCGTAGGGAGGAAGTGTGCGTGGTCAGCAGTGAGAAAACAACACACTTTCGACAACAAAAATCCAGTGACAGGGTGTTTTGAAGGCGTCATCAAAGGGGGCGGGGCCTGATGAAGACAGGAAACGCACACACCCTCGGTCCCTGGACGTTGGGCTCATGAATCAGTTACAGATGATGTGAAACATGTCCACATGTCAGAGTGAGGGGTGGGTCATGAGGGAGTCATTAATACAAATGTGAAACTAAAAATTCTGTGGAATCGAACGCTCCATTCACATGGGAACGTGAAGAGAACGCAAGAAGAAGAAGAAAAAAAACATCTCATGACTCTGGTCAACGCTGTGGTTCAGTGGCTGTGGGTTCAGTTCAGGTCAGACTTACCGTCTCTCCTTCAGTGGACACAGGCCCGTCCACTGCTGTGTCTTCGGATCAAAACACTCCACGGAGTCAAAGAGTTTCCCGTAGGAGCCTCCGCCCATGGCGTAGATTTTCTTATTCATGGAGGCGTAGCAGCCCACCTGCAGGGGGAGACACATCACAACAGAACCTGAGGTTCTTATCACTTTTCATCACTCTCCCAGAGTCCACAGAGAACGTCTGTGAGTCATGAGACGCTGGTCCACTGCTGCCTCCTGTGGTCAGTTTTTGACTAACAGAGAACCATCAGTGGACCGTGTTCTACACAGTGTTCAGTACCTTGCGGATCATAGTCATGCTGGTCTGTGTCTTCCAGGTGTTGCAGTGAGGGTCGAACACCTCCACGGTGACCAGCTCCATGTTCTCGTTTTCTCCTCCCAGAACGTAGACCAGACCCTCCAGTTCCACCACACCAAAGTTCTGACGAGCCTGTGTCAGACCAGTGTCACCTTCATCATCATCATCATCATCAAACAGCACTTTTCTCCAGTCAACAGAAGAACCTAAACAGTAACTGTGGCTCTGCTGACACCTAGTGTTCCCTCAGAATAACTGCTGGACATCTGTCTCTTTTCTTTTGTTTTTCTTTTTTTCCATTTCAACAATAAAAACATTTCACTTTTCTTTTATTTTAATGGCCTTCACTTCAACTTCTGCAGAACTGAACAACAGTGATGGTCAGAGGGGAGTTCACCTGCAGCATGGGGGGGATGGGGCTCCACGTGTTGAGGTCAGGGTCATATTTCTCTCCACTGTCCAGGACCTTCTGTTCATTGGTTCCGCCCATTGCAAACAGGAAGCCCTCTGTCACACAGGAAGTGGAAGTTAGGACTGAACCACACAGTATTTGCAGCATCATAGTGAGGCTGAGGACAGAGCTCAAAGCATCATGGGCGCTACTGCCCCCTTTGGTCAGTTACAAGAAACTACAGCAACAATAACAAAGTTAATGAACTACCAATACTAACCAGCGGCCACCAACCCGTGGCCCAGACGGGCCACAGCCATGGGGTGCAGGTCGATCCAGAGCTGTCTGTTGGCATCGTAGAGTGGACACATGCAGCGTGTGGCAGGAGTGGGCTTCCTGGTTCTGTACGGAACCCAACAGAGAAGAGATCACAGACTGGCTGCTACACTACATTCTTCAAGAGAGAACGGGCCGCATCCCGTTTCCTGGTTGGACTGTGACTCACTTGCGATCTTCTCCTCCGGCGATGACGATGCACTCGGAGTAACCTCGAGGTTTGAAGGCATCCAGCAGAGCTTGGCCCTGGAGCTGAGCCCCCCCCACAGCTGGCTGACAGTAGTCTCTGAGCACCTCCCTCATCAGAGGCTCCCCCATGGCCTGATGGGATACCAACCACACAGACAAAGAATTTAGCATTTGTCAACCAGGCTCTGTAGAGAACATCAGTAAACACAGAGGTCCACTGCTGCCTCCTCTGGTCAGTTTGTGTAGCTGATAAATCCAAACAAAGAATTTCTAAAAAAAATTTGAACTTGGCAGCAGTGGATCTGGACCGATTGACTAAAACGTCTTTTTTTCCCTAGTGTGTGGTACCTGTTCTCTGAGGTAGTTGGCATCCAGTCCCTGCATCCACACTGATGACATCACTTCCTTCATGTGAACCTTCAGACACAAACACAAGACATTAACATAGGCCTGCATCTTTGTCCTCTTCCTGACCCTGGGCCGGGCCTGGACACGCACCTTGCGGACCTCGGGGTCGTGACCCAACCACCTGACCGCTGCCTCCAGCACGTGCTTCTCGTTGCCCACGTTGAGCTTCTCCATGGCCAGCAGCTCCTTCAGCCGCTCTGGTGGCAGCTCCCGGAACTCCTCCGAGAGCACCACATCTCTGAAGTGCGTCTGCAGGAACTCCGTGGCGGTGTAGTACACGTGGTGGAGGCAGTAGTGAAGGGAGAATAGGCGGATACCGATGCAGTTCTCCGCAGTGATGCAGCTCTCCAGAAACTGACAGCAGAGCAGCTTCAGGTCGGTCATCAGCAGGAGGTCGGACGCCTGCACCATGTCCTGGATGGTGTCTTCACTCAAAGTGATCTGGGGGAGGAAAAAAAAGTTTGATTTCCTACAATAAACATTCACTGTCTACACTGCCCCCTGAAGTTCCTAAACTGTATTGCACCCCAAAAACAGATCAGGTTTGAAAGTGCATTCATTACTTCATATATTTTAATATATTTTATATTTTAAATGGTTTTAAGGTCTATGGATGAGGGCGGTCATTGAGGGAGAGTGGAGATCAGGGAGAAGGTGGGAGGGGGCGTTACACCCTGAACAGTTCTCCAGTCCACCACAGGGTAAAGTTTAGCGACACCCCAACCCCCCCTCATACATACAGAGGGTCAGGGAAACTCCATACAGAAAGTTAATATTTTTTAGCGGTGCACTGGTGACGGCCTTCCTGTAAGGCAGGTGTACTACCCACACTGCCACAGGGCAGGGCTGTTCCAAATGACAGTGTGTTGGGAACTGGAATCGTCCTGAATAGGTAGAGATCTGAGGTTGGCTCCGTGTTCATGGCCCTGGGCCGGACCACACCTTCAACCACGCCCCCACACTCACTTCACCACTGAAGATGTAGTCCAGAATCTGCTTCATGGTTGCCATGGAGACGCCCTGCAGCTCGATCCTGTACATGGAGCCATCTTGTTTTGGAGGGTTGTAGTTCAGCTTGGTCCTGGACAGAAAACACAGCAGGACCAATGATGTTAGTCCAGTCTGAGGCAGACCTGCAGCCCAGACAGTGGACACACCCAGACAGTGGACACAGTGGACACGCCCAGACTGTGGACACGCCCAGACTGTGGACTTCAACAGAAACTGTTCCAGCCTGACCTGATGTACGGGCTGGCAGCAGCCAGGATGTTCTTCTGGACAGGAAGTTCCTCTCCGTCCACCACCAGCAGGGCATCATGGAAGCTCTGCTCCTGCCAGAAGGTACGAAGAACCCGCAGCAGTTTCTGTGAATGCTGAGGGTCTGAAACCGTAGCCTCAGAGTCAGGCATGTCAGCCTGAGGGTTGGGTTCTGTCAGGAGAAATCGCCCAAACTCCACAAGTTATGACAGAAGTTGACAGTCCAGACATGTTCAGACTTCACTGTCCAATCAGATTGTTCCTTCAAAGTCACTCTGTTTTTCTCATAAAGCTCTTTATAAATTTGGCTCCTGAACGTGTTTTTCTATAAACCGTTCCATTAATGTGACACAAACATCGTTGACACAGAAACAAACACCAAGTTTTCAAAAGAAAAACCTTTGAAAACTGCTTTGTTAGCTTCCAGTTCAACAGGCTAAAAAGTCTTCAAGGCTTCAACCGGGTTTACATTTATCACGGTTGAACATCGGCTGTGAAGTCGATACTCGGCTGTTAGGAAAAACCATGAACAAAATGAAAACATAAGTAAATGTTTAGTCACCAAGAAGTTAGCTCAGAGGGCGTAGCTAGTAAACACTTCAAATCAGTGTGGCCCGGTGTTTACAGTGTTGTTTTGTTGCGTTATTTTTTAATACGTTCAGCATTTGTTCTGTGTTTACAAAATAAATTTAAGCCTTACCTTAACACGACGAACACCGCGGCCTCGTTCTGTTTTCTGTCACCGAGTTTACAGTAAAATTATTCACCAGAAGCTTGAATTGTAAGACGAAGACGTGAAGTCCGTGCTGCGTTCACTGTCACATGGAACGAACAGAATGAACAAGAGTCACAAGACAGTGACTCTGCGGATGAAGTAGTGAAAACAAAAAACTTAAAACATAACTAACGTCATGACATGACAGGTGTTTCTGAGCATAATTTCGTACGGTGTAACACCAAAAACGATTGTAAAAGGTGAATACGTACAATTATACGGACTGCGTCTTGTTCGGAATTAGATTCCGATGGAAATAAACACACCATCGGCTAAAGCGGAAACAGGAAGTTCCATCACTTAGAAACGGTCCGGTGTCAAAAAACAACCGCTTTAAAACTTAACTAAAAGTTAGGACTGGGATGCCGCGGATGAGTTCTGATGTCGTCGCAGACGCCCCGCTAGGATTGTGACTTTTTTTTGTGTTATTTTAAAGATTGTTGGTCGACAGAGGTGGGGTCAAATTCGGATGTTCGGCTAACGCTAATAGCCTGCAATCTATAATAAACTAGTCTTTAATACGGTTGTGACCATGGTCATAATTCCATTGTTGTTTGTCTAGTGATCATTCTAGAGAAGTGTGATAAATTCAAACGTTTCAGCAACAGTAGCAGTTTTTGTTTTCTGACGTCACAGTTTATTGTGTTTCTGTTGTTTCTTCTGATCTTTAGCTGCTGTGAGACGACAATGATGAAACGAACACTGAGGAACCATCGCAGCACAACTTCAAACATGGCCGTGTTTCAACATATAACGCCCTGGATCGAGGAACTGATCCTCAGCTATGGAACTGAGAACAGACGTACTGCTGGTGACGGTGGCTCCTTCATGGCCCAAATCGTGAATGTGGGACAAATGCCTCTGTCCCAGACTCAGTGCTCTGCTGGTTTCACCGGACTCATCTTCCTCTCAGACAGTGTGCTCCAGATCCCAGCTGTACTGACCTCCTCCTGCTGGGGGGGTCTACAGGACCAATGCGACCTGGAGAGCATCAGCAGCCTCTTAAACGCCATTGTGTGTCTGCGTGATTACGAGCTCCGCTTCCACCTGTCAGCTGCGAAGAGTAAATGTCGCTTCTACCTGACTGTGGCTGACCTGTTGATGCTGCCGTCTTGCCAGGTCAGAGGGGTCGTCTCCTGCACCGTGTTACCGAGATCGGTACTTACGAAGATCGACGAGGTGTGGCGGAATCTGCAGACTCAGGAACTGACAGCAGAGGAGGAGCTGGAGAACCAGGAACTGACGCTGCTGCTAAATGAGTGGAGCTGTGACGTGTCAGCAGAGGCGCTGGATCACGTGAGGAAAAAACTGGCAGCAAACAGAGGTCGTCTGAGGCTGCGACCTTCGACCTCCTCTAAAACCCCAGGTCCACCTTCAGCTTCAACTCCCACAGACTGGGAACGGGATCGGATCTTGTTTAAGAACCACAAACTCTTCAGTGTCCCTGTGAAATGTCTCATCATACCTGAAGAGGGCGCTCCACAGCTTCAAACACCTGCCTCACCTCCTGCAGAAGTTTCCGTCAGTCCAGAGAACCCTGAGGGATGGACTGAGGAGGTGACGTGGCCTGTGGCTGACAGCCGGCTTCTAGCCTTCACCAATCCCTGGGACATGTTCCCTCCTCCCTGCAGCGCCTCCTCCAGCAACACCTCGATATCGTCACTAACTGACCAACCATTACTGGAAACCAGGAAACCCAGGATACGTCTCTGTCCGTATCGTCCGTCTCAGACGTCCTCAGGTACGACGTCGGTGACGGACATAAAAACAAGTCAGGCCGTCTGTTGCCTGTTACCTGTTGCCACCTCATCCAAGGCCCAGTCCAAAGCTAATACCAGACTGAGGAGCCCTCAGCTTCCTGTCCCCAACCCCAGGTCGTCAGTGTCGACATCGGTGAGCAGCAGAGATGAGTCCTTATCCTCGTCCCAGAGACCACCACTGGGACCCCCAGGCCAACACCTCTCACCTGCTTCCCCCGAGCCACTGACTTCTGCGGCTGCTACTGGTGCTGGTCCCGACCAGGAGGTGGCACCAGAGCCAAGAGCCTCAAAGAGGAAGAAAGGTGATGCTCCGGAGACGCCATCTTGGGATTTGGAAAAACCTTCATGCTCGAGTACCCAAAAGGAAAGTAACGAGAAAGGGAAGAATGGGAGCATGAGGGGCACTCCCAGAGGTCAAGTTCATCCCTGCGGCGCCCCCTTCAGCTACACATACAAGACTACTACACAGAACATCCAGGACTTTAAGAACTTCAAAGTGGAAAAGTCTGTGCTGTACTGGGCCATTAGGTACCTGCTCAATGAAGGTGAAGGGTCGACCAACGACCACAGCTGTGACTGAGGTCAACAGGGTCCTGACAGTGGGCTCTAAAGAATCCAGATTTGTTGGTTCAGAGTTAAAAAGAACAATGTTAATAAAGTGTGTATCAGTTGAACTGTCTTCAGTGTGATTATATAAACTGGGGAGCGCCCCCTGGCCAGGAATTCCAGGGTAAAACCAGTCAGGCTCCAGATCAGGGGAAAGATAAAAACATGTCAGACAACAAACCTCACAGGGTTAGTTCACTTCCCAGTAGTGTTGCTGCTTTGCTGCCTCCTGTGGTCAGTTTGCATCAATTACAGTCGGATTTCAGTCGTGAATAATCAACAGCTACCCTATAATTTACCAGAATCACATTTCTAATTGATTGACAGCTCTAATATTAACACCTAAGGAGTCTCTGAGAACTAAAACCACTGATTTTCTCTCTGGACTTTGGTGTGGGTTTAAAGGACAGACAGCCGCAGCCTCTCACTGTGGCCTGAAGACGTTAGTTTAGTTTAATTTGTTAATGAATCAGCGTGGGTTTAAAGGGAGAACGGTGGACGGAGCGACTCGTGCGTTTCTTCCTCTAATGTAAGCAGGATCCAGCTGTGAGCACTTGTGCTGCTGTGATGATCCTGAGGCAGCCCATAAACAGGAAAACACTGCGTTCATGGACACAAACAACAGAGTCTGCAGCGTTGGCCTTGTAGGGTAGAAAGAAGTGGGGCCCACAGTGCCCCAGCCCCAGATCTTTATTATTATTATTATTATATATTATTATTATTATTCTGGTCTGTTTTATTGTTGTAAAGCAGGGAACCCACAGTGACGGGTCGGGGTCTTACTTAAATCAGATGTGTGGACTCAGGCGACCACCCAGGGGGCGCTCAGTTACCAAATAAATATTTAAAATTTTTGGTAAAGATGTAAAAAAAAAGAAACACGGAGAATGTGTTGATTTGTCTAAACTCTGTGATGAAGAGTTTCTACTGTGGTCTCTGCTGGTACCACACCACAGATGGTCATTAATTCTCTAGTGGTAAAAAAGTTAAAGAATGACCTGGAACACAGTGGAGTGAAGGACCATGACCGGACTGTGGTCCCAGCACAGACCGGACTGGAACCAGAACCACTGTGGTCTGTTCTTCAGTAACCAGTTGGACTGGTAATGGTCACAAATTAGTTGTTTAAAAAAACCCTCAGGTGCTGGAGCGCCCCCTAGAGGTCTTCTGTCCTGTCCCTGTCCAAACAAACAGGACAGAAAAGACAAACAAACAAACAACGTCAGTTTTTCTCATGTTTTCTTCGTCCTTCTTCCTCACTCCCGTGCTCGTGCTCGTGCGCGTCCCCGAGCCGGGTGATTTTTCAAACAGCACATCATCAGTGGGTTTATGGATCTGCTGCCGCAACATTTCTTCTCTAAATAAACACAGCTTGATTCGGCCTGGGTGGGCAGACTTATCAACAGACTAATTCTGTAAACACACGCGGGGAATAAGACGCCACCTGATTGGCTGCTGCTGCTGCAGCTGCTGACGAGCACACGCACGTGCACACAGACACACAGAGTGTAGTGTAAAGTTGGATTGTTGTGGGTGGCCCTGCAGGAAGTGTGTGTGACGGACATTTAGAGCCAACTCTGCAGAACTCTGAGCTCAGACTCACGGCGGCGGCACAGCTGCAGCCTCCCTGCTCCACCGCGCTCCATCACCGGCCTTCATGACTCTCTACACCCGCCTCCCGCCCATCGGAGCCTCGGCTCAGACCCCGGGCCTCGGCTTCTCCGCGCACCCGCTTTTCTACTTGTACGCGCGCAGCACCGACGGCTCAGCGGGAGTCGTGCCCGCGCTGCATGCGGGTCTCGTTCCGGGGCCGCAGGGCCTCCGGGAGCCCCCCCAGAAGCCGCCCTACAGCTACATCGCCCTGATTGCCATGGCCATTAGGAGCGCGCCTCAGCAGCGCGCCACCCTGAGTGGCATCTACCAGTTCATCATGGACCGGTTCCCCTTCTACCAGGACAACAAGCAGGGCTGGCAGAAGTCCATCCGCCACACCCTGTCCCACAACGACCTATTCC
>NC_024312.1:4788430-4793458 GCF_000523025.1 Cynoglossus semilaevis | reverse complement strand
AATCCTGAAAACACACGCGGGAAATAAGACGCCCCCTGATTGGCTGCTGCTGCTGCAGCTGCTGACGAGCACACGCACGTGCACACAGACACACAGAGTGTAGTGTAAAGTTGGATTGTTGTGGGTGGCCCTGCAGGAAGTGTGTGTGACGGACATTTAGAGCCAACTCTGCAGAACTCTGAGCTCAGACTCACGGCGGCGGCACAGCTGCAGCCTCCCTGCTCCACCGCGCTCCATCACCGGCCTTCATGACTCTCTACACCCGCCTCCCGCCCATCGGAGCCTCGGCTCAGACCCCGGGCCTCGGCTTCTCCGCGCACCCGCTTTTCTACTTGTACGCGCGCAGCACCGACGGCTCAGCGGGAGTCGTGCCCGCGCTGCATGCGGGTCTCGTTCCGGGGCCGCAGGGCCTCCGGGAGCCCCCCCAGAAGCCGCCCTACAGCTACATCGCCCTGATTGCCATGGCCATTAGGAGCGCGCCTCAGCAGCGCGCCACCCTGAGTGGCATCTACCAGTTCATCATGGACCGGTTCCCCTTCTACCAGGACAACAAGCAGGGCTGGCAGAACTCCATCCGCCACAACCTGTCCCTCAACGACTGCTTCATCAAGGTGCCCAGAGAGAAGGGCCGGCCCGGGAAGGGCAGCTACTGGACCCTGGACCAACGGTGTCTGGACATGTTCGAGAACGGGAACTACCGGCGCAGGAAGAGGAAGAACCGGACCCAGCAGCAGCAGGAGGCTCAGAGGCGCAGCAGGGGCCCCGCGGGGACTCCCAGGGCCCCCCTCACCTCTGTGAGGAAACAGAGAGAGTCCTCGGAGAGCCAGAAAGCCAGAGACCAGCAGGACAGTCCGGCACACTGTCTTCACGGCGCGTCTCTGATGTGCGCGCTCTGCAGCGACGCGCACAGGTTCAGGGCTGACCCGTGCGCAGGAACCGCACGCGCGGCTGCACCTCCCGCGGTGAAGGGAACCAAATCCAGGAGCTTCAGCATCGAGAGCATTTTGGCCAAAAACGAGGATGAGGAGGAAGCGCGCAGCCCCAGACACAGAGTCTGCGGGTTCCCGGCGGAGACGGCAGCCGTCGGTGCGTGGTGCTGCGTGCGCGGCCCCGACAGCTGGGATTCCCGCTCCGCTCTCACCTGAACCTGGAGAAGTCCAGACGGAAGTGGAAGTGTAAAGAAAAGAACTTTAGTGACGAAGCCGACGTGTGACCAGACCACCAGCGGGCGCTGTCTCCAAAACACGGCCTAAAACTGAGGATTTGTGACGCCCTGATTCTGCGGTTGCTCAGTTTCTATTATTTCTCCCAAACAACAAAAAAACGACCAACATTTTACACACGGATGCAAAGAATAGTCACAAAAATAAAACCAACTTCAACAACAACGATTTAAATGTTCGGAGAACTGATTCCGGTTCGTTTTAAATAGTTCTCCAGTGTTTGGTCTTTGGCGCAGTGTGACTGACTGTTTCAGTCCAATACAGACCGGCTCCCAACATTAGTCCAACTCCAGGACCAGGTTCTCCAGTATTCACCGGACCAGAAAAAGCAAAGAACGAACCCTGGACTGAATTCTTCTGAAACGTGGATTCCTTTCGGTATTTCTCTGATAAATCTTCTGCGATTCCGGGGGAAATAAAACTCGCAAAAACGCGCAGCGCATTTTCTCACGGACGTGAAGAAGACGTAAGAGTTCGAATTCTCCGAGAAACTTTGATTTATTTTTATTTTACCTCTTCTGTTTCCAACTCAAATGCACTTTGATCTTCATCTACAGCCGTGGAGCAGCAGGAAGCTGAGCTTCGTCAACACGCATGCGTAAAAGTCGGGACTGAGTCGATGTTTGGAGGTTGATTTAACTGAACATTTCATCACATTATATTTCACTGTATCGATGTGTAAACGGGGATATCTCCACGTCCTGAACACTGTTTACACTCACAGCAACGAGCCGAGTGTGATTTAGTTCATGGATGAAAAGATTGTTGAAGTTTCACTTCTTGTGTGTGAGGTAAAATATTCAGACGTCTGATGACGAAACAACTGCAAAGAAACTCAGATTAGAGAGATTAAAACAATCCGTTCAATGATTTTCACAAGTGGAAAAGTGTGTTTTGGGAATCGTTTCTTCTCCATCATCAGAGTTCATAGAAGGAACAGTGATTTTAGCTTCAAGGAAGACAAACATCTGCTGAGTCTGAGTCTGTCTGAGCTAAAATCACTGATTTTCTCCCTGGACTTTGATCCTGGTTCCTTTTCTTGTTAAAGGGAAAGTACATATTTTTTTCAAACATTCTGACATTCCATAAAGTACCAATGACTGGCAGTAATGACTCAGTGTTTGGAAGTTAATGAGTTTACATGTACATAATACATTTATATGACCCCCCCCCCCCCCCCCCGTGTGTGTAGTCATGACAAAGTATTGGTAAACAGTTTGAAGTACGATGCGATGTTTATAATAATCCAAAAATCACAAACCCGTGTTTCCACATCGTGTTCTTTTCTGGACGTGTCCGTGTTGGACAGACTGATTTACCGACTGTTTTGGTCCAAACTCTGTGATTATTTCTGCAGTTCACACACACACAAACACAGCGCAGCAGTGTTTAACACACACACGCAAATATTTATTTTATCTTTAACGTGAGCGAGACGGCTGTAACACAAGGAACTCTGGGATATTCAGGACAGAAAGGCTTCAGTGGAGCAGATGATGGCGCTCTACTTTTTACCAACTGTAAATAAACACACACACACACATGTCGCAGAAGTGTGTGTGTGTGTAGGATTACCACCCTCAGACTGGGACCACCCTGAAATTAACACTTAATCCCAGAGGAAGTGGAGTTCTTCCACACACACACACACACAGAGCCACAGACTGACACGTTTGCAAACACACACACACTCATAATTTGAGCACTTAGGCTAAAACAAACAAACTCAGATTTATACTGAGCAGCTGTGTTTCTGTCAGTGACCACGTCATACATGTGAACGTGTATCTGTGTGTGCGTGGGTGAACATAACACACCAACATCTACCCACCAAACCCCATGGAGAAAATCAGTTTTTAGTTCACAGAGACTTTAAAGCTGCTGGTCCTCTGCTGCCTCCTGTGGTCAACCCAGGTACTGAGGTGAATCTACCTTCAGGATTTGAACCAGCGGATGGAAACAGTGGTGGAGGCGGGCGGTGAAGCAGCAGCGTCCGTGTCTCTGTGACCTTAAATCACTGGTTTTCTCTATGAGGTTTGGTGCAGCGGAGGTGGAACCAGGTGGAACCAGAGCCGTAGATGAAAGAAGTCGTTTTTATTGTTGATCAGTGACACAGTCAGAAATCAGACGTCATAAACTGGACTGAGCACCGATGTGTGTGTGTGTGTGTGTGTGTGAGAAGAGTTCCCAGCTGCCCCTGCTCGCCGCTGGTTTCAGCTCTGTGCATAAATAAACAGTTGTCACGCTCGCTGCGCTCTGATTGGTCGAAGTGTAATGAGATGTGAAGGTCCAGTCAGCGATGTCACACATACACACTCCTGCATCTAATTAATAACACATTAGAGGGAGAGGGGGCAAGAGAGAGAGAGAGAGAGAGAGAGGGACGCTCCAACAGAGAGAGAGATATTTCCTGGTTTGTGCTGAAGCTGGATTTTGTTTGACCATAAAGAACATGTATTTGAACAGATACAGGGACTGGGGCAGTGCACGCTCTGTCCTGTAGGGGGAGACAAACACCAGGGGGGGCAGTCTTTGATGAAGAAACTAAAATGACAGAGGCGGAGCTTCAGCACCGAATAAGCCCCTCCCTCTGACTGAGCACGTGAAGTAACAGTGACTGTGATCCCAGTACCTCAGATCAAAGGGTTCATTGTCGAGAAGGCAGTTTGTTTAAAAAAGGTCTAGAGGGGGCGGAGTCAGAGTAACCCCGCCCTCAACAGGCACTGGGTGTCAGGCTATGACACAGTCTTCATGGGGGGTTAGGGCGAGGGTTAGGACTGGACCAGATTGTTGGTGACGTCATAGGATCGTAGGCACTTCAGATCAGCTGACCGCGTCTGTCCGGGTCAGACCGGAGACGACTGGTCGTAGGTCAGGTGACAGACCCTGCAGACCACGGGGCTGTGGTACCAGCACTCGTTACACAGCTCGCTGCCACAGTACCGGCACAGGACCAGCGGGTTCCTGGAGCAGGTCCTCCCACAGACACACACCCCCAAGGGCTGGACGCTGTGGTCCAGCTCGAGGCACATCTGTTGCCCCCTGCAGGAGGTGGAGTGAAAAACATTGCAGCTGCGACACAGGACCTTGGGGTCCAGGTGGCCCAGGTTACAGCAGTCGTGGAAGGTGATTGGACAGAGGAAGGAGGGGATGCTGGACTGGGGGTCGTGCAGAACCAAGGAGGACATTTGAGAACTGCTGCTGGACAGAGCGGGGGACGTTCTGCTGCCATCTGCCCCCCCATCCTCCCTCTGCAGGGAGACCATACTGGAGCCGCCCTCCAGGAGGTGCTGGTTCTCCTCACAGAGCTTCAGCATCGCACAGCCGTCGTTGTGGACGGTCCGACACTGGACGCAGCGTCTGAGGGACAGGTGCGGAGACTGGACGCAGCTGCACAGACTGTCCACCGCCTCTGAGACTGCGCCGTCCTGAAGACGGCCTGACTCCAGGTCCGGGCTTTCCCTGTCACTTTGGCGCCTCTTCACGTTCTTCGCTGTGGTCAGCTGACAGCTGAGCATGGAGTCACAGGGGGCGCCGTTGCAGGACAGAGTGGGAGACGTGACAGGGGCGTGTCCTCTGAGGCTGTGGTCCTGCAGACAGGTTCCACCCGGTTCTCTGAAGTCCTGGGACACGAGGTGGTGTTTCTCCGCCAGGCAGTGGTCCAGCACCGCACAGCCGTCGGCGTGCTGCGTTTGACACTGGATGCAGAGCGTGAGACAATGATAAGGAGGTGGAGACAGGAGACAGCTGCAGAGGCTGTCGTCCAGCGCCGCCGCCGCCGCTGCGCTCCCACTGCGGAACCCGG
>NC_024312.1:4778883-4787658 GCF_000523025.1 Cynoglossus semilaevis | reverse complement strand
CAATGATAGGGGGGTGGAGACAGGAGACAGCTGCGGAGGTTGTCGTCCGGCGCCGCCGCCGCCGCCGCGCTCTCACTGAGGAACCCGGTGGTGTCGTTCTGCAGACTTCCTGTCTTGGTGTCGGGGTCTTCTCTGCTGAGCTGACGTCCGACCTCCATCTTGGTCAGCTGACAGGTGAGTGTGGAGACACAGACCTGTGAGGAGCTGGAGGAGGCTGTGGTTCTGTCGCCACCCAGTGGTGGTTTCATGGCACAGGCTCTGTTCTGACTCCCCGCCGCTCCTCCGTTCACGTGCTCGTCGGTGTACAGGTCCATTTCTGGTTCCTCCTCAAACGGCTCTAAGGCTAGCTGGTTCACCTTCAGGGTCTTCTGACTGTTCTCTACTGCCACCTGTGGACACACACGGGACATGAATCTGGTGTTGACTGGTTCAAAGTCCAGAAACAACTGGTCTAAAATAAAACTCTAAGATTAAAAAAAAAGAATAAAAAACTTTGACCATCAGAATATGAACAAAATTACAGAACCAGAACTAATCCAGACCCAGACCAGGACCCAGGCCAAGGTGGACTGGAACTGGTCTTTGATCAGGAGACTGAAGACCAGTTATTTCCACTGATGATTCATTTGTGTGAAGGCAGAAACCCACCTGGACGCCGTGTCCCCTCTGACGTTCTCGCACCATCTTCAGCTCCCACTGGGCCTCACCCCTGTGCTTCCCCAGAGCCTCCTCCAGGAGGCGACACTCACAGCGGGCCAGGAAGAAGGCACAGGACAGACGGAGGAAGTCGTCCGGAGACGACGGCGCGACGCTGAGGACCTGCTCCTGCTGTGACGGACTGGACCTGTACCCCAGCAGACCGAAGAGCTGCTCGATCTGAGGGGGGGGCAGAACCGCTTTGATGTGGTGGGTGAAGAGCCCAGAGTACGTCTGCAGACAGAAGACGAGGAAAACAAAGAAGAAACAGATGGATTTTCTCCATCAGCAGATCAAATATAAACATGTTTAAAAAATGTATTTCATAACCCCCCCCCCCCTCACCTTTACTACTTTATACTCCTCCCTCCAGGGACCCAGGTACAGGTTGAGGGCCGCCTGCTCCAGGACCTCAAAGGCCTTAGCCAGGCCCTGCAGTCCTCCTCTGGTCTTCGCTCTCCCCCTGCTGGCTGCAGTTGTCACTGCCATCTTCAGCGACTCCTCCATGACGGTCAGAGGATCCAGACCCAGGCAGTGGATCTCCTGAGGGTCTCTGTCCCTCAGCAGTCCTTCAACCCTCTTCCATAGTTCCTGGTCTCTGCAGGCCAGGCTGGAGCCTCGACCCAGGATCTGCTGCTCCAGGCTGAGGTCATAGGCCGTCAGCAGGTCTCTGGCTCTCTGTGTGCCGCTATTCATGTCTGCGGAGACGAGACACAGGCGTCAGGACTGTGTGAAAACGTTGGCGACCTCATTCTGTACCATCTTTTAAAGCCTGGTCTCATTGACATAAAGACTGACCCTCCCAGTGACCAATGACTGTAGAGCAAAGGAAGTGGTTGACAAACAGAAGTAAAAAAACAACTATTAGTTCCCTCTGTTCATGAACCAAAGCACAGGACTGTGGACCAGACTCTATACCAGGCCGACCATCATTCTTTGGTCATAAACTTCCCGTGAACGCCCCTGACTTTAACTGACGTCATGGAGGAAATGTCACAATGTATTTAAGAACATTCATTTAAACCACTTCATTAAAATACTTTAATTCTTAGACTGATCCCGACTGTAACTAAACTGAAGTCACGAAAATACCGAGATTAAAACAATTGTTAGTCGACTGTTGTGTCCAACCGGGAGCTAAAACTCCTCCCTGGGCTACAACATGAAAGTGAAACTGATGTTTACTGAAGGAATAAAAGTCTCACTTAAATATAAACACACATGTACGAAAAGAGAAATTATTCTCAATTATTAAACTAAGCCCAACAGAGACAGAAACGGGATTTATTTAGAGTTAGCTCAACGATGTGTCTCTGGCCAGGAAAGATCGCCGTACAGAAATTCTTTTACATTAGCACTGATTTGTCCTCGTCTGACAGCTTCGTCTGACTGTGTTTTAGTAAAAACACTTCGTTGTGAATGTTTAAGAAAAACAAAGACCAGTCTCCATTTCGGCTGTCATAAAAACTCAGAAAAAAAAACTTTTCCCCAAAAGGGCCACGGTAGAAAAATCACTAGGAAGAGACTCGGGAAGAAGACGTTTAAGTGTCTGTTCATGTCCAGGACTGATGCCGAATTAAAAGGCGTCTCCCTAAAAGTTAAAAAATGGTTAACACGCTGGCATATAATACGTTATTCCCATAATAAAATGTATAAATTGTTACTAATGTAATTTTGAAAGGGACGTCAAGGCAAGGATAAAGCTACACTGCCGTTAGCCCTGTGCGGTAACAAAGACATGTGAAAAACATCATGTTTCTTTAACGTTTTACTAAAAAAACACAGACCTGAGTCTGAATCTTCAGGTGCTCATCGATAATTTCCCAACACACACTTCCGGTTACACCGCAAAACTGAGAATCGCTCGAATTATGACAAAAGAAAGTAAACAGAGTCACGTGACTCAGATCTGCCCAGAGACAAATGGGATTGCGTAGTGTACCAACAAGGACAGTCCGACGGGGTGGGGTTAGCTAGTTGAAGATTACTTGTCAAGTTGTTATAAAAACCAAAACATAGTTCTAATGACGCAATGATCAGGATATAAACTGAGTTAAAATCAACGTTCTTGTCTTGTGGGTCTTGTGAGTTAGACTTTGTGTATCCAGTGAGCTTTTTAGATAATGACACGGAAAAAACTACGAATATATCAAAAGTATCAGAAAGTAGCTAACAACAACAGTAGCTACGGTTAGCCAACTGACCAAAATGTCCAGATTGGACACATAAAAAGATAAATTAATACACATAAAACACGAAATTAAATTAAAAACTCCTTCCAACAAAAACATAAAATGAACCTCGAACTTTTGACAACAGTTTATAAGATCAGGAGAGAAACAACCTGAAATGTACGTGATGAAAGCGACGGCACGTGATGTCACCGTCGAGTAAAATTGTAATTTCATCAAAAATTGTAATTAAAATCATCTCGAAGTGACTATAATCACATATGTCCACCAGATGGCAGCACTTTCAAATAAAATCATGTTATAAAACAGCGGTATCTTTACACCACTTAACTTAGAGTGTTTACAAACATAACAATCGACAAAAGAAAAATAGTAAGGAGACAGGTGAAAGTTAAAAATATTAAGTATATATGTAGACCCAAAAATAAAGAAACGGAAATTATTGATAAAAACATAACATCGAAATGTTACTTAAAAACCTATCTACACGTCAGCTAAACATTGTCCAGATATCACAGAAATAAAATAACCCGGATGGAACATCTAGGCAAATAAGATAAAAGTTAACTCTATCTACATATAAGCAGCCAAAATAAAGACAAAATAGAGAAAAGTAGAAAAAAAATTAAGCATTTCCTACATCTGACAGTATTCCTCCGCAGCAACTTATTCCCTAATTCATATATTTAAAAAAATTTTTGATAATGATCGATAAACCACGATGAAGATTGAGAAAACAAACTGGAACCGCCCAGACGACAAGAGACAGATTTATTTTTTTTCGTGTTGGGGGGGTGGAGGGGCAGGCGCGAATTAGTTCACCGTGGGGGCGTGGTTACAGTGACAGCGACGACAGTGGGGCGGGGCTAAGGGACAGACTTTGAATAAAAAGGGAGTTCCCGCGCAGCCCCAAGCATCTCTCATCCGTCCATCAGGATGTCCAACTCTGACAGACTGGTCCTGGCGCTGGGAGGAGCGGGAACTGTTGGATCAGGAATCGTCAAGGCTCTGCTGGACAAAGGTGAGACATCAGACCCTGAGGCAGCAGAAAGACAAAGTTCAGACCAAAGTCAGGAGGAACTTTTGGACCTTCGCCTGAAGAGGCTTTTATTTATGTATTTATTTATTTAAAAAGTCGTTTTAAATTCTTTAAAAATATTTAATTGGGACGTCAGTGCTGGTTACTGACCTCCACAGGTTCACTGATGGAGACCAATGATGTTAGAGGGTTACACAGTGCTGGTACTGATGGTACTGATGGGTGATGGTACTGATGGGTGATGGTACTGATGGGTGATGGTACCATCTGCTGCTTCATCCTCTGCTGACCTTGATAAACAGATCATTTCTGTGTCAGGAGGATTAGTTTTCTGGTTTCTGTGGTTAAGGTGCTGCTCTCTCTCTCTCTGTGTGTGTGTGTGTTTGTGTGTGTGTGTGTGTGTGTGTGTGTGTAGGTTTTAAAGTGGCAGTCATTTCCCGGGACAGCAGCCGACTAGAGAGGCTCCGAACATTCGTCTCCCCCGATACAAAGGAAAACCTCACCACTATAGTGGGGAGTGTGGGTGAGTCACTGTCGACCAACCGACCAACCATCCATCCATCCATCCAACCATCACATAGAGAACAGCTTACAATTATATTAACTATATGTACATACATATTGTATTTATTCTCACTCAGACCAAAGTCCATAGAGGACATCACTCTCTGATTCCTTCCTCCTCCAGGCTCAGAGGTCGGAGCAGAGCAGGCTAAGGCCGCCCTGCTGGACACTGTGGGGAAAGTGACAGACATCGTGTCCTCTCTGGGGTTCAGCTGGTGGCAGGGTGGACCCCCACACAGCCAGACCCTCAAAGACCTCCACTGGGTAAGAATTTTGCTGGTCCAAGAACCAGATCTGGTCCTCGGAGCCCAGGTGTTTCGGTCGTGACCCATGACCGTCTGGTTCTCCGCTCGTCCACAGGTTATGGACACGTTACTGTTCAGCACCTTTGTGTCGTGGAAAGCTTTCTTTCCTCTGGTGAAGGACGACTCCGACCGGACCTACACCTTCGTCACAGGTCAGTCCTACAGACACCGAGGTCCTCCTCACACACTGTCAATGTAAAGGGGTTCGAACCCAAATCACGCTGCCTCCTGTGGTCAGTTTGTGTCACTGAAATCAGAGAAGATTAGAAATCAGTGATGGACACCTGCTCTGTCTCTGGGAGCTGAAACCACTGATGTCTTTTCTGTGAGGTTTGGTGCGTTGGTTTGAGCAGACTTCAGTTTCCTGTTAGTGAAGTGGAAAACACACCACAATAACATTGTGTTTCTGTGACAGTGTAACTGCTGTGTTTCTCCACAGGGGGCGCAGAGAAGCTGCTGATGCCTGGAACAGGGTTCCTGACGGTGGGAGCAGCCAGTACCCTGTCCTTCTGTCAGATCCTGAGGGAGGAGTACCCTGAAACAGCCTGTAAACTCAACCAGGTCGAAGCTCTGTCATCACAGTACACACACAGGTTTATACGAGCCACAGCATCACCTGCTGGCAACATGGCACCCCCTCACCTTCAACAGCTGCGTCTCCTCTGCAGGTGAAGATCGATGCGGGCGTGGCCTCTCCAGAGCGGATGGCTCCTGGGTTCCTGAACCACCTGGAGCTGGGGGAGTTTGTGGCCAGGCTGGTGGAGAAGAGGAACTGTTCCCACACCGTCTTCAACGTCAGGACTACTGAAGACCTGAGAGCCTAGACCCTAAAGACCCCCAGAGTCTCTGGTCCAATCACGGCTGACTTCGGGCTCCAGGCTCCGCCCTGATTTTTAGCCTGAGTCAAATGTTGGTTTTTTTTTTACTCTGTTTCTTTATTCTGAGTGTTGTTTGTCATCGTCTCCTGGTTCTGAATAAAAACACTTGACATTCCATTCATTTCAGACAAAGAAAAATAAAGAAAAATGCAAATGAAGATATCAAAATTTAAATAGTCTGTTGTTTATGTGCTGTTAAAGGGGCAGTTCTGGATTTTTCACTGCTTTAAAGATGAGGTTTTAAACCACTCTCCCAAACCAAAGTCCATAGACTTTGCAAACAGCAGGATTTTAATTTAATTTTTTTTATACAAGTAAAAACTATTCTTCAGTAAATGTTCACTGATGTTTTTCATCAAATGTTTCCCAAAAAAAAAAAAAAAAACAGAGCCAAAAACTAAAAAACACAATTGTCCCTTTAATGAATATTTTCAGTCCATTTTAACAGATAACATTTTTTCTGACAGTTCCGATGCCTTCACATGCAGCAGGAAAATCAACATAAACAAAAAAGTCTTTGTTGTTTTTAATGGAGTAAAATGTCTCATCTCTTCAGTAGTTTTTTTTAATCTTTTAAGAAAGTCCTCACTTTATTTGTTTGAGAAAGAGCTCTAAAAATGATGTTCTGAAAAAAAGGAAAGCCATGTTTTCATGTTTGTTCTAAACTTGAGCACAGCGCCACCACTACCTCATCTGATACAAACACACCCAAGGTTAAAAGATGGCTCAAAACAAACAAAAGTGCAGAAGTTATGAACAAACGATAAACACACCATCATCACACGTTGGTCCCCTCAGCGCCCCCCAGTGACTCATCTTAAAAAAAAAGATCATGAACACGTCACCATCCAAGTGCTTCTAATAAAAGGCTGATGAAAACAATCGTCCAATAAAAAGATGGCGACTAGTGTAAAAACTGTTCTTCTGTCATGTGACAGCAGCCGAGGGTCTGATTGGCTAATAAATGATCAGACTTTTCTGCTGTTCCATGAATGAAAAGTTCTTTTTTCCCCAACCATTTTCAAAAATTGCAAGAACTAGAATCGATGAAAATTCCAGAGTTTTTTTAGAAGCAGGGGAAAAACATCTTCCCAGGTTTCAGTGTCATACCCCTCCTAACCACAAGGAGGCTTTCCTTGGTTCCTAGGCTCCTCCCACATTAATTTCTCTCACCAGGACACACACAGGTGGCCGGTCCACTGCTGCCTCCTGTGGTCAGTGAGCATGTGGAGCCAGAGGAGGTGAGTTCACCACAAATCACTGACCTCTGACCCCTGACATTGTGAAGACCCTGACAACAGTCCTGGACCATCTCACCTACACTGTCAACACTGTCACTGGTCTTCATGGTTCACCAGTCCATACGTCAGATGGTGTGGGCTCCAAGACTCACCTTCTTCAGAGGAGGGTGTCAGGAGGAAGCTGAGCTCCTGCTGCGTGAAGTGACTCAACGTAGGCCAGAGAACTCTGCAGTGATGTCAGACAGTAGCCCTCCTCTCCAATCAGATACCTGACACACACACACACACACACACAGACAGGTTTTTGTTAACACCTCACACAGACATGTCTAGCGTCTTCCTCTAATGTCAACTAACCCCAACCTAATCTAATCCTAACCTTCCTCTAATGTCAACTAACCCCAACCCTAATCTGAACCTAACCCAAGACCTGAAAAATGTCCCCATGGGGACAGTGTCCCCACAAGTATAGCAGCTCCAGGATGAATGTATTTCACTATTACTGTTGTGTTTACGGAGCAGAGCGACCTTCATCATCGTCATCATCACTAACTCAAACCTAGAGCAGAAGAACCAAATCCATCTGCTGGCGGTGGGTGGAGGTCCTGGCTCTGAAGACCTCTGTGGGTGGAGGTCCCAGCTCCACCCACAGAGGGTTTGGTCTGGTTCTGTTTTGGTTTGGTTCTGTTGAATTCCTCTGACAGAACTTTGAAGTCTAAGACTAAACTTTAACCCTGTCCTGACACTTGTCTGTCCTGTTCAGCTAACCTTTCAGCTAGCTCCATGCTAACTTTTAGTTAGCTCTACCAAAGTGACTAATTTGACCGTCTTCTGATCAGAGTTTTTGGTCTGGTCGTCTTCACTGACTCTTTACAAACTGTAGCTTGTTTTGAACCCAGTTCAAGCTAACATTTAGCCATCTTCTGGACATGGTTTAGGTTAAATTTGTCTAAGCTAATTTAACATTTAGCTCTTTGTAGGCAACTTTGTCCTCAACACCTGTTTGATATAACAATGATGTTAGCAATATGCTACTTTTAACCTAACCTTTAGAAACCTCTTAGAAAGTGTGATCTTCTTGGCTAACTGTCAACTGTTCCCTCAGTATTTATTTACATTTTTTGAGAAAATCAAAACGTATTAGTCAATTGTTCTTGGAGGACAGAATGTCCAAATATTGTCCACAGTGTTGTCTTTTGTCCTGGTCCTCCTGGTGTTTGTCCAGACGAAGACAAACAATTGTTTGCAGAACAACTGGATGACATTAACGTGCTGTTGACACCAGACGTAGCCACAACAACAGATCTGTTGCTAAGGGAGACCGTCGTTGTGGAGACTGCAGCGTCCACATTGTTGGACCGTCACGTGTTTTCAGATCAGTTGACATGTTTGACCAAAGGACACGCAACTGACGACCTCCTCCAACGCTGCACCCATTGTCAAATCACACTCTGTTTTTGATGTTAACAGTGGAAACCATGACTCAGCCCCCCCCCACACCCCCACCATGACTCACCCTTCATGAATGAACTCCTCCAGAGCAGCACACTCGGACACCAGCTGAGGACACTGACTCCGCAGGGCCACGAAGGACAGGATGGGCAACAGGTCGTCTGCACCACTGCCATGAAAGAAGGACAAGTGGAGAGAATGAGAACTGCAGCAGAAAAGAGAGAACACCTGGACCAGTCTGAACATCAGTGACACAAACTGACCACAGGAGGCAGCAGTGGACCAACAGCTACTGCATCTCTGTGAGCTCACATCATTGACTTTCAGTACCAGGACTGGTGAAGCTAACGTTAGCCCTGGTGTCAGTACCAGGACTGGTGAAGCTAACGTTAGCCGGTGAAGCTAACG
>NC_024312.1:4768438-4778872 GCF_000523025.1 Cynoglossus semilaevis | reverse complement strand
CAGGACTGGTGAAGCTAACGTTAGCCCTGGTGTCAGTACCAGGACTGGTGAAGCTAACGTTAGCCCTGGTGTCAGTACCAGGACTGTAGATTCTGCTCTGGTCTTCCATCACTGTTCAACAAACTTTCTCGTGCACAGACGTCACTCGATACATTTTCATTTGTCGTTCATTTGTCTCCTGCCTGACAAACTAACTTAGCTGCAATACTGCCAACTACTGGCCTGGTGTATGAAGCAGTGTTATGATTCAGATCTGATGTGGTTTTTGTGTGTGTGTGTTATGACGATGTTACCATAACAACCTCAGATCTACTTCTACAGCAGGTCAGGTCCAGTTTGTGGCCCAGGTGGACTGTGCTGGTCTTCAGACCCGTCTCTGGAGGACGGTCCTGTCCAGCTCTGTTCTATCTTCCCTCCATCAGATGTGGGTGAGGATAAACTGCAGTCTGTGGAACGATGATGACGGTTTTATAGCCTTCCTCTGTGTGTGTGTGTGCACACACACAGACCGTTTGTTTACGGGCCCTCACACGCAGCCCCGACCGCTCCTCAGACCGTTTGCGTGAGAAGGCGGTGTGGCCGGCCCTGGACTGACCCGGGCCGCGTGCAACTGGATACTGAGGCTGCCGCAGGTTTGGAGGTGTGGACAAGCTCGTTTAACCACACACACACACACACACATCCCTGAATTATAATCTTCTGAGTTACTACTGTAAACACACACACACAGTCTCACACGAAGACTGGAGCGTTGACATTCCAGGACCACGACGCCATCTTTCTTTCCCACAGGCATAAATACTGATCGAAGATTAGGCTTCATTACGACTGGTCACTGGTCCAGGATCAAAGAGGGAAGAAAAAGGTCAGAAGAACAAAAGAAAAGAGAGATAAAAGAAGGACCAGAGAGACTGGAGACCAGTTTGATCCAAACACCAGTCCTGAGAGGACGGAAGAACAGAACTCAGAACTGACTGTCTGTGTGTCTGTGTGTGTGTGTGTGTGTGGTTAAATCAGACTCAGATTTACAGTCAGGGTGGGGCAAAAAAATAAACAAGTAAAAATTCATATCCAGTCAGAGTGTCTGCTCTGTCACTGTTATTGGACCAGGATGTTCTATGTCAACACACAAACACTGCAGTACCAGGGACAGTACCAGGGACAGTACCAGGAACAAACATGTCCACCACAAGAACCGGGACAGAAAATATAAATAGTACCATCTATAGATCAGGTACCAACATACAGTACCAGGAACTTCTACCTCAGATCATAGATGTCACTGAAACCAGCATTGAGCTGTTGAAGAGCGCCCCCTGCTGAATTGGGCTGTTTAGTCTTTAGGTCAGGTCTTTAAAAAGGGGGTTCACCACCCCAACAAGGTCCATGAAGAAATGGGTGAGTTCCAGAACTCTGACGAGAACATTTTCGCTGTAAAGTTCTTACAGAACAAGTACTCCGAGTCTGAAGTATCCCTTAAATGTAGTACCCACCGTTGATGGCAGTATATGATTGTATCACACAGTCGTTCACGTACCAGTACTCCTTAGTACTTTTTAGATAATAGTGACCATGAAGGAATTTTTGCTCCTGATAATCTAGAACTTTCTAATCGGTTCTTCATCACACACTTGACCCCAAACAAAGAAATGTCTGCAGTAGAACATCAAACACTGACCATGTTCCTCCTCCTCCTCCTCCTCCTCCTGCTCCTCCTTCTCCTGTCTGAATCCACCCTGGACCATTAAAAACCCTCCACTGAGTCTTTGTCTGGTTCCTGAGTCCTGGCTCAGTTCCAAACCCAGACACGTAGACCTTCACTCATCAGCTGTGTTTCTCCAGACCCTGAAAACCTCCTGCTGAGTGGGAGTGGAGTGTGGACTGATCACAAGTGACAGGTCTGACCACACTCACCAAAACTCAAACAACTTTCGTTTCTGGCCTGGACCTGTTTTAGGTTCTGTTAGTGTGAACCGGCCAAATCCCCCTGGTGGATGAGTGTGGTACTTACATTGCAGCAGTGGTGGGACTAGCGTCTCCATCGTGCAGACTCCTGTAGTCTTCAGCACAGGCGCAGATCATCCGTAAGGTCCTGACTGTAAGGAGACAGCAGAGGGCGCAGCAGGTTATTGACCTGTGACCTTTGACACAGTCTGGATTCAAACAAGAGAACCAGCAGACAATTCCTGCAGAGGGGTCACCATAGTGGACCACCTGCCTCCACCTGCTCCTCCATCACTCCATCCTGTCAATAAGTCCATGTTTTTACCCCTTTTTTTCATGCAAAAGCACAAATATATTAGATATTTATTATTATTTATTTACATTTAATGAAATAATAATTTTACAAAAAACTACCAGACAGACAGAGAGACAGACGGCCACTCACTGAGACACTCCAGCTTCTTCTGAGGACAGTAGTCGTTCAGCAGCAGCTTCAGCTCCAGGACAGCACACTCGTAGGGGTAGGAACCCTGCAGAGTACCTGGTTCTGGAGGGAACAGTTTAATGGAGACACCGACGTCTCGGGGTGAAGCCTCCCTGTACAGAGTCATGCTGCTCTGAAAGGCCTGCTCCCTCTCCACGTTCACCTTCCTGTAAGACAGTGAAGGCCACACTCTTAAAAAAAAAAAAAAAAAAACATTATTTTTTCAACTCTCTAATGTGGGTTTTCTGCTGCAGTACCTGAAAAGAGCCACCAGGGCGGTCCAGAGAGGCGTGAAGAAAGCTTCTTCTATACAGGCCAGACACAGGTCTTTAGAGGCTGCTGTGTTCAGACACTCGAAGGAGAGGAGAGCGAGAGACAGGAGCTGGTCTGAAATCACACACACACACACACACACACAACTCATTAATGATGAATCTCAACAAACGTGTCAGGAAACTGACATTCGAAGATTAAAAAAAAATCTTATACCTTTAACTGCCACTAGATGGCAGCAAGAGCCAGCTTGTCTGTCTGTGCTGTTTAGCTGCAGCAGTCAGTGTGTACAATCTGGTCTAATCTAATAATACGGTCTAACCTTGGATTATAATCCGGGACCTTTGACTAAACCACAGGTTGAACCACAAACACATCAGTTTTTGAACTGTTTTTGACTCGTTACCACAGTATAAATTAGTACTGTGGTTCCGCCTGTTAATCCTCAACTGTCAGTCACTTTGAATAAAAGGGTCTGTTTAATGCGTAACTGTAACGTAACTACGATGAACCACAGAACCCACCTCTGAACTGGTCTACTGTACACACTGCAGCCCAGGTCTGGCCCACTCACCGATGGCGATGTGAATGTCTTTGACGACGGCCTTCAGATGTTCCTTCAGCGCTCTCATCTCGAGCTCCTGAACCTGGCACTCCTTCAGTACCGCAGGGTCAAAGGTCAAATTTGAATCTGAACAAAGGTCATCTATTCTGCTGCCCTCTGGTGGAGTCCAGTCCAGGTTGGTCAGGAACTGCTCCAGATCTTCAAACGAGTGCTCCCGCTCCACCAAGGCCTGAGTGTGAGGCTCTTCCTCTTCCTCCTCATCCTCACCGCTGGTGTGAAGATTGTGGCGGGAAGGTGAAGGTGAAGAAGAGACGGCGGTGCTCTGACCTACAACATGTTGACAACAACCAACACAAACAGACGGACTGTTTAACAGTGACACAAACTAACCACAGGGGGGCGACAGTACACCAGCAGGTCCTTGGTCTGATTTGCTCTGTGGACCTTTGTACCTGGCTAGGTACATGGCCCATATGGTACAGTACACACTACCAGCCCACTTCAGTAGGTCATAGAGAGGACGTCACCTGTTTGAAGGAGGCTGTGGTCACTGTGAGACGGTGTGGGCTGCGGTGCTGGGCTGTGGGCTGCAGCGCTGCTGATGATGGGGTAGAGTCTGTTGTACACACTGTACTGATGTTTCCTCAGCAGCTTCACTACTGGGTGGTCAGAGCGGCTGAGGAGGGGGTCAAAGGTCAGAGGTCAGACCACAGCACCTTTATTTCCAAAACACCTAATAATAATCAACCAATGAACTGATGAAACTGGTGAAGGGGGCGGGGCCACAGCCCAGGGAGAGACTTCTGTGTTCATTTATTGAATGATATATTTAACAGAATTGCATTTGAAATGAATTTGAAACATGAATTTACATAATGTTTGAACATGATCAGTAAATTAGAATTGTTCAGCTGAAAAAAATGAATTATTCTACACATTTTATTTAACTGTGGGGCTGTGTATTGATGCTCCTCATTGGTTGGAGATTACCCCCCCACCCCCCCACGTATGGTTGTTTCAACAGCAGTGAGGACCAGCGTGGACTTTGGTCCAGTCTCAGTGATTGGACCACCAACACTTTGAACAGTATTTAAATATAAAGACCCTGATTCAGTAAGACCTGGATCGACTGCTGATAAGAGTGAGGAGATAAAGACGAGTCAGTTCCAGTGCTGATGTCAGCTGCACTCACCTGAGGAGGTAGGAGACCAGCCGAGGAGCCAAGGTGACATCATCAGGATACTCCTTCATACTGGTCTTCCACAGCTTAGGCCAGTCCTGACCGGATTAAAAACCAGATTAGAGACAACAGTACTGGTCTGACAGCGGCGTTAGTCACCGTGGGTCAGTCCTACGTGGTCCTGCTCGTACTCCAGGACATTAGTATAGAGCCGCCGCTGTTCCTGTTCCTCCACCGTCATCGCTCCAGACGCTGCGAATCTCCTGAAGTCAGGGATCGCAGTAGTTAGAAGTTAGCTCATGCTACAGTCACTGGGTTAATAGTTAATAGTTCTCCTCATCCTGACTAGGTCTGTGTACAGACAGACTTTGACTGTTAGCCCTCCACCGTTCTTGTTGTGAGTCATTTTAAAGTCGTTTATTTTCGTTCTTTCTTTCGTTCATTTCAGGTGAAGAAGAGTAAAAATATAAAGATCAAAACCAGGATTGTTTCCTTCAGTCCCGGCACAGTTCCAGTTAGCTTGTCCTGGATGACCCGGGTGTAATCTAATCATGTGACCCTCAGGTCCAGTCAGAGCTGGACTCTCTTCCAATCAGAGACATTGATGCAGATTCAGCTGCTCCGGTCTAAACCTGAACCGGAGTCTGGTCTTTGGGCTCCATTAGCATTTAGCTTCAATTATATTTTTAATTAAACTTCCCAACATTTGGTGGGTTGATGGTTTTCAGATATTTTCTGTTAAGTGAAGCAGATGCTACCTGTTAGCCTCCTCCTGCAGCCTCAGTCTCCTCTCCTCCATCTTCCTCTGGAGCTGAAGTTCCAACAATGGTCAAAGAAAAATGTCTGAGTTATTTTACCTGTTTATAAAAATGCATTAATTATTCATTTGTTTCTCAGTTGCAGCTCAACATCTGACTGGAGAGAATTAGGAGATTGAGATCTGAGAAACCTCAGCTTTTTTTGCTCACAGCTCTGATTGATCGGCTCACCAACCCTGGTGATCTGATCAATGATCAATCTGATTTTGTTAATGCGACCCCAAACAGAGCTAACGATCTTAACTGACAGAGACGGAGACAACAGAAGGATACGGCATCCTGCCGGGCTCTGGCAATGATGAGGTTCTCCATCATCTGCCTCTGCAGAGAAAGTTTCTGCAACAAAAAAAGAAGAAGATTTTAACACAAACCAAACTTTATGTACAGCCTCCTTTAATTAAAAGGGGGGAGGTAAACAATAGAATAGAATAAACACCTTTAAAATCCTGTCTGTCATCGTTTCCAAACCACAAATCTCAGCGGCCTCCAACTTCAAACGCTGATGCTGTCAATCAAAAAGTCTGACAACCAATAAAAATAAAACTGTTCCACGTAATCCAAAATGATAATTTAAAATAAAAATGTCCCGTCTTCAAGAAAATTAACGATTTAAAAATGAATGAACTCACTACCGCCCTGACATCTGATTGCTCAACAGTTCAGGTCGAAAATGATAAAACCTAAAACCTGAGCATTTTTTTGAGGAGTTCCAGAACTTTATCCTTTAAAATGCACATGTTAAAACTCAAGTCATGTTCTTAAACTTCATAATAACCTCCAACAGTTGTCACTTCCCGAGTACAATTGTATTTCCACATGTGTTAACGCTTTTCAGCCACACATAACGCTCGGATTTTAGCATTAGCTCACTTGGTAGCCTGATTAGCTCAGGCTAATGAACGTCTTTTTTTTTTTACCTTTACAAACGTCTTCAGTTTTCTCCAGTAGACTCGCAGCTGCCCCGGCCGCCCGAACATTCTCCGCATCTGAACCACAACTGTGACGTTAACTTTG
Source organism: Cynoglossus semilaevis (assembly GCF_000523025.1). Lineage (NCBI taxonomy): Eukaryota > Metazoa > Chordata > Actinopteri > Pleuronectiformes > Cynoglossidae > Cynoglossus > Cynoglossus semilaevis. Next base: position 4,772,594 of record NC_024312.1, on the reverse strand, counting down.
TTCATTTTAGCTGAAAGAGTTGAACCAGTTTTTTTGACAGACTTGTCAAGTACGTTCATCGGTTCAACCCCCGGACACAGACTGAACCTCTTCTCATCTCACTGAACCGCGCTCACCGCTATTTATCAAACACCAGCCCAGCTGACGTCACACACGCAGGTAAAATAATTTTCAAAATAAAAGCCCGAAAGGAAACGTCCTCAAAATTCCACCACACTCGAGGCCTCATTTACTGAGTCCAAATCATCTATTTCAACAACGTCAACTTTAAAGCTTAGATCTGTCTCTATGATCCAGATCCCGGGTTTGTTTTATTTTATCAGGAATTCCTGTCTCTTTAAAGATTTTTAAAGTCTTGCTGACATGAAGTCACATGAAGAACACTGACCAAACAGTGTTGTGCTGCTTCAGTGAAAGAAAATGTCTGTGGTCAGAGAGTGCCCTTTGACCTACCATATACTATCTTTCCAGTTCATTGATGATTCCTTGAAACTTCTCTGTAAGAAAGGGGAGAGAGGGGAGGGGCACCATCTTCTACACATACGACCACTCACCAGAGACGTCTTCTGATTGGCCTGACCCGGGGTCAGTCGAGCCAGACGAGCTTCATAATTGGCCTTTAGTTTCTGATTCAAACGTGAGGCTTGTTCTATTGGTGTCAGCTCTCTGGAACAAACACACACACACACACAGCTTAACAAATTGAGGTCATTTAAATCTGTTAAACTTTTGACTGAGAGCTGCAGATTTATTTTTCTGAGAATCAGCTGTGAGGAACGTCTGGGAACTGATACCGATCAGCAGATACTGGATCTGCTCTTACTTTTTGCTCCTGTCACATGACTCGTGTGTTTGCAGCTTCTGGAAGACCTCAGGGGGGAGGAAGGAGGAGGGCTGCTCACCCCCACCCTCTGACATGACTGGGCAGCGACCGGTCGTGGTCAGACTGACTGATGCTGGACACACTGCTGCAGATGGGGAGAAGGAAACAGGATTAGATGAAAGTTGCTCTTGTTGAGCAAGATCAACTCTCCAACTCCCAGAGGACATGTGATCACGAAGGTGTTGACCATCCTCATAATTAGAATGTATTTTACAGTGTTTTCCATGGTCCTGTATTTCATTTATTTACGTAATATGTACGTCTTATATTTCCATTCTACAACTCCACTGTGCATATAATTGTATGGGAACATGGGTACAGTCCAGGGAGGGTTGATAACAGTGTGTGTGTGGGGGGGGGGTTCGTAAAGGGTAAATATATACGTCAATAATATGATAACTATCTCGCCTCTACTTCGCGATTGTTCCCATTGTGAGGTTGGTCTTGGAACGCAACTACCACCAATAGGAGAGAGAAAGCTGTAGATTTTATTGGATGTGTTTTCATTCACCGGTGTCTGCAGTGGCCGTCGTCTGACTGGACTCAGGTGGAGCAGGTGAACAGGGAGAAAGGGTGGAGGGTTCCTGAGAGGCGGAGTCACTCTGTATGAAGGACTTGGCTCGTTCCAGACACTGCTCCCCCAACCTCAGCATCCGCTCCAGCTCCACCCCCGTCGCCTCCTTCTCCTCTGACAACACACACAGAAGAGAGACGATGAGGAGGGAGAGACAGAGAGTGTGTGCAGTGAGGAGTCAAATGTCTCTGTTGGTCAATCATGTCTGGACACTGAACACAACACAGCTCCTTGTTCCTTACTCTGTGACTCAGCCTGCTCCAGGAGAACATGTGAGATGTAGTTGATGGTACGCAGATATTCGCAATAAGCTTCCTGAGGAGGGAGACACACACACACACGCACACACACATCATATGTGGTGACTAGGGCTGTAACGATGAATCAACACCAATCCTTGACCATTCTTACTGGTTTAAAAAAATGAATCACACATTAAGGTGTAAGGAGTCGACTGGATTATCTCAAAACGTTTTGAGATACATAGTCATGTTTTTTTCTTCTTCTGTTCTTGTTTCACATATTGACAGTTAACCAGGTCAATAAGACCAGAACAGTTTGACTTTTAATCAGTGATGTGCAGTGTTTCTCAAAAAGTACTTATTAACAAATAATAAAACCCTGTAACAGAGGATCTCTGACTGTTCTCAGATCAGTTGATGATCAGCTGTTCTTCTGTTTACATCACAAACATTGATCATCCGCTTCTTGTTTGGTTAAAAACCTGTCGTTTCTGTGACGCACTTCCTCTTCATTCCTCGATCTACTTTTCTTACCTTGGATCTACTTTCTCCGTCCAGCTGAATGGCATTTTTGGCCATTTTCATGGCATTTTGTAGCGGTTTTACTCCACCCTCAGCTGCTGCTGCAGACATGGTGTCTTCTTCTTCTTCTACTACTGCTACAGCTTCTTCGCCTCCTGTCAGGACAACGGCGTCAACTTAGTGAACAAAGAGGTCTTCTGCCCCCTACCGGAATATTTATTGAACTATACTACGATGGATATCACTACAGATAAATGTGAATGCCTACTAATTCGATCCAAAAATATTAAAGTTATTTTTATTTCTTTATTAATACAGTGACTTTCCGGAATGAGACAGAGAACCATATAAAGTCATTTAAACATTTAAGAAATGTTAAGAAACATTTGAGAAAAAATAGACTTAAATTTTATCTCCTCCAATAAAATGGCAATAACATATTTGTTTAGCTACATAACTTCTTGTGTAATTTTATTCCTGTGTTGTTTCAAATTATTTAAATTTACTGTCGTTAACCAAATCCAAATATCCAAATATTTGGATGTAGTGAGTCTCTACAACCAGCAGGTGTCAGTGTAACATTTTTGCTTCATAAGTATTACCTTTTGTACTTCCGGGTTCTATTGTTTACATTTGCAGCATCGTTCCAAGAAATGCCAAACTATGAAGGAGTAAAGAAAATACTCTGCCTATGAAACCATGACGCTCCACAGGTTTTAGGACAGACCCGCACAGACGGTAACCTGCATCACCGCGCTTCGTATTTACGGTAAATTTTGTAGCGGCTAGCGATGCTAATGTAGCTAAAGAGAATGAAGGGGGATGTGTGGATTTGTAAATGATGCGTACTTGGGTGCTTTAACTTTAAATAATCACTTTAAAACTCGCCCTTTCGTTAAAGATTCGTTACCACAACATCGAGATAACGTGACTTTAACACGGAACTAATAATAATAATAATATTATTAAGAGTTAATAAAACGATTAACTGCATTGTGCAGGAAACAAGTCAACAGTTTTACTCTGACCCAGTCGTTAAACCGACGGCACTGGCGTTTGAAAGGGTTCTATAGAATTACTGTTTAAAAGACCAGTGTTTAGAACATTTCAGCGTGTCTTCCATTTCTCTCACTAAAGCTCAACCACAGGAACACTGACGTTCTGTAAATACAGATGAGGGGGGCTGGATTGTTATGATGAAGACTGTCATCGTCACGTGGTTGACTAGACATATCTCTTTATGACTTTCCAGAGGATCTCCAGTAAAATCCCACCATCACCAGGATCAAGATCAGGACTCGAGAGTGAATCATGAAAAAGAAAAGCAGACGCCTGAAGTCTGCAGACACTTCTCAGAAGACCCTGAAGATAGAGACCACGGTGAGCTTCAGCCAGGGAGCGAAGACTCCAAGGAACAGAGGAAGACCAAGGAAGACACTTCCTGTAGTCACCGCTGATCATTTTCATCCCTACACCTCAGCCATGGTGGATGAGAAGACAGAGTGCAGTGTCAGAGACCAGAAACTCACAGAGACCAAGAACAAGAGCTCAGGTGAGTGTCTCCCCCTTGTGGTTCATTCACAAGTACAAACATAATAAAGTTAATGCTACACTGTATGAGCCACAGGAACAAATCAAATTCTCAGTTTGGTCCCTCCTTCTCTTTATTCCACAGGCAGACTCTCTACTGCCACCTGTCGCCTCTGCCATGGAAAGTTTAGTCCACGTAGCCTGCGTCACGCCTTCAATCACGGGTCCCGAGACTCAGTAGATGTTGTTGATGAAGACTCAGACACTGCGGACCGCTCTCCACTTTTATTTCACACAGACTTCCAACAACTGGTGGGGGTCCAACTGACCCGTGACCCCCAGCTGTCAGAGTTTATCTGCAAGAAATGTTACGCCAATTTCTACAAGTGTCACGGCATCCTGATC
>NC_024312.1:4767737-4768276 GCF_000523025.1 Cynoglossus semilaevis | reverse complement strand
TAAAAGAAAATCGATAATTGATAAAATCGTCTTGTTACATCCCTAGCTGTGAGCGAGTGATGGACTAACCTTCACTCACATCCCATGAATAATCCCTCGAGTTGAAGATGCTCAGAAATAAAAAAAACAGTTTTGTTTCTTTTTTCAGCAAGAAGACCAAATCTGCCAAGTCTTCATTTGTGCACGGATCTGGTGAGAACTTACAGTTCCATCAAACAGTTCCAGTAGTCTTCCATGACCTAACCTGTCCACTGGTTCTTTTCAGCGTTGCCCTCCTTCACCTCAGACTCCAGATGTCTCCACAGTTTGGTCTCTTGGGCTCATCACCACGGAGAGGCCTGCCGTTCCTGCCCAGACCTGAAGGAGGTGCTGAAAGGCCAGTGCTGGGGCTCCGTCGAGGCCGTGTGGGGCTGTGTGGACGGTCACAGCTACACCATGCACAGTCAGTACAGCCCAACTGGTCCTGCCACTGCGGGCTCCACACTAAACTGTAACAGCAACAGCTGTGGAGACGCAGTGATGTCAGAGGGGGAGGAGCT
>NC_024312.1:4756037-4766149 GCF_000523025.1 Cynoglossus semilaevis | reverse complement strand
TGCGTGGTCTGAGGGGGGGAGGCTTAGGCAGCGGGCAGAAGCGGAGGGTGAGAAAACCACAGGAGCAAGTTTGACCGACGCAGTGATGATGCAGAAACAGAACTCAGCTGTGGACCAGTGGACTGACGGGGCTGCAGGTAGGACTGTCCTAAACCCTCAGAGTCGAAAAACTCTCAGGACTTTCTGTTTATTGATATAAAAAAAATCCATGAAGTGCTGCAGAATATTGATGCGGTATTGGGAGAGGAAATATCCCGATATTTTCACATCAAGTTGTTCATCTTGGTTTGTTGATGTCACAGAGACGTTGGCTCCTGCTGAGGCTCATCTGGAGGACAGGACGGCCGACAGCGATCTGTCCGACAGGTGAGACACCGGCTCGTCTTCATCATCATCTTCACCACACCTCCATCACAGTCAGATCAAAGACTCTTAGCCAATCAGGTCACGTCAGCCATCTTTATGTCAAGCATTGCGATAAGTCTTAAGAAGGTAACGTTTGCTTCAGATCAGAGGTCAGAGGTCAGCGCAGCTCAGTTGTTTTAGCCCCCTGACCTCCATGACCAAACCCTGGTCTGTAGAGCTGTGTTAGATCTAGACCGTGTAGATACACCCAGCTACGACCACCTCAGTGACTGATGAAGACGTACTAATAATGAGTCGGTGGTCTCTGTGTTAGGGTCTTCTCTGAGGACGAGGTTGAAGATGGGAGAAAAGCAGTGATGTCAGAGGACGAGCCCTTTGATCCAAACTCTACAACCAGGTCAGAACATCAACAGTACAATCATATCTGTACACCCATATGACAGGTAAACAACAACAACAACATGTCTCTGGGTCAGAGGTCACAGAATTAACGCCACCAACAAAAGAAGGCAGGACACAACGATCACAGAGGAGCCGAGGATCAAAAAGAAACCTGGACCCAAACCAGGCTGGAAGAACAAGTTCAAACCTAAGAGGTAGAACACACACACACACACACACACGTAGACACACAGACAGGAACACATCTGAACCAATCCTGTTTCTCCTTTCAGTGAGGAGCTGCCAAACATCTACAAGTGTCCGTACCAGGGCTGCACAGCTGTGTACCGGGCCCCCGATGGTCTGAAGGTCAGTTCTTATTATGAGGTCAGAACTGACCGCTGTCCTACACCAGTGCCTCCTTTTGTGACCAGAAGGGGGCGCTGGCAACTGACCAGAACCACTGACCTGGGTCTCTTTATTTCCAGAAGCACATCAAGGAGCATCACGAGGAGGTGAGGGAGAGACCGTGTCCTCACCCAGGCTGCAACAAGATCTTCATGATCGACAGATACCTGCAGCGCCACGTCAAACTCATCCACACAGGTGAGGGAGGGGGGAGGGAGGCTGGATCCAGTCCAGTCACGACCGTGTGGTTTGTTCTGGTGCTGAACTCTGAGTGTGTTTGTCCAGAGGAGAGGAACTACATCTGTGACCAGTGTGGACAGACCTTCAAACAGAGGAAACACCTGTCAGTCCATCAGATGAGACACTCTGGAGCCAAACCACTGCAGTGAGTTCTCACCTTCAGGAACCTCCAACAGTGATGTCTGTAAAGAACTGACAATCAAATTCAACGTGTTCCTCCATCAGGGCCCACCAGGGGGCGTAGTCAGCATATTTAGATTTGACAGAATCTTTCTAATCTGACCTCTGAGGTTAAAATAATCTAACTTAATCCTGCCAACTGTTTCATATGGGAGACATTGTGCCACCTTGTGGCTGTCACTGGAGGTCACCGGTGTGAGGTGACTTTTAGTTAGGATTTCTTAGACTCTGCCTGGTGTGAACATATAGATTTATTGAGCTGCTCTTGATGTTTTGAATCTTTTTTTTCCACAGGTGTGAAGTGTGTGGCTTCCAGTGTCGACAGCGAGCGTCGCTCAAATATCACATGACCAAACACAAGGCAGAGGCCGACCTGGAGTTTGCCTGCGTCGTGTGTAGGAAGCGTTTTGAGAAGGCCCACAACCTCAACGTCCACATGTCCATGGTCCACCCCGTGATCCAGACTGTGGCCCAGAGAGGCAGCAATCAGTGGGCGGCGCCAAATTCACAACAACAACAACAACAACAACAACAACCACCACCAACACAGCTGCCTCCACCGTACTCCGAGGAGAGCGCCATCACACTGAGCACAGAGGTGGTTCAACAGCACCAGGACAGATGACGACAGGAAGTCCAGGTCCAGTCTGGTACGGATGATAGAGTGAAACATGATCCAAAACCTCTGATGTCACAGGAGGACGGTGGCGTCGTCTCTTTGTTGAGCGTCTTCCAGTCACTGCCACGACTTAAAGGTGAAAAACTCAAACACTGAAACGACTCAGACGTGACCCGAGTTGCTGTGAGTCGGAAGATGACTTAGAAAAGAACAAATTAAAAAAAAAAGTGTGCATACAGTTTGTGTCTGTGAGGTGAAAACAGGAAGTAGAAAAATAAGACTCACCAGCAGCAGCTGTCACTCAGCTCTGAGAGGTTTCCACAGAAATGTCACCTGGTTCAAACAAACAAGTCCCAACAACTGTGTGTAAACAATTAACAAAGTTAAAGGTTTTAACAGTTCTGTGAACTGCATTTATTGTTTTATAATAACAAATGTCTGTGTATGTAAAAAAAATAAAATTTAATGTTTTTTTTACAAATGAGTGTCAGCACTGTTTAAAGTTAATGTTACAAAGAAGGATTTTCTCTCTCGTAGTGGTCGACCGTTTCATCTTCAGTCGATCACATGGTTGATGGCGCCATCTTCAGTCGATCACATGGTTGATGGTGCTGTTATGTGTTTTTACGGCTGGAGCACAGGGGTCTTCCTGACAGTGGTCAGCTGATCACAGGAAGTCCATCTCGGGGCTGAGGTCTGGGGGGTCCAGGTGAAGAGACAGAGCTGCTGCCACCTCTGGGTCCAGGTCTGAACACTGGGCCTCCAGCTGCAGACAGAAACCAGACTGTGGTCAGACCAGAGAGAGAGGACGTGACAGGAGACCTGTTCTGTCCTTCTGTTCTGTTGTACCCTTCTGAGCTGTGCTGAGGACAGAGCAGCAGGGGGCGCCTGTGAGATGACTTTCAGGACATGCATCTTGGCCTGGGTCAGAATCTATGTCAGAAGAAACAGCATTAAAGTTCAGTCAGACTGTAGTTGATACCAGAGTCACACCCTCACTGACTGTTTCTGTTATAACAACAAACTGTATCACCAGATTACTGCCAGTATACACCCCTAGTTCTTAAACTTCACCTGCTGCTCTTCTGTCTGTGGATCAGTCAGTGTCTGTCCTTCCAAGAACAGCTGCAGCAGACGGATGTAGCAGAGAGCGGCTGTGTGAATGTAACCTGGACATTGCAGCGCCCTCTGCTGGAGCTCAGTGTTCTGGTGCAGCAGCAGCCTGTAATTAACAAACGTCTTTTTAAACCTTCAGTACTGATGAAAGATGTCCTGGATCCTTCTCCAGTCCGAGGTGGTGATGGACGGGTCATTATTCTGCAGACAGACTCACCTGTAGAAGCCCCAGGGCATCATCCTGGAAAGGTCGTCTGAGGTCATCAGGTTGACTGACTGATAAACGCCTCCTTCTGCTGCAGAAGAGGCTAGCGTTAGCCGTGCTACTTAAACACTGATGAGGTGAAACACAATGTGAAGTACGTGAGCCTTGCCTTAGCACACACTGTAGCATGTTAGCCTTCACCAAGGCTAAGCTAACCCAGCTAACATTCTTAATAGTTTTGTTGCCTTTATCAGTAGATTTGAATCCTGTATGTTGCATTACTGCTACCTACTGGTTCTATAGAGTATATACAGTCAACCAATAAAAAGAAGGAAATACAGACAGAGGGTAGAAATCCTTAAAAAAAACTGAAATGCCTTTACAATTTGAAATACCGGTAATTTTGTAATAATGCCCCATTATTTTAGCCCTAAAGAGAGTGACTACCACTGGGTGTGAAGACGAGCAGCCATTCTGAAGAATCCACCAACACTGACAGAAGGTCTGAGCAGAGAAGAAGAAGGTTTTCTTTATTCTTCTGCTGCAGAAAAAAAAGATTAAAAAAGACTGATTACAGATTATACAAATCTCAGATTAACCTGTCTAATCCTGAATGAACTTTAATCTGGTACCTTTGGATACAGCAGCGCTGACAGAAACCTGTTCACGCAGATGAAAAACAAATACACCAGAACCTGAAAGAACAAAGTGCAGGATGGAAGGTCATTCCAGCCACAGACTGAGGAAGAGTGAGGAACAAGAACAAGAAAATACAGGATGTTCCACAACAAACCAGGGATTTAACCTCACAGAGACAGGGCAGTTTTATTTTTACTTCTGACTGACCAGACTGACTGACCACAGGAGGCAGCAGAGGACCATCAGCAGTGGTGTCCCAGTGAACTAAAATCACTGATTTGATGAATGAGTTACAAACCTCAGTTTAACTAGACTAAGAGCCATGTTCTGGTCTTACCTGTCGGCACTGGGCTCCTCTCTCTGGTCGCAGCAGGTTTAGAGCTGAACTGAAGTTCTGCCTGTTCTGACCTGGACTTCTGCAGCACTGATAGAGACAGGAGGCCAAGAGCAGGGCTGGAGCTGAAGGCATGGACTGTGACCACGAACTGGTCACTACACTGGAGATCATCAGAGAGGAAGAGTGAGTTCTGTCTCTCAGTCAAGGACCAGGTCATTTTATTTTGAAAACAGAGAGTTGGGCCTTGTCTAAGTATAAGTAAATGAAACAGGAAGTGTCACCTGTTTGCCCAGTGTTGACAGTCAGTGATGAGCTGCAGCTTCTCAGGCAGAGGTTCTTCCTCACCAACACCACTCCAGAGAGACGACAGCATCGCAGACAGAGGCTGCCACCACAGCTGGCTGCCACCACAGCTGCACACACACACACACACACACACACACAGGACATCAGAATGACCTGTGACCTCCGTCACCATAGTAACAATCTGGTTGGATACGGTGAGAGGTCATGTGTTACCACAGCTGAGGTCAGGAGCAGAGGACACTGCTCACTGATCTGAGACCAGCTCTTATTCACTTCTTCTCTGCGCTGTTCACAACAAACGCTGGCACAGAACAAGGCCTGCAGAGGAAACACACACACACTGTCAGATCAGGTCATGTGACCGTCCAAAACCTTAGTGAACATAGTCTCACCCTGAAGAAATGGGCTGTGAGGTGAAAAGACAGGAAGCCCACAGCAGAACAGGAAATCCTCTGTGGAGTTTCAACATAAAAGTCTGTTTGAGAATCAACCTGTTTCCAACAGTAGGGTGAAAGACCTGAGAGGGTGAGGTGAGACCTGATGCTGGTTGATGTGTTGGATCAGTCGACTGCAGTCCACAGTCTTCCTCCCCCCTTCAGACCTCACTTTGACCAGGAGCAGTGGAGGCAGAGACAGCAGGACTCTGAAAGAGGAGCAGAAGCTAAGGAGGGTCGGAAACCAACGGGTTCTGTCCAACTGGGTTAGACTCCCCTGAGGTCCCTGTGTCTCTGTCCCTGTGTCTCTGTATCTGCTTGTCATTGTCTGTGTGTGTGTGTGTGTGTGTACCTGTTCCAGGTGTCGAGTGTGTGCTGCAGGTGGAGCTCTGAGCTCCCTGTGGATGAGAACCTCCTGGAGACGAAGTCAAACAGGAAGTCACAAACATCTGCTCTGCTGCTCTGGTGACTCTGGACGTTTGTCAGTTTGAATTCACAGAGGAACTCCTTCACACAGGACAAACAAACACACACATAAACAACATTTTAGTCATGTTTTTAATAATCTTGACTCCAAATCCTTGCATGGACACACACCTGTAACCTGGACATGATGTCAGGCAGACAAGATCCTCTAAGACAGGAGGCTCTGTGATCAAGTCTCTGCAGCAGCAGGTCACTGTGAACAGGAAACAGACCCAACCTCAGCACAGGAGCTAAGAATAAACTGGACAATAAAAACTAAAGAAGATTTAACGTCTTATCACCCACTGACACAGACCAAAGTCCACAGAGAAAATCAGTGATTTTATTTTGCCTAGTTTTAGTTTGCAGCACCTTGATGGCTGGTCCATGACGGCGTCAAGAAGATGAGAACATAGGATCTCCATGTCTCCTCCACAGCCTCCATGCTCCACTGGACGAGGGCAGTAAAACTCCTGACACGCCCACTGCTGGTACTCCTGACTGTGTACACACACACATACAGACACACTGATAAGTATATGTGAAGTGTATGACAGGTGAACGTCTGTGGGGTTTCTTCATTTACCGCTGTGGATCTGTCAGGACGTCGTCACTCCTCTGGACTCTGAGCTCATGATGTAACCACTCAGTCAAAGAAAGCTGAACAAACAAAAGAAAACGGTCATTTCTGATCAAACAGCGTAGAGACGGAGCTTCTCTGACAGCCTGGAAGTAAATAAACCAGAGTCTCCTTCTGACCTGACCCTGCTGTGACCTCTGTCTCAGCTGAAGCTCAGAGTTCAGCCACAGTCTCGAGGCAGTGCTCCTCCAGGAGCTGCTGGAGTCTGTGACACTGCTCCACAGCTCGGGGAGGTCCGCCTCAGATGATTCATCCACCGCAGCATCACCGGAGGCCGGGGTTGACCTCCTGACCTCAGGCATCAGTCGAGGGATCAGGTAGAAAAGCTGGACACACAGAAAGGAAGAAGGTCAGGGGGGAAGAGATTCACCTGAAGGACTAACCTCCCTCAAAAAAGTTGTCTTGGCAAAAAGTTAATATTGAACATCTCTCATTATGAGACATCATTTAAATATTTCATGCAGTTTGTACCTTTTTATAGAAGCTGCTGGGGACGTAGTCCTGCTGCTGAGAGTTTCCTCTGCACGTTCCATAACTCACAGCTGCCACACACAACCTGCAGACAGGAAACAGGAAGTGTTGACTGTGTGGTCCAGTGGGAGACCGGCCGTCACCTGTGCCTCACCTGACAGTGAAGGTCATGTCTGAGCTGGTCCTGCACATCAGAGCTGAGCCCAGAGCGTCCCCTACAGACACCGCTGTGGACAGGACAGGAGGCTGCAGCTGGACCAGAGGACTGTGGGACATGGAGGCGTGCAGGTGGACCACCAACGCTGCCAGCCCCAGCACATGGGCGGGGCTTAGTGATGATCCCTGGATTGGATCATATTTTTGGTTTTTGGTTGTTATTATTTGATTAGATTTCATTTTGTCAGGTGTGAATGTTTTTTAAGATTTAAGAAGTCGGTCGTTCTTTGACAAAACAAACTCTGTTGTCATGTGACTTTACCTGATTATTAAACAGCTCCCAGAGCCTGTGTACCAGTCCTGACACCAGCTGTCTGTTAGAGACCAGGACACTGACGAACCTGGACGCCCACAGACTTTGTCTGTGAACGAAACACACACCACAGGACATTGAATGATTCCGATTCAGGCTCCAAAGTCCATGAACTACTGACTGTAAGAACAGACTCCAGAACAGAAGAGAACATTAGAACTAGTGATGCACCAAAATTTAAATTCTTGACCGAAACCAAAATCCAAAAATGAGGAAACCAAGGCTGAAAACACAGAAATTAGTACAGAATTATTAGTACCATTACATTTATGTGTTTGACTGTGAACTAAACCTAAATGAAATCAAGGCACTGCAATTGAATAAATTAAAAATAAGTAAATAATAACATAATAATTGTCAAAATAATTAATTGTCATATTAATTGTCGTTGTCCCTGTACCGTGATACATATTGTATCGACAGGTTTGACTGATCATTTGACTACTTGACTCTGTGGACTTCTTGGAAAAAGGAATCTAAATTCTAGAACCTTCTTCATCTCTACACACGGTGCCGCCTGTAGTTGGCGTTTAAGGACACAAACTTCCAGCAGATGTCCCCCTAACACCTGTGTCTGTATTTGTGTCTTGTCTTTATTCACTCGCTCTGATTGGTTGTGGTCCCACTCACTTGTTCGGTGGATTAGCTCTGCAGGCGTCCAGCAGACACTGGCAGAAGTTCGTGAGGATCATGTTGACAACCTGAGGACGTAAAGAAGACATCTCATCACAACCTGCAGTGCAAAGACCAGGACTGAAAAGACAGAAGGGACTGACTGTGACGTGGAGCTCAGGGGACGGAGGAGAGTCCAGACCAACTGTGATGACCAGCAACTCTGTGACATCATCAGGACCAGCGGGGAATATGGTGCTGAGTGTGTGGGAGATCATGGACAGCTGAGACATGATGTCTGTGGACAGGGGACACACAGAGGGGACAACCAGAGATTGGACCGCCAGACTGACGTCATGTGTTCAACCAGATGGAAACATGAGAACCACCTGTTGAGAACCTCCAGTGACATCACTCACCTCCGTCAGCCCCGCCCACCACCAGCCCTCTGAACTCCTGCAGCTGAACTCTCAGCACCTCCACTGGATCATTACTGGTGTCCAGACACACAGAGCCCCCTGGTGACCAAAACACAACATGACATTACACAACACCACACCTTCAAAGTTAGTGTGAGCATTAAATATAATGACGTCACGGTCAGGTCAGTTCAGTTCAACAACAGTGAGATAAAGTGCCTTCACTTCACTTCAACAACAGTGAGATAAAGTGAATGTGTTCTCCTGACGTCACAGACTGAAGCTGATGGACAGCTGACCATGTTTACCTTTAGACCAGTGACCAGATTACTCCAGATTCACCTGGTACTTGTTTCTAAGATAAAGCAGTAGTTCTGTAATGTTCTCCAGACCACAGAGACTTCCTGAGGATTGAAGTGAACACATGACACTGAGACTCACTGTCCTGCTGACGCTGCCTCCGACACGACTCCACATAAGAAGAGAACTGGGCTGCAGGGATTTTATCTGCTCTGGAACCAGAGGAAGAACCGACAGAACATTACAAACGTCTGAATCTAAATATCTGAGCAGAAGAATCATCATCAGAGAGAGAGAGAGAGAGAGAGTTTTTTGAACAAACAAATATCAGAGAGAGAGAGAGAGAGAGAGTTCTTTGAACAAACAAATATAAACAAATAAAAATCACTCACTTCTTTAAAGCTTCAATGAGCCTCATCCGAGCGTCTGCTTTTACAGGAAGCTGGAAATAAAAGACAGGCGTTTATAGGTAGATATAATGTAATAATTACACTATATAAATATTTTTTTATATAAAGGAGGTAAAGGTGATCACCATTCTTGGAATCAGCAAAGCAGGAAGGAATCGTGTCAGAAAATACGGCCTCCGGAAAATACTGAAGGCACAGAAGGGACAAAAAACAAATATATAAATATATACATACATATAGACATGTTTTCTAGAGATAGAAAACTCTATAATGTTTACCTGGCCTCCATGACGGTGGCAGAGATTCTTCCTGTGGTCTCAAACAGAGACACTGCTCTCTCTACGTCCTGAACAGCCGGACATTGTGGCTGTGGACACACACACACCAGAAGTGTGTGATGAGATCATTACTGGACAGAAATGTCTACTAGTGTATCGTATCAGTACCTGGTCTGACCACAAGGTGTCTCTGTGTCACTGTTACCTGTGCTGATGCTCTCCCTGCAGCGGAAACGTCCTCGTACAAACCCATGTCCTCCAACGACTCCTGAAAAAACAGCCAGTTTGGTTCAGTTTTGAGGATTAGGATCTGACCCACGGGGTTCATGTGAACAACATGTCACACAAATTTCATCAAAGCTCATGAAACATGAACCAAACAAAGTGAACTGGAACTGTTGAAACAAACAGTCCTACAGGAAGTCTCCTCCTCTCACCTTGAGGTCGTTCAGTCTGGTCTTGGCCAGGGACACGTACTCCATCAGGAGGCTGCGGTGTTTGACTGGGGTGAAGGGGGGGTGGAGGACATGCACCTGTGGAATCAGACCAACAGCAGCTCTGGTTCAGTCACAGTTTGATTCAAGTTCTGCTGTACTTCCTGTTCACACATCGACCTCATCATGACCTTAGGACCAGGGGTGTAACGATAGACTCGACTCAGGATGTAGGTTTCACAGTGACCTGTGAGACTGAGGTGTAAATCTGTGTTGATCACAGGAGAACGGTTCCACTGATGTTTACCTTCAGGTAGTGTGAC
>NC_024312.1:4729484-4755993 GCF_000523025.1 Cynoglossus semilaevis | reverse complement strand
TTTCTTACGGGTGGCGTGGTGACAACTGCTTCCACCAAACGACATCTGAAGATAAAACCAATAAATAAATATTAGTCAGGAAAACATTAACTACTACATGTCAAAATAAAAGGTAAAAAACACAGCTTTTAACCTTAAACCAGTCGGTGTAGGAGGAGAAGATTGCTGGCCCTTCTAGCGCCCCCTGGCGAGCCAATAGAAAGGCTGTTATCATGTGCTCCAAGTCATAGCCTTCAAAGGCGGAGGTCAGCAGAGTAGACAACAGCTCTGAACGAGGAACAGAAGAGAACCAGGGGTCAAGTGATGATGACAGCTGATAAAATAAAAGAAAGAAATCGATATATCGTCTCCTGAAACAACTAGGACAAAGGTGCTAAAAATTAGGCCTGAATTAGGAGCACGTGGTCACACGGCTGTGTGGTCACACGGAGATGCTGACCTCTGAGGCTGGACTGAGTGCAGGGGTCGTAAACCAGCAGCGTGGACAGGAAGCTCAGGACGTGTTTCCAGTTGACCTCGTGTGTTTCCAGGACCTGCTGCAGGTGATGAAGGAGCTGCTGAGAGCTGAAGGTCATGGACATCTGAGGCACAACATGAGGGGCGCAGACAAAAAGACCAACATCAGTAGAGAGGAAGTCACATTCCCAAAATCCTTATCCAGGACTTAACCATTTCCTTGACAGGATTTTCCAGGACTTTATGTTTTCAATGACTAGAAAACTGGTCCTTGATTTTCCAGAACCCTTTGATCTGACATCATCTGCTGTGTTTTGAAGTGATGGACGCAGCACAGGCGAAAACCAATGATACGTGTGACATCACCAACCTTGCAGAAAAGCGAGGTCAACAGGCGGCTGGACTTGGCAAACGTCCACTGGTTCTGCTGAGACACTGCGTCTGACACTGAGGGAAGAAGAAGACAGTTTCCTTGGATTAGACTGGCTGTCACAGCTACGACAGATCCATGAATCAGCCAATCAGGGAGCAGCTGATTTTACCAGTAAGTCCAGGTTTGTAGGTCAGAGTCTGTGTGAGTGAGTGAGTGAAGAAACGCTGCACAGCTTCAGTCGACGCTGACACTGCACCACTGACCCAATGGTCAAACATCTGAATCCTGGAGGAAACACACAAAGAAAGTGATGTCATCAGTGAAAGTAAATTAAAATTTCTTTTATAAAGAAAAAAAAAGAATAAAATGAAACAGAACCACAGCTCAGGTCCAGGAGTTTTCAGATCCACTTGGCCCAGTACCCCTTAAAAAGTAAGAGAGTGTTAGTGAGTGACTGAGTTAGTGACTGAGTTAGTGGGTGACTGAGTTAGTTGTGCGTGTTGTGTGTGCAGACTCACAGAACAGCATGCTGTCCAGGATACAGCAGCAGATCGTTGACACCTGTGTTGACACTTGTTTCTCTGCTGCAGTTTTTTCTCTGCTCTGGTCAAAACCAGTTTCCACTAAAACTCCCAGCAACTCTGAAACACATCAAACACATTTCTAAATACTGGAATCTCACGGGTGAAAAACAAGTCGTAAACATTGTTGTAGAAGAAAGATGAAGACAGGAGTGGCGAAGGAGACTAGGTCTCGTACTGGACAACACTTGATGCTGAATGACTCTGGTCTCGTCTTCAGTCTGAGGAGGAGTCCAGCAGCAAAGGGACTGGAGCTGAGAAACCCACCACTGTCTGACTCCTTCATCACTGAGGAGGGGGAGAAGTGGTTATCAACAAAGCCGTACGTTTAAAGAGAGGATCAGCCTCAGATGTTTCACCTCAGGAGGACGTAGTTGACAGAGAGGAGGTCAAAAATGTGAAGATGGTATAAAAGCTCCAGACTGGGCCGCTTCTGTGGAAAGATGTGACATCATCATCATCATGATCGGTCAAACTTGGATTCTATAAAGACTGAAACGATCAACACAGACTCTGAGACACTGAACTGAATCACTGGACTTAAAGTCAGTAACAAATGTTTCTGGGATGAAGTTTAAATGTTTGAATTTAACAGAAAAAAAAACTATCTGCTGAAACATGAGGTTGGCTCTGGGTCAGAGCCTGTTACAATGATACCAGGTACAATGCTGTTTGGAGTTAATAATTAAGTGTGTGAACAACCCCCCCGCACACCCAAACACACACACACACACACACACACACACACACACACACACACACACACCTGCTCTCTCCTGTACTCCTGCCACAGCAGTTCAGCACAGAAGACGCCCTGGGACTTCAGCCCTCTGCTGGACTCCAGCAGGACACACAGCTGCAGCTGCAGACCAAAGCAAAGGCCAAAGGTCAAACAGGATGAATGACAGCATCTGCCTTTAACTCACAGTCGCCACCCTGTGGTCATTTCTTTTAAAACCAGAGGAAGGAGGATAACTTTGACCTTTTGCATATTTTACAACACTGACAGAGCAGTGGAGGGAGGAGGGAGGGAGTGTGAGGCATGAGAACATCGGTACTGAACAGTTTTATATCAAAGGAGCAGAAGTGAGTGAAACTTTACACAATCAAGGAAGTAAACAAAAGAATCATCATTATTAAAAATGCTTCATTCTATCACTCTACTGACTCTTTGAGGGGGGGTGAGCATCTGTCGCCCCCCGTCCTCATCCTCTGCAGCTGTGATGATCTTCATCAGCCGCTCCATCACCATCTTCACCGACACCACTGTCACCGGGACCCCCAGCTGTTCAGCCTGGTTCCTCAGCTCACCTGCTGCACGTGAAGAAGAATATGAGAAAATATGAAAACGACGTTATTGACCCTGCGTTACACAGGGACTGTGTTGGTGTGGTGATGTGGTTTGTCATGTGACCTGGAGGTGGTGAACTGACTACAGACTCACCCAGCAGTGACCCAGCACTGACAGAGGGAGAACCAGCAGATGCTGCTGACCTCTGCTCTTTGCTCTGACCCCCCCGACCCCTGCTCTGGTTCAGGTTCTAGGTGTGAAACAAACAGTGACGTGTGTTGGGGTGAAACGCTGACACAGTCGGAGACACAGTCAGCAGTAATAACTGTTGGACATGTTTCCATCAGGAACCTCAAACTGAGCTTTCACACAGAAAACCACTGCTCACTAGGACACCTTCTCACCTCTACCTCCCGGAGCAGACTGCCGACGTCCTGATGCTGCTGCAGCAGCCGAATCGCTGCTTCCTGTAGCTGTTGACCGTCCTCCACTTTTGGTCTTTTCACCACACGACCAGCTGAGAAGACAACAAAATATGTGACGCTTGTACTGTGTTAAAAATAAATAAATGATCTGGTGAATGTTCGTGTCTACTGGTGTTAATGTTCGTGTGTACTGGTGTTAATATTCGTGTCGGTCTGTGTAGAATGGTGAAGAATTTAGTTTTGAAGTTTACTTTATGAATTGAAGAACCCGTGAAGGTGTGCTGAACGACCGACAACAACTCACCGAGGAGACTGGACACAGTTCTCTCCGGACAGACTGACCGACAGGACGCGTTCACTGACATCTTGTCTTCAACTGACAGCGTCTTCGCCGATGACAGTAGACTCTAAAGCAACAAACACGACACTTTCCACGGGTTGACTCGGTCTGTGAGGTTTAAACCGATCACCGTCGTCAACTATTTACTGCTATCCTTCCATGTCCTCCATCTTGATACCCGCGCTCTTCTCTTTCATTGGTCAGTTCGACAGCTAATCAGAATACCGCTTTTTGCAGTATGGGCGGAACATAAACTATACCGGAAGTTTGAAATGCGGAAATGGTTTCGGCGTTACATTAAAAATGCAATAAACAAATGCACCACTTGAAGCTAAAATAAAAATGGATCCGCGGTTAGAATAAGAAATAACATGTGTCACGTTAAAGACCGCTCTCTCGAAGATGTTTAACTACAAACTTTTGTAGTTTTTATAGTTATTTTATCAGCCATGACCATGAAGGGGCATGTTCGTGCCTGTTTGACAGAAACATTATATATAATCTTTTTCAGTCTCACTGGATTTTAAAAATAAAGCTGCATCAAACCTATTTACACCTGAGTCTGTTTTAAATTTGAACACTTGATCGTTTACAGTTGGATCAGAAAATACTAATTATTGTATTGTTAATGAATTGTTGAGTAGAGAAAAGCATGTAATGTGTTCTTTTTCATCAAACCCAGAAGTGACCTGAGCCTGGACCGTCTATCTTATACAACCACCTGATAGTTAGCTACAAGCCTACTGACTTACCTAACTTAGCCACCTGGTTAACAGTCTGTATACTGACTGACCTACTGATCTACTTTAACTCCTCATTCCTGGCTAAGTTTAGTTCAACTGGGGTGGGCAGGGCAGGGCAGGTCATCTCTCTGGCCTGACCTCAGCTGCCCCTCTGTCTTCCTGGACTTGCTGCAGAGGAATTGTTAGGAAGTCTGTCTCCACGGAGTGAGGCAGTGAAAGGAACTCATGAAAACTTGATGCGTTGTGGCCTCATGAATTTTTAACGTCCTGCTCTCTGTCTGGTCTGTTGTGTCAGGATGGTGTGGAGTGGAACTGTATACACACACACACACACACACACCAGCTGCAGAGTGCTGAACAGCAGCGCACCTGAAGGCATCACTACACAAACAGTGACCTTAAACTAGCTCTGCTTGTTCTTCTTAACTTGTGGCTCTCTCTCTTTGTGTGTGTGTGTGTGTGTGTGTGTGTGTGTGTGTGTGTGTGTGTGTGTGTGATCTTGTTTTCTCCGCTGATAATGAAAATTAAATGCCCACTCCCACCCTGGTCACACCCACACCAGTTGTGTGTGAAACAAAAGTGTCCTGTGACACAGAGAAAAGTGTGAATGAAGGAGAGAACAGAAGGAGGTCAGTGTGTGGGATGTGTGTGTGTGTGTGTGTGGGTGTGTGTGTGAGGCAGCCTCCTGAGCTACCGTATCAGTCAACAACACAAACAACAACAACAACAGCAGCAATGACTGTGAGGCTGAGTGGATGAGGATGAGGACCCAGTCTTGTGGCTCAAGTCCTGGTTCTGGGTCCTGATGTTGGTGTGCCAATCATTTAGGATATTTGTGTGGATCAGTGTGACTCCACAGGTCTTTGATGAAGCTGGACTGCTGTGTCCTCTGCGAGGACGAGGACAGTTCTGTCTCTGTTGGACCAGCTGTAACCAGTGACCCAGATCATCACAGCTGTGTTTAAAACTGATGAAGTTTTTGTTTCACCGTCAGAATTTTTTGCATTTGTGAAAAAAACAAAATCCCATAATCTCTTGTCATCTGTCAGAGAACAAACAAAGCAGATAAAACCTGAACCCTGTCCCCAGAACCAGGTCACTGACACCATGTTCTGATCAAATACAGAAACACCATCAGGGTTCTGTCGACTGGGCCTGATCTGTTTTATCAGCTGTTCAGTGGGACAGTCATGTAGAGAGCGGTTGGACGGTCAGGGTTTGACAGTGTTTGTTTGTTGTCAGTTCAGATCAGCTGTGGTTTTGTTCAAAGACTCATTTGCATTAAAACCGTTTTGACAGTTTGAGATGGAAAAGCCAAGAGTCACTGTGGAAAGAAAGAGAAAGAGAAAGAAAGAGAGAGAGAGATTGTGTGTGTGAGAGAGAGAACAAAGACTGTGGTCAGAGTGTTGTCAGGGTAAACAGGTCAACGACACACTGTCAGAGTTTAGTCTGATGGTTGATGATGCTTCATGACACAGACACACACACACGCACGCACACACACACACACACACACTCAGAGCGTGAAACAATCATGCAAGTATTAAAACCACTGCTTCTTACATCTCTGTGTAAGTCACACCCAAGAGTGAAAAAAACAGGAACATCACACACACACCCCCACCCATTCCCGTAAACAGACGACGTTCATGTGTTTCCCTGACTCACCTCTCAAACCAAAGTCCATAGAAAAAAAACAACATTTTTAGGAGCAGAACTGTGACAAACTCCTCAAATCTCCCACTTTCTGTCTGCGTTCTTGCTCTCATCACAAAACTTCATCTAACTCAGATCATCTGTGTTTCTGACACACATGTTGGTTCCTCTACCATCTGAACAAAGACCTCAGGAACCAGTAAATCTGCTTCAACAATTATTTTATTCATTTTTGTACTTCAGATCTTCTGTAATACTCACATCACAGACTTCACAATCAGTCATCAGTACTTTTAAAAACATCATGGACTTCCTGTTTGATTCCCTCCCAGAACCTCACCCGACCTTCGCCCACACCAGCGGCCGGACAGGGCTAAGACACGTGGACCTTTTGTAAACATGACGATACAAAGTTGTTGGGTTTTTTTTTTCAGTTTTTCAGGATTACAAAAAGTAATCTGGTAGAAAAATATCTTTCAGAGGTTTTTCACTTAGTAGGAATATTTACACATATCAGTACATCACAGTATAATCTGATTTAAAAGTACATCATGTAAAATTACCACAGAAAATGTGTCACCAGGGGGCGTAAAAGACCTTTGGTTTTCATGACAAATATGAAAACGAGAACAGAAGAATCACAGAAAAGGTGAGTTCACCGTCCGGTGTTGAAATGATAACAGTGAAGAGGAGGTCGATGATTGTTCGTCCACAGGTCGAAGAAGTTCAAAAACCTTAAAAACAACAACAGAAATGGAGCTACAATCAAGAGTCACTTCCTGGAACTGCGGCAGGGGCGGAGCAAAATCTGCGCTGGGCGTAGAATCCTAGAACAATGAGGAGCATTTCTGTGGTGCTGCTCAGCGCCACGATGAACGGCGCCTGCGATGCAAAGTCGGCCTCCACGCGCCGAAACGACAGCTGCATGACCGCCAACGCCAGCAGGCTGTTCTGGACGCCCACCTCGATGCTCACCGTCTTCATCTGGGGCGTGGCCAGGCCCGCCAGTCTGGCCAGGACGGCACCGACCACCAGTCCCAGCAAAGGCACCGTCACTCCCACTGCCACAATCTGAGGCCTCACGTTAGCCAAGATGGAGGCGCCCATTTGGTAGGCCATGAAGATGCCACCAGTGATGAGCACAAAGCTGAAGGGGCGAATGAGCGCCAACAGGACGCGGGTGAGGGCGGGTAGCCGCAGCTTGACCAACATGCCCAATGAGATGGGGATGGCGATGAACAGGAGTGTTCCCAGGATCTTTACAAAGGGCACGTGCAGCGCGGCGTGGACGCCCAGCAGGCGACCATACAGCGCAGACGACAGTGGCATGGCCGCCGCCGCCACCACCGTAGACACCAGGGTCATGGAGATGGCGAGGGTGACGTCCCCGCCCAGGAGCAGGCTGTAGAGGTAGCCACCACCGCCCCCTGGTGCTGAGCAGGTAATGACCAGACCCAGGGACAGAGCTTTGGGCAGCGAAGCTAGTCTGGACACGCAGTAGGCGTAGAGTGGCATCACCAGGAACTGCCCTAAAACCCCAAGGATCAGGGGGACCGGGCTCTTGAGAAGCCCCCGCAGCACCTCCACCTCCACCTTACACCCAAAGGCACACTTGTTGACGAAGATAAGCGGCAACAGTGCAAACAGCACGGGGTTCTCCGAGAAGTGGGAGAGGCCCCCGGACTGGATGAGCTGCGTCACCGGGTCGTCACTGTCGGGCGCCACCCTAATGGCATAGTCTGTCCTCTCCTCGATGAGGACTGGCGTTGAGTCCTGGTTCAGGTCCAGCAGCTGGATCTGCAGCTGGGCCCAGCCTGGTGACCCAGAACGGATGCTGATGATGTAGCTCCCAGCCGGACCTGAGTGGCCGCCATCGCTAACGTTGAGGATGGCAAGAACCTCTGGGTCTAAGGAACGGACTCGTACCGTCTGCTTCCAACTCTGGCGGCCCTTTCTGCTGGGCGCCGCCGTGCTCTGGTACTGACTGGAGATCACGATAACGCCGTTGGTGTTTTCTGGAAACTCAAACTCCTGAGAGGAACCGTCTCC
Organism: Cynoglossus semilaevis; assembly: GCF_000523025.1. Classification (NCBI taxonomy): domain Eukaryota; kingdom Metazoa; phylum Chordata; class Actinopteri; order Pleuronectiformes; family Cynoglossidae; genus Cynoglossus; species Cynoglossus semilaevis. The sequence continues at coordinate 4,748,079 of NC_024312.1, read as the reverse complement.
AATCCTGATGTAGCTCCCAGATCCAGCAGCAGACCCTGGACCCAGGTCGGTCTTGTTCCTGCCCTCCGCTGTCAGATTCGCGGTGGCTCTAGCGCCACCTGTGAGCAGGAGCAGGCAGCAGATTGTCAGTGTGCTCCTCATGTTGGTGACAGGACACCGCACACACTCGCTTCTCCCCCCGCCTCTCCTGCGGCCTTACACTGCCGCAAGTCTCCTCCACAGCGTTGTACTCCTCATTCTAGTTTCCGGTTCGAATCGTCGGCGGCCCCCCCCCCCTCCTCTCCCCCCCCGCCTCTCCTGCGGCCTTACACTGCCGCAAGTCTCCTCCACACCGTTGTACTCCTCATTCTAGTTTCCGGTTCGAATCGTCGGCGGCCCCCCCCCCCTCCTCTCCCCCCCCGCCTCTCCTGCGGCCTTACACTGCCGCAAGTCTCCTCCACAGCGTTGTACTCCTCATTCTAGTTTCCGGTTCGAATCGTCGGCGGCCGCCGCCTCTTCGTCTTGTCTGATTCCCATTTTCTCGCAGCGTTTATACCGGAACCTAAACATCACCCCGCCCCGTCCCGCCCCGCCCTGCACGAGCGAAGTCGAGCGGAGCTGCGGACCCACAGCAGCAGCGACAGACAGCGGCAGTGGTCTCCCCAACTCACACGGCCCTGAGTCCGGCCTCTGTTTCACCGACTGCCCGTTGCTTCACTGACCGTGTTGAACAACTGAAACTCGGGCTCGTCTTCCGTGTCTCCCTTTGTCTTCGCGGTGACGTGAACGCGCAGCATCGTCTTATCTGCGGTTTCGAATGTCAAGCTTTCTGCAATCGCAGAATTGACAGACTTCCTGTCTGGTAGTTTCAAAACAAAAGCTTGTAGCTTATAGCGCGTCGTACGTTGTTTGAAATCAACCAATCAGGTGCATTAATAAGTGTAAAAGGCGAAATAATACGACCGAAATTGGACGAACGGAAGGAATAAAAACGTATAACCGCGCACGTAATGTATTTGTATTGTTGTGGGTTAATATGACGAGGTATGGTCGTAACCACAACTTAGTAGAAAACCACGAGCATTTGTTTCATAAAGATAAACGCTTTACTTCCTGTCTGACTCCCTGTAATGGACGGATCTTTGACAGAAATCTCCCGAATCCAGTGGGCGAGGAGGGGGGCAGGGGGGCGCGCGTCAGATGTGTTCAACCAATCAGCAAGGGGGAAGACCCTGACCGAGGATAGCGTCATGGTGGTGGTGGTGGTATCATACCCAAACACAGGATTGTGAAATACCTACATTAAGTAAACTACAGGTTTAAACAGTGTTGTCACGAGACAAGGGTGGGCGGAGTCACAAGACTGAAAACCGAAAGGAAATGTTTTAATCAGAATTATAATAATAACAGTTTAAAACAGTAACGGCAGCAGCAGTTATAGTAACAGTAACCTGACACCCGTTCTGTCTTTACAGTCCAAACAAACAGAGAAGCCACTCCACTGTAACTGTAAACCTCTGTCAGTGAGGCCAGACCGCAGTGACTTCTGATCCATCATCAGAGTAAATGGATCAGTCACATGAGTCCAAAGACATCGATCCACGGCCTGGGAGCCACAGTCAGGGAGAACAGCTGAGCAGACAACAACAGGACAGACGTCGGTCTGAAGAGAGAATCTTCAAAAGACCAAAGTCCATGGAGAAAATCGGTGATTTTTCTCTCTCCAATTACATTCTGTAAACATTTCAATAAAACTGTGGTTTATTTTGACGAAGGAAAGAAAACAAATCCAACTTCAAGAGAAAAGACTTTAATTTTCATTTATATTTACTGTATACTCACTTGTATAGATCTATACAAGCCCTAGGTGCTGCACATAAATAAACAATTAAACCTGTGTTAAACATCCACACCAGAAAACCTCAGGTTGGGGTTGATGCTCAACAGGAAGTGACCTGGTGAACAACAGACACGAGCTTCCTGATACAGCTACAGCATGAAAATAACTTCAACAACAGCTGATTCTCATCACATCAAACAGGAAGGGTTTCTTTGCAACTCCAAAAAACCGTCCTCAATCCGATGGGAACGTCAAGAACCACCGTGGTGTTAGTTAGAAAAACATTTTTCAGTTTGGTTTCCTTGTCCAGGAGATGGTCGAAGGTTTTTACATGTGGTTGACACAAAGATTCAAACATGTCTGCTGCTCTTCATGTACCCACTGAAGACTGAACCACACACCCTCATACCAAAGTCCAGAGAGAAAACCAGTGATTTTAGCTCCCAAGGACAGAGTGTGTTTATCCTTGACAATGTTAAAATGTCCCTCACTCCGTTAACCTCAGGTCATACATTTCTTAAAACAAACTCAGGATAAATGACATCTGCAGAGACAAACTAGAATTGTTCAGGCACTGATCAGACATGAAGCACCAACACCTGCAGCACAATAGAAGGCATTCAAAACCAAAGACACATTCAGGCACAAAAACAAATCAGCAACAGGAATAAATCAAGAAAACAATCAGGACAGTGTGTTTGGGAGAAACATCGACGACCGGACACATCTGTCAGTGTTGGTGAACAAACGTCCGAAAATGTCTGCTGTGTCCTGACGACCATCGACTCCACGCTGGTCATACGTCAGTGACAAGGACAGAGCTAGTGTTGGAGGGTTGAGACCTGCAGGACTTAGAGCTGCTCTTCATGAAGAGTGGCATTAGCTTCAGGTGAGCTAACTAAGCTAATCTACCCACTGGTGCAGGTTAGAGTTTGTTAACTAGTGTTTGTTAACCTGTGACCAAACCTAAACCAGCAGCTGTTCTGTTCTTTATCTAATTGATTGGTGTGAAGTAATGAAAAGAATTTTATTTTCCTTCTTTCACTCTGTCACTGGTTCAGTTTATAAAATAAATATTCTGCAGATCAGTCACTGGACTGAACTGGAAAGAGAGAAAGAGAGAGAAAGAAAGAGAAAGAGAGAGAGAAAGATAATTAAGTTTTTATGGTAGGAATAGTTCCACACACACACACACACACACAGCTCCAGTCGTCCGAGTCCAAACAGCCATGATGCTCCGGTGCCTGGTTGCTGTGGAGAACCTCAGTTCCGTAGAGCTGCTAACCTGGAGGAGAAGGAGAAGGAGGAGAGCCGACGTCAGTGACTGAGGTTCTGTCTCATCAACTCTGACGTTCTGGTCTGACTGGACTTCCAGGTCTGCAGGGACCAGTGGTTCTGGACCTGCCCACCCACCGTCGGGACAGCAGGTCCTCCTTGTCTTGGATGCGGGAGCTCTCGGCGCCCACGGACGTGGCTCCGGCAGGCAGCTGGTTCAGCTGGTCCATCAGCTCCAGTCCGCTCTGCTCGGCGATCTGATGGATGAGGTCGTCCACCTGATCCTGGGGCGTGGTCAGAGTCATGGCTGCGCCCATGGAGTCCTCCATCACCTGGGGGAAGACAGAGACAGAACCACAATCAGAACCAGAAATACTTCATTCAATCCTGTGGAGGAAATACTTGGTATAAGTATTACAAATACTCATATATACACATGTATATGTTGGGTCCATGTTCATAGCGTCACCAACGCTGACAACAGGTTCATGTGAGGACCAGCAGGTTTTACCATATGTTTCATCAACAACTTGAATTTCCTGTCAGACTCACTGAGGTGTGAACGTCCAGGTTCTGGACCTGACTTTCAAACTTGTCCATGACCGCTGAGACCTTCTGCAGGTCCATGGAGCCCAGAGCCTTGTCCAGAGCCTTGGTCACCTGACCCATACTTTTGGTCACCTGAGGGCAGAGAGATGGAAGCCTTCTTCATCTGTCACATGAATGAAGAAAGCTGACGTGTCAGCAGGTGGTGCAGACAGAGGCTCACCCCCTTCATGGTGACCGCCGTCTGGACCTTGGAGGCCACGGCGTCCACTCGTGACGCCATACGCAGCCAGTTCAGACCTTCATTCTTTTTCCTGATGGCGTTTTCAGCATAAACTCTGGCACAGTCCACGTTCTTCTGCTGCAGAGCCTATCAGAGACGAGACCTTCAGACACTGCCCTCTGCTGGCAGATGGGCTGCAGCAATAACATGGAAATGAACTAAACACTCACAATAAAATATTGTACGTTTCAGTAAATAATAAAGACTTAAACGATATGACGATCGGTTATCAATCAAATGAAATGATCTTGTATTTAATAAATAACTGACTTGTCATCGTGACCCAGCACACAACCAAAGGTGACCTCTGCGTGTCACTGATCACCTCACCTTCTTCACTTTGGCCTGTTCTTTTTCTGAGTCTTTCTCTGCCTTCTTGGCCAGTCGCTCCAGCTGCTTAGACGTAAACTGGGAACAAACATACGAAACAAACAATGTTGTCCTTCAAAAACAGTTTATACCTTCAGAAAGACCTGAAGTTACATCAAACTCAATGAGATTTACAGTCACAAACCTTGAATTGGAACAAAGTATCTGTAAAAAAAAACAACAAACAAAGTCAGGAATCTGCAGGTATAAATGTTAATGTTATGTTATAAAAAAGGAGTTTTACAGGACAAAATTAACAGGACAGTTGTGTGGCGGAGCTTCCTCTCGTTATAACCTTCATCTACAGTCTTACAGAACTGAATATTTGGATATAATATTATTTAATTTATGCAATGATTTTTATTGATTGATTTTATTTTTTAATTCTAAATTTAATTTCGGTGCATCACTCGTAAAAATCCTCCATTATTTTATTTATTTATTTATTTATAATTAAATTTATCGGTAGAATGAAATTCAAAATTTATATTAAAAAATTCAAAGCTTTGCGGCCACATAAAAACAGACTCAGTTAGAAAAACAGCTGATGATAACGAAGGACTCGGGAGGAAACATTAACGAACCACCAATAAAATCGCTGTTTGACGTAACAGTCGGTTTTCCGTGTAGAAAAACTACGTCACCGACTGAACTGTGTGAGTCATGGTTTAAAACTGAGGAAATGACAACTGGTTTGTCTGGAGGTGAAACATTAAAACACAGACACCGACGTTAGTGACGTTATTTAATAAACAGTAATAAAAACTAAAAACTAAATAAAAACTAAAGTCGAAGTCACATTAAATGTTTAATCACATTAAACCTGCCTGCACAGAAGACAGCAGTAAAAACCAGATCAGCTTTGACAGCGAAACCAATAACCGCCCATGCTAACAAGCTAGCATCGAGACTAACGTCTATATTTTTAACAGAAAGGAAAGTAAATGTGAATAAAACTGCAGCAGTGGAGGTGAAAACATCGACTCACCTTCCATCCTTAGACCGCGGTGTTTCAGATAAAAGGACTAAAACCTGATATTCCACCTTTTCACAAGACACTGTGATTTGTTTTGATAAAAAGTCGGAGGAATTCCACTTCCGTGTCTGAGGCACGGTCACGTGATCGAAAACGTTTGTCCCTTTATCTTCGTCAGTGATTTGCGGCACATTAGACGAGACAGAAGCACGCTACTGCCATCTATTGGTTGTTTCTAAATACACTAATCACGTTGTAAAATTGTTAAAAAAAGAACAAAAATATTTTTGTTTTGTTTTTTAACTTCATTTTCAAAGACTTATATTAATTTCCGTCTCTTTATTTTAGTTTTTACTATTTTATAGTTTGAAATACATTTTGTTTATTATCCTTTCTTTCTCTAACTTTATTATTATTATTATTATTATATTACTGCATCTTTACACACTATATAGTAAAACATAAAGTGTCTTTAATTACTTCAGTTAATGGATATCTGCTAACAAGATGTTGAATTTGAGTGTTTTATTTCAGTATGTGTGTATCTGTATCACACACACCGTATATAAGTATATAATTATTATTAAAAATGTCAATAAATTGCATATATTACTACCATCCAGACTTCATACACACATGCTGTAACAAAAGCCTGCGTCCTCATTCGCCCTTTAAATCCATCAATGCCAGGATTAGTGTGTGTAACATCCAGACAGAGCAGATCACACACACACACACACACACACACACTTCACTTGAAGAAGGAGCCCTGATCACATTTTCTCCTTTGTTGTCTACAGGACTCACATTCATTGGGATATTATTCTGACATGGTGATTGTGTGTGTGTACACACACGCAGACAAGTGTGTGTGTGTGTGTGTGTCAGACATGACACCCAGGGATGTGGTGACTGAGGACTGATGGGGTCCACAGTGAGTCAGCGAGACACAGCCGAGGAGAATCCAGGTGAGAATGAACCACACAAGACTTACAGACAAATCATCAGACATCAACGACTTGAACTTAGTGAACTTATCAACAACTGGACTTTGGTCTGAACTAAAATCACTGATTTTCTCTGTGGACTTTGGTGTGGAAGGAGACAAACCTCTTAATTAATTCGTGTCTAGTTGCCTAACAGAACTTTTCAACCTTGACCATGACCTGGATGACTGAGAATCTTCACAGACATTAGTTAGAACACTGTGGTTCTGTTGGATATGTTGTTTGGAGATGTGACTGTCAACCATAAAGGTATAAAGTCCAGTTTAAATGTCAGACCAGAGCAGTGGATCACAGATTTAGCTGTTCTTTCTAAATTATGAATAAATAAAAAAAATATCTGGTATTTTTTTGAAACAACAAAATTCACACTGACATTTTGCAGGACAATTAGTCAGATGTAGACACAGCACTAATGCTATTAGGAAATTAGAACAATCCAATTTAAAACAGCTGTCATCGACACACACACACACATTGATGTTCACAAGAAGGAACAGGAACATGTTACTGACCAGTTTCATCTGTTCAGGACGACAAACCTTCAATGTTCACAAAAATAAAATTAATATGAAGATCCTGGTCCGGACCTCAGAGTCCTGGACCATGAACATCTGGAGGTTCTCCAGAGAAGACTGGACTGTGGTACCAGCAGAGAATGAAACCAGAACCACAGCAGTCTGTTCTTCAGTAACCAGGAAACAGAACCGACTGTCTGTAGAGTTTGGTCAAATGTTTTGTTGACGTTTACAAAGTTGAGAGAATCTGTAGAAAGACATCAGTAAATATATATTTATAAATATATAAATAACCCTTCAGTTGGTCAGAGACCGACCGACTCCTCTGTCTGTTTCTTGTCCTTGTCACAGACGGTCAGTGTCCTTCGTCTCAGTCTGGTTCTTCTTCTTGTCCGCCCGTCATCCTGGTCACTGCTCCGTCACGTGACAACATCTACGCCTCCGACTCCAAACTCACCATCGCTGATGCTGTCAAAGAACAAAGGCCGACGTCCAGACCCATCGTGGTGGGCAGGAGGTTCTGCAAGAAGTGATTCCAGTCAGGTGAGACCACCAGACCAGATCACAGGTCCTTTCAAAATAAAGTTCAATCTGATCTGATCTAAAAAGCCACACTGAGAAATAATGTTAAAAAATGTAAGAACAAACCCCACCAGGGGTCAACGGGAACTGCAGCAGTGAAGGGAGACGGTGGTTCGTCCAAAAACAGATGTTCTTCAGGTTCTTCCTCCCACACACACAAAACACAGACTAGATCAACCGTTCACCCTAAACGGACCACAGGTGTGAATGTGTGTGTGAATGGTTTAAAATGTGACGCTGCGATGACTGCTGGGATCAGCAGCGGATGAACTGAAGACTCACAAATAAATGACATCAACACTTTACCAGTAGGCGGCGATAATCCGTCAGGACGGTGTGCATCATCGGTAGATAGAACAGAAGGAGAGAGGGCGGGGCTGAAACATCAACAAGATGGCGGCGCCCACTGTATAAAACAACAGCTGGTGGTTTTTCTTCAAATCTTTGTATTTAGTTCGTTGACTTTCTTCAACAATGGAAACAACCACCGAAGAAGAACGGGACCTTATAAAACTGAAGTCTGTCAAAGACAATAAGACATTTGTTGTCCCTCAGAACGACAGAGTAAGAACAACGAACACGATGTTATTATTTCCAATAATGATTTTTTAATAAATCGTTTTTTTTCCCAATAATGATTTTTTAATAAATCGGTTTTTTTCCATGTCTGTAAATCTACACTGTATTGTTTATATATTTATGTAACTTCCGGTCTGTGGGTCTTTTTCAGTTCGGCAGCTGCAGAAGTGTCCGGGAGTTTGAGAAACTGAACCGAATCGGTGAAGGAACCTATGGCATCGTGTGTGAGTGACCGACACTAAAGTCTGGATTATCGATTAAACCGGAACTTTATGAACTTGTTTTTTTTCTCTCCGTAGCTAGTTTAAAAAATCGTAAGTTTTTCTAGCGCATGAACTGATGTGTTGCCACTGGTGTCAGAAATGAGTTACAGAATTAAAGAATATTTGCTTTGTTACTGCAGGATTAACTCTGTAGTAGGAGTGACAAGGGCTTGTACACAAGTTACTGGAACTGTTTCTCCAAATCAAACATTTAATTTGTATAATACTAATAATAAAGTAATAAAACATTTTTTAAGTAATAATAATAATTATTTAGTGGAGATTGACAGTGAAGACAGGGACTAAACCTGATCCTGATCCTGATCCTAGACCGAGCCCGGGACACAAAGTCAGACGAGATTGTAGCTCTGAAGAAGGTGAGGATGGACAAGGAGAAAGACGGTGAGTTGACGACCTGACCTCTGACCTCAGACATGGTGGACAGGATGTCCCTGACTGCTGGACTTTTCTGCCCTGCGCTGTGTCTGACAGGAATCCCCATCAGCAGCCTGAGGGAGATCACTCTGCTGCTGAGACTGCGACACCCCAACATCGTGGAGCTGAAGGAGGTGGTGGTGGGGACGCAGCTGGAGAGGTGACACCTGCGCGCACACACACACACACACACACACACACACACACACACACACACACCCATCCGGGGGGCTTTCGTTCTACCTTCTCTCTCTCTCTCTCTCAGCCTGTTCCTGGTGATGAGTTACTGTGAACAGGACTTGGCCAGTCTCCTGGAGAACATGCAGACCCCGTTCTCTGAGGCTCAGGTAAAAACAGTCCCTGGTTCCTCAGTGGCAGCTGTCGGTCTGTTGTTTGACATCCTCTCCGTCTTCAGGTCAAATGTATCGTCCTTCAGTTACTCAGAGGTTTGGAGTTCCTGCATCACAACTTCATCATCCACAGGTCTCACTCACACTCACACACACACACACACACACACACACACACATGTTCATGGTGGTCACTGTGGTCTGTGTCTTGTTCTCAGGGACCTGAAGGTTTCCAACCTGCTGATGACGGACAAAGGCTGCGTGAAGATCGGTCAGTCTCTGTCCGTCTCTGTCCGTCTGTCTCTCAGGTCTGATCGGTTCTCTTAGGAACTGTTGCTCACACCGTGTCTCTGCTTCTGTTCCAGCTGACTTTGGTCTGGCCAGAACCTACGGGGTTCCACAGCAGCCCATGACCCCCAGAGTGGTGACACTGTGGTCAGTCAGGGTGGTGTTCCCTGGATCCCCCGTCTCTGTGGACATCCGTCCGTCCATCACTGCCTCTGCTGTCACCTCCTCTCTGTCCTAATGTCCTCTCTGTCTCTCTGTCCATGTGCAGGTACCGGAGTCCAGAGCTCCTCCTGGGGACGAAGACTCAGACCACGGCTCTGGACATGTGGTCAGTTTCTGTTCATCTTTCAAATAAACCTGAGAAGAAAAAGTACCAAGAACTAGAGCAGCAGGAACAACAGTTCCAAAACGTTTTCTACTGCACCAGGAACAAGGATGGCACCAGGAACTGTTTTCTACCTTAGAAATAAGAACCAAAGAAACAGAAATGGTTCCTGGACATCCGTGTTCCTGGTACCAGCCAGTGGACACGTGTGCTCTGGTACTTTTTAATACTCACCAAAACCAGAGCAGGAAGTGAAGTGTGGTCTGCTCCACAGGGCCGTGGGCTGCATCCTGGCTGAGCTGCTGGCCCACAAACCCCTGCTGCCCGGAACCTCAGAGATCCAACAGGTGGACCTGATTGTCCAGCTGCTGGGGACGCCCAACGAGAACATCTGGCCGGTGAGGAACCTGGAACTGGAACTTCTGCTGACAGTGATGATGATGATGATGATGATGATGATGATGACCTGTGTGTGTGTGTCTGTCAGGGCTTCTCTCAGCTGCCTCTCATTGGTCAGTACAGTCTGAGGAAACAGCCGTACAACAACCTGAAGAACAAGTTCATGTGGCTCTCTGAGGCCGGTCACCGCCTGTTGAACCTCCTCTTTATGTTCAACCCAGAGCGCAGGTACACACACACACAGAGACACACACACACACACTCACCTGTTGGACCCAGTGATGACATCATTTCCTCCTGACACAGGGCGTCGGCCAAGGACTGTCTGGAAAGTTCCTACTTTAAGGAGAAACCACTGCGTGAGTCTCTGGTCTGGTCTGGTTCTGGTTCTGGAGTCTAGTCTGTCAGAACCGTCACAGACCAGAACCAGAACAGATTCTTTTTATCTGTCAGAACTTTCTCAAATAACTCTTTAGGAAGAATCGGTACCATTCATCTCCCTCTGTTTCTCCTTCACAGCCTGTGAACCGGAACTGATGCCCACTTTTCCACATCACCGCAACAAGCGCGCTGCTCCTCCAGTAGAGGGCCTCAGCAAACGCAGTAAAGTGTGACCGGAGGTTGATTCTCTGAATGAGTTCCTTTTGGACCTGATGCTGGACCTTTAAAGAAGACTTTTTTCGTTTTAAGAAACAGTTGGTACTTTTCTGTCTTTGCCCAAGGACACACGGGCATGTAGGTGAACTGACCCTGGAACTTGACCTTTGACCTTTAAGTCAAACAGAGAAGAGTGCAAGTGAGTTTGAAATGTCAGTTTTATTTGTTCAGCTTCAGTTAGTTTCAGGTACAGTGTCAAAGGCCGGCTGTTAACGATGGGCTGACAGGAAACGTCCGACTGTCGTCACGTCGGCCGACTGATGCTAACGCTGACTAAACAAAATGGGTTGGACTTCCTGTGGAAACGAGCCGGAGGTTTGTGTTCAAGTGTAAACGGACTGAAGCTAAAAATCACAGAGAATAAATATAAGGTTGAAGAAAAACACAGAGCATTCTGGGAAATGTAGTCCCAACAATACAGACACCACCGACTTTCTACGATTCATCGGAAAAAGTGCTTCATCATCAGGTCAGATTAGTCTTCAGGTTGGATTAGTCAGTGATCAGTGTTGATGTTTACAGAACTATGTACAGAAAGATGAAGATGAGGTTCAATACTGATCTGGGTGAGGAGGAGGAGGAGGAGGAGGAGAGTTGTAGAGGAGACGCACCAATAAAACATCGATACCAGAGTGCCGTGTCTTTAGTCTCCTCCAGTCTGAATGTTACTGGTTCAAAGTCCATGGAGAAAATCTGTGACTTTTTCCATCGACTCCGAGACAGAACTGAAGAACGGAACTTTTTCTTCACTTGATGTTCTATGAAATGTTGAGTCAGCAACGAAGCCGAAGAATTCACTGAACGACTCATAGATAAAACAACAATAACACACACACACACAACAAAAATGATTCATTAAAACATGAAAACACATTCACTCCCCCTCCCCCGTCTCTGTCCTTCATTTATTTACTGCCAAATTATAACAAAAAGTGCACGGTGGCAGTGAGACGTTCAGGAGCTTCAGTCAGAGTCAAAAAAAAAAAAACAACTCAGTCAGACTTCACCTGTTTGTTCTCCTACATGTGATGATGTGGAGTCTGGGAAGATGAGGAGAAGTGGAGCTGCTCCTGCGGTCGATGCAGTCGGAGGAGTTAAATAAAAACACTGGAGTTAAATCAAACGTTTCTTCTTTCTTTCTGCCTCGTTGTTTGTTTTGTGTCCACCAGGGGGTAGTAGAGCCCAGCAGTGGGCAGGGCAGAGATAAAGGAGGATGTCTACAAGAAGTGATGCAGCAGCAGAGGGAAGAATGAGGGAGGGGGAGAGGCAGCGCAGCAGACTGTGGGAGGGCGGAGCTTCCTGTCTCCCTCAGCCCTCCATCCCAAAGTCCTCTGTGAACTTCTTCACCTTGAGGAGGTCTTCAGTGTTGACGGTCGGACGAGTGGTGGAGAGAGAGCGCAGCATGTCGGCCTGAGAGGAGAGAGAGAGAAACAGGCTTTAGTGAATGTGTGAGGACACACTGTCCACCCATGTGTCCACCTGTCCAGATGTTGTCAAGACCTGGAGACCAGCCCAACAGACTGGCCGTGTGGTCACAGCCCTGTTCTTCTCACACACTGACCCAGTGTTTGGACCAGCTGACCATGAAGACTGTCAGCAGCTGGGAATCATGGGTAAACTAACAATCCTCAGTGACAGTCAGTCCAACATCATCTCCTGTGGTTCTCACCATGCAGACAATCGGTTCCAGCAGTTTATCACTGGGGACATCTATCCAGGTCATCTCCATGGCTGCAGGGTCACCAGGGGAGCATGGGGTCAAAAGGTCGTCTACTATCACCTGGTTGTTGCTCCTGGACGGGCCGCGAACCTGTGGGAGGAAAAACAAACAGAGGTGAGGGAGGACCAAACTGAAGGAACATGGTGACCTGGTACACTTTGACCTCTGACCTTTTTGAAGTGTGTTGCCGACTGGACCTTCCTGACCGGCTGCATCAGAGCATCCCGCACAATGATGCTAATGTCTGCTCCCGAGTAGCCGTCGGTTTTATGCGCCAGTTGCCGCAGGTCAGGCTCACTCAAGCTGTGGGGCGTGTTGCCCAGGTGGAGACGGAACATCTGGGCCCGGGCCGGTTCCTCGGGCAGAGGAATGTAGATGCGCTTCTCAAATCTGAACACGAGAAGGAGGAGGACGTTCACTTCTGACACACACAATTATTAGAAATGACACAAAGAGGGCGCTCAGGAGACTCCTCTTGAAATAGCTCAAAGCTAAGTAACACTAGCATATGTGCTAACAACAATGAAGTTATAGTATAGGAATAGTATTTGATAACTCATGTATCCAAACAGAGTGAATATATTAGCGTCACATCATGAGCTCAGTGGATGAAGTTGTTTTGAGAGAATGCCTTTGATGTTAGCATAGCATTGGTCGCACACATGTTCAACATTGTCCACTGTCAAGTTTTTTTCTGTCCAAAAAATGTTAACATAGATGAGACAGAGTGACGCGTGACCTCTGACCTCCTGCGGATGGCAGCGTCCAGCACCCACGGGATGTTGGTGGCTCCCAGAACCAGGATACCGTCGTTGTTGTTCCCCACGCCTGCAGAGACACAGAACATCAGGCTGATGTCCTACCCTCCCATCCACAGTCACGCTCACCCCCGTCCTCACTCCTGGTCTCACCCTGCATCTGGACCAGGAACTCCGTCTTGATGCGTCGAGCGGCCTCACTCTCGTTCTCGTTCCTGGAGCCGCACAGTGAGTCCACCTCGTCGATGAAGATGATGGAGGGCTTGTGTTGGCGAGCCAGGTCGAACAGGTTCTTCACCAACCTGAGACACAGGGGGAGACAGCGAGGCAGCTGGTCAGTCTGGTGATGAGGTTGGGGGGTGGGTTGAATGAATTCATCTCTGACTGGTCGTAAAGACATACTTCTCGCTCTCTCCCAGCCACTTGGACATGAGGTCAGAGGAGGAGACGGAGAAGAAGGTGGAGTTGTTGGCCTCCGTGGCCACGGCCTTGGCCAGGTACGACTTCCCTGTTCCTGGAGGACCGAACAAAAGGATTCCTCTCCACGGAGTCCGTTTGCCTTAAGAAGACAAAATGAATTAGAAAAGACTCAGCCATGCCTCCCCCTCCACACTGACGGTCTTGTTGAAGTCGTCTCACCTGTGAAGAGGTGAGGAAATTTAATGGGCAGGATGACGGCCTCCTTCAGGGCTTCTTTGGCTCCTTCCAGTCCGGCCACGTCATTCCACCGCACGTTGGGTTTCTTGATGAGGTTGGCACCTGCACACACACACACACACACACCAATAGAGATTTCCGATATTAGTGGTCACTGAACCTCAGCTGTTGCTGTTGACCTGTGTGAATATGTGGAGTTGAACCCACAACCCTTCAGGTGTAGGTCAAGTGCAGACTGAATGAATAAAGCTGACGTCCACTCACCCATGAGCTGCTCCTGGAGTTTCTTCTTCTCTGGGTTTTCTCCCTCACTGTCACTGTCGCTCCTGTTGTCACAAACACACAGGAAACAGTTTAAACCCCGCCCAGTCCAGCCCAGTCCAGTCCAGCCCAGCCCAGTCCAGTCCGGTCCAGTCCACAGTGAAGAGCCCTCAGGCTGTGATCATGTGACCACCTACTTGTCATTGCTCTGCGCCTCCTTGACCGGCTTCTTCCCCTGTTTGTCTTTGTTCTTCAGGTAGTCCTTCAGCTTCTCCGCTCGGTCCAGGTACTGCATGCACTTGGCCCGTATGCTCTCCTTGGCCTTGTCACTGTGGGCTTCATCTGTGGGCGGAACAACGTGAGGGAATGGATGGAGAGGTTATATTTATATGTATATTTACCTTTAGTTTGTATTCAGCACAAATTTGTTTTGCACTACTTATATATATATATATATATAGCCATATCTCAAACAGTTACTCATGGCATACAAGCTGTGTACTGTTTTTGTGTTTCTGTGCAATGACAATAAAGAAAGTCTAAGTCTAAATATAAGTTACTGCACAGAGGCGGGTACAGACAGTAGGGGGCAGTAGTGAGAGAGCGGCGCTCACATTTAATGGCATGGAGAAAATATTCCACCGAGTGCTGGTACAGCCGTAAAGCCTCCTCGTAGTTCTTCGCCTTGTCTTCTTCTGTGGCTTTGGTCACCAGATCAATGGCTTTCTGCAGAGAAGAGAACAGAGACCAGGCCTTTACAAATGTGTACCAGGTGGGGGTGCACCAGGCAAAATAAAAATATAATTGAACACAGCCTTTGTAATAAAATCTCTCTTTTTATATTTTTAATCAGCAACATTCACAGATTGGTACAAAGTCACAGTACAATTACACTGCTGGTCTGCACCAGGACTGGTGAAGCTAACGTTAGCCCTGGTGTCTGTACCAGGACTGGTGAAGCTAACGTTAGCCCTGGTGTCTGTACCAGGACTGGTGAAGCTAACGTTAGCCCTGGTGTCTGTACCAGGACTGGTGAAGCTAACGTTAGCCCTGGTGTCTGTACCAGGACTGGTGAAGCTAACGTTAACCTTTAGGGAATTTCTCCAATTATCATGTGGCAGTGGATGACCTTTGTCAAGAGAAGACTTGGAAATTTTGGATGTAAACGATAATCACAGAACAAAAGCTCTTAGACCATAAGGGTGTGTGTATATATATATGTATATACATATACATATATATGTGTATATATACACATATATATTTATATATGTATATATATATATATATATATAAAATAGATAAATAAATATATAAAATACATGACCATAACCCCAATTGAAATAGAACGAAATTGAAAAGCATAATTCAAATGGATAAATTAACCAGAATCCAAAGTAATTACATCTTCACTTGATCTTAAATTGTGACAAAAACAAATGAAGTTCGGGTTTCTTAGTATAATAGCAGTAGTTATGGCTCGTCTTCAAATGCAGATTATATACAAGGTGTTCAATAATTAGTTGATATTTTAATTGCGTATTTTATTGCGTGTTTACGGTTAAGATTTTTAATCTGCAGCGTTTCGCTGCTACTAATCCATCCAGTGTCGTTGTCTTATAAATATTTCAGTTTCTTTTAAGAACTACTTATCTATATTTATTTTATATGGAATATAAAACTAAAATTTCCAGACATTGCTGACAGACATTTTAATACCTCGTCTTGTCTCTTCTGTTTTCACCAATAGCTCTACTGCTAATCACTTAGCAGCTCGTCGAAGCTAACGTACCTGCAGTGTTGACGTTGTCATTTCATCTCACTTATTCTGCGACCTCTGCTCCAGATTATCAGTCTTCCACTGAAGTGAAAGTTCGAAGAGCCGAGTTCGTTAACAGAACCTTATTAATGCCGTTTTTATTTCAGGTAATAACATGACAAATAATAAACGCTAACAGCGTTAGCACATTAGCACCAGTGACAGATCACAGCTGTGAATGTATTTGTGTTGCTGCCCAACGAACAGCGCCCGGCAGCATAACTCTCGCCACCTGCTGGTGTGGAGTATAATCTACAGGGATTCAGAAAAAAATGGCAATAAAAGACCAAGATAAATCACCAGGATCTGAAACGTGATCACAGGAATAAAACCAGATAAAATAGAGAATATGAGGCCTTTGATCCTGTGAACCGAGTTAGAAAAACTTCTGTGGTTCATTTACAAACTGTAAACACCAGGGTCAATATGCTACTAGTAGATTTTAGACATGGATGTTTCTCTTAACTATTTTCCCTTTCATTCAGGTTCAGTTTTAGTAATCTTCTTTCACCTTTATCATTTTCTGACATTGTTTTACAGATTTGCCATTTTTATGAGTATTAACCATTTCTGGGTTTTTTTTCAAATTTTTTGTGCTGTTAGCTGTGTGCCAACAAAACCCATTTACAGCTAACATGTTTCTCTAGCCAAACATTCCTAAATGGAACCTGGCAGACACAGTGGTGCAGCGGTTTCAATCACGACCCTACAGGAGTCAGGGATGATGTGTAACAGTTTTATTTTGTGTCATATTTACAGCTTCTGCTATGATACAGGAACGGCTAATACTTTGCATATATGACAGACAGACAGGTCGTCGCAGCAGCAGCATCTGAAGTCAACTCTTTTTCCTACGATGATTGTGTCGGACGCAGGTTACAAACCTTTGGTTCACATAAAAAACATTTTTTAAAAGAAGCTCTTGCTTTGCATAGACAGGACAGTGGAACAGTTTAAGGAATGTGGGAACAAAGACATTTTTAAAAAGAATAAAGAGTAATAACAGAAGAGGAAGTGAGGTTTACATTCACAGGAAGTTCAACAGCTTAGTGCATCCAGCTTCAGAGGTCGGCATGGCTGAAAGACATGACCGTTAAAGAGAAGATGAAGAAATAACGAATCACCTCAGTGTCGCAGGTTTTAATGAGAGGCTTCGTATCTGATTGGGTTTGTTTGAATAACAGTCTTTACAGCAAGGACGGAAGAAAACGCCAGCCTCTAACCACAGACACGTTGATGGAAATCAGGACGATGAATTCTTAAAAACACGATCACATATGACTGTCATTCACTCACACCAAAGTTCATAGAGAAAATCAGTGATTTTAGCTCATTCTTTGTGTCTGTTTCTGCATGTACCTGATCATCTAATATACTGATGACTACAGGTTTAAATTGATGACGACGATAACAACAGGAATAAGAGACAATTAACAGTGAGAAAAAATGGAATGAGATAAAGGAAAAAGGATAACAAGGATTTTTTCTCCTTTTAACAGTATGTCAAGGTCAGGCTATTATGATGTACATTTTTATCAAATGTTTACAAGTACATAAGTATATAATACTATTGCTTGTGTATGCTTAAAGGAATAGTTTAGGTTATTAGAAAAGGGCTGTGTAAAAGAAACTAAAACTTAGCGCCCTCTTGTGCTTCAGGAAGGTGTGCTCTGATGGAGACAAAATAATAATTTGCCCCTAAACATAAAGTCAGCTTTGAACTTTTTAAAATGTTCACACATATTAACCTCAGTGTTAGAGAGACTTTACCAACAGGAAGCTGAAGTCCATGAAAAATACAAATAATAAAAACATTAACAAAACACTAGAGTTGTACTTCCACTGCTGCCTCTGTCAGTAAATCAAATGTGTTTGTTCCAAATGAACTTAGCGGATAAAACTGACCATAGGGGGCAGCAGTGGACCAGCAGCTCCTGAGTGTGTGTGACAGAGTGAGTGGTTTTAAAACTCAGTTTCCAGCTGTGAAAGTCTGTCTTACAGTGAGATAAACACATGTCATGACCTGTGTCTCCACAGGGGGCAAAACAACCTGATGGCCCTGTGTTTTCACCCACAGCCTTGGCGTCTCAGACTCAGACTGTGTCGGGTTCGTACAACAGCTGACTGCACTCCAAAAGTCTGAACTATCCCTTTAAAAGTAGATTCTCATATGAGACAGAATAAAAGGAAGAAATACATCACAGAAAGTTTTCAACTACACTTTGAAAAAAGGCACAGTCGGCAATCCTGATTACAATCGGATAATGTGCTTATTTCATACACACACACACACACACACACACACACACACACACACTCTATAGGCGTCAGACGCGTGTGAGTCCGACTGTTTTTGAACTGACAGGCATCAAGGAAACACAGTACACACTGAGGAAACGGTCCAAAAACACTTTTCCAAAAACTTTTCTTCTTCTTCTTCTCTGGTGTTGCTCAGCGCTGTGATGTCATGATGATGTCATGGCTTCATGGTCAAAGGGACAGTGACATCAGCACATTGTTAATACTGCAGACAGGACTGGAATTCTAACTGAAAACAAAGTGTCACCTGATTGGACGAGGAGAGTGGTGACTGAGGAGTGGGAGGAGGAGCTAAGTCTGTGACATCATCAATAACAGGAATGGTAGGATTAACGTGTGTCTGAGTAAAAAAAGTCACGCCGACTTCTTCTGAACCTCCACACCATGAAATAT
>NC_024312.1:4727287-4729461 GCF_000523025.1 Cynoglossus semilaevis | reverse complement strand
TCCAACAAGAAGTGGTGGCTACAGGAGTCGCCCCCTGGTGGTAAGGTGTTACCAACTGGTCCTATCTTTTCTGCTGAATCCCAGCTCTGAATGACAAACTGGAATAAACTAATTTAAATGTGACCTCTGCCCTTTGACACCTATTACCTCCTCCTCCTCTTTGCTGAATGGGCGTGTCCACAGCTGTGATTGGTTGCTTCACGTCAGCAGACCCATTCGAGTGAGTTTTGCCGACAGGAAGGAGTGGAGGACGAACACCACAGGCTTGGGTCCAGAGTGAAGGTCAAAGACCTGCAGGACGAGCAGACAGAGGTGAGGATTAGACAAAAAACAAAACAAAAAAGCAAAAAAAAAAACAGCTAAATGTTAGCACAAAAATGTTAGCAAATCACAAGTTAAAAGCTAGTCTGAAAGATAGCTAGACTGCTGATTTAATTAGCTTAGCTATGAATTAACAGTTTGCTAACAATACCACAGCCACTGGAGCTAACCGTTCTCCAAAAAGTTAACTTAAAGTTAGCATCTTGATGTTAGCCATTTAGCGGTGTAGACCCTAAGTCTCTGTCGAGGTCTAACGTGGTCCACAGCGTCCTCACCATCTCTCCCTCAGGACCCCCAAAGTCCAGGTACAGGTTACGGATTCCGTCATCAGCCGACATTTTGAGCTTCTCGTATGGGTATCTGTAGAGGACAGCACCCCCTGCTGGATCGGCTGCCTCTCTGGTCACAGTGAAGCCTTTGTCATAGTGGAGCGTCAGCCGCACGTCCTGACGGTTCAACGTACAACCTGCAGGAAAACCGAACTGAATGATGGGAAATCTCCATAAAACTGAGAAGTAACCCTTTAAAAGAGGAAGACATTTACACTGCTGTTGACTCCATAACACACACACACACACACTCACCAATGGAAACCTCCTTTATGATCTCAGCAGCAGCATGCGCCCCCTGCACCAGCGCACGAGTCCAGGAGGACAGGTCCCAGTGGGTCTCTACACGGAAGATGTGAGACTCGATGCCTCGCCCCGTCCCTGTCCGAGTGGCGAACACCAGGTCTGAGCCCTGGGAGGGGGATCCACGAGTACTGCCAGAGTGAACCAACCTGACAGACCAAAGTCAATCGTGAAAACCAAATCCACTGGTGTGGACTAGCAACCAAAAAGACTGATATTCTCTATGGACCTTTGGATTTTGTGGATTTCTTTTTTTTTCTGTCCATCTTTTGCTGCAGACATGTCCTGACAGAGAGCAAGTTGCTGTGTAGGCTGAGTTCAACCAGTAGGGGGCTGTGTGTAACTACATCATCATTGCTTTCTCTAGTTTCTTTTACCTGGTGGCTAACAGCGGGTGAGTGAGCAGAGGTGTAGACCAGGACTCTCTGGTCCATGGGACCGATTCAAAAAGCAGGATGTCCTTCTCTGTGAGGGCCATCACCATCGGGCGGTGCTGCTGTCGACCACCTTCAAGCTGCACCTGGACAACAAGAAGAAGAATGACCTAAAGACAACCGGACACAGCTAGGCCAGAAAGATTCCAGGTTGTTAAATGTCGTCTATGTCATAAACAAATCAAATCCACAGGAAGTAGTACAACACTGGTTTCCTGTCTGAGATACAGTCCCACACACCGGGGGAGGGTAAATGAAAGCTGGGGTAGGCAAGATTTGTGTGGGTCACTGCACCTGCTCAGCCAACCAGCCGATGTGTTTGAGGTGTGGGTGGCTGGAGGTGGGGGAGGACACTCCCAGGTAGGCGTTGATGTGGGCCAGGGTCTGCGGCAGCAGGGCTGCCACGTTAGTGTGGATGGCAGTAAACCAGGAGTTAGCCGTGGACGCGTCTTTACAACGCAGCACCACCGTGTGCTGGCCGTCAGGAGAGTGGAGCTCCAGGAGTCTGGGAACAAGGAGAACATCCAGTCTGATGGCCTTCATCATCATCATCATCATCATCATCATCATCTGCCTCCACTGCTCACCTGTTCTCCAGGTCAGGCATGGTCAGAAGCTCATCCTCAGACTGATCACCTTCCTGTCCTTGGAGGACGCTCCATGTTTGGGAGAACCTGAGTCATCGCTGCCGCTGTAGCTGGGAGACTGAGGTCGGAGGCCGTCCCACGGGAGGTCGGCCACCAGAGACGGTTTCTTGAAGAGGGGGGAAACCTCACGGATGTACTTG
>NC_024312.1:4692561-4727049 GCF_000523025.1 Cynoglossus semilaevis | reverse complement strand
CCTCCTGCTGCTCCTGCTACTGCTGCTACTGCTACTGCTACTGCTACTACTACTACTACTACTACTACTACTACAGAAACAACCCTGTCTGTGAACTTTCTGACCGATGGACATTTATATAACCTGCAGTTGTTCAGTTCACTGATGAAGACACACACACACACACACACACACACACGTGGCCATGTTAACTCCAGCTCCAGCCTGAGTGTGTGTATTATTGGATTGTTTTATGAAACCTGAGACAAACTCTGATGAGTATTATCAGAGTGTGTGTGTGTGTGTGTGTATGAACAGAAATATGATGTCAGTCTGAAGTAATGCACTGGTCCGCAGGTCTGCTCTGAACTGAAGATGTAACGACTGGAGAGAGAGAGAGAGAGAGAGAGAGAGAGAGAGAGAGTGTGACTGAGGAATTTTGTGAACTGTGTGTGTGCTGCCAACCAGAGGACAAAGTCGATGGTCAGTCCTTGGACCAGGAACAGAGGGAACGTCAACCTCATGTTTATGGTTCAGTACTTCAGTGAAGGATCCTGGTACTAACTGGGGCCGTAGGTTAGTTCCTAATACTGAACAACCCAAATGATGAGTAGTCCAGTCCAGTCCAGTCCAGTCCAGTCCAGGTCCCAGCAGGTCTGTGTGTCTGTGGGTGTTTGTTCCGGTTTAAGGAACTCATTAGTTCTGTCAGATCCACTTCCTGTGTTCTAATTAGTTCTGTCCACAGAGGACCAGGACTGTCTTTGTTCCTGACTGTGCCGTCACTCTGCCTCTCTGTGGGATGAATGGGTGGACTGGATATGGATGGATGAACGGGTATGAATGTGTCCTCACGGCCAGAACCACAGTCAGACCCGTCTTTGTCCTGGTTTGGACCCTGAACTCTCTCTGTCCTAGTATTATTATTATATGATGACACCAGTTCACCTGGTGTACCATCAGTCACACCGTCTGACAGAGTCTCTTACAGGAACTCCAAATACAACGTTCTCCTATTTTGAAACAGACCACAGTTAGAGAACCGTTCCACTGTGTGTGGCCTGAGCCACGAGTCCCGCCTCCACAGAGCTCCTCTCTCTTAAAGTGACAGTAACCTCACAAACGTCTGCAGCGTTCCCTGATACCAGAGGTCTGCCACTGCGAACGCTGAGCCACTACACCACGTCACCATCAGCGCCAACTCACCAAGAGCCACCAACACATGATGGCAGTAGTGAGTGACTTCCATTCGTTAACGTGTTATAACCTGTTGTACCACAAAAACACACAAAGTACACATTTTTACATCCACATCATTCAACAGTTGGTGTCTCAGTGGTACAGTACAGTACAGTACACTACGGTACAGTACAGTACAGTACACTACAGTACAGTACAGTACACTACAGTACAGTACAGTACAATACAGTACGGTACAGTACAGTACAGTACGGTACAGTACAGTACAGTACAGTGGACTGCGGCCCACGGGCTCTTCAGTTAAAGAAGACAGCAACGATATGTTGTTTTGAATTTTCTTCTATATTACAGTCAGGTTCAGTTGATCCAGTCACTCTAATACAACGTAATCCAGCAGGGAACCGTCAGAATGGCATACACTACCTCACTGAGCGTGTGTAGGTGGTGGGGGGTGTAGTGGGCGGAGCCTACAGTGGCTCATTTAAACCCAGGTAAATGTGTCGCCGTCTCCACAGACATGACGTACTGTACGTATGTGTCAGTCCAGTCGGAGCGAAGGCAGATCAGATGACAGCAGACTGGTCCTGCAGCCCGGGGCGGACAGTCAGGACTGAAGACTGACTGACAGCAGGTCTGGTCCAGACGTGGAGTGGACCAGAGGAGACCAGCATGAAACTGGAGAAGAAGACTCTGAGTGGAGACACATTTGTGCTGCGGCTTTGTTACTGCTGCAAAACCATAACAACACACACACACACACACACACAGACAGTGATCATGTTATAGTGAGGGTGAAATAACTCAATAATAGCTCACAGAGTGAGGCGGTCAGACCCCGGCCTCGGGATTTTTCCCCTAAAACTGCCCAGAAATTCCCCTGTGGTTTGGCCCACACCTCTGATTCCTGCTCTACTTTTCTTTTCCTCCTTCATTCTCTCCCTTCTTCCTCCCTCCCTCTCTCCTTCCTCACACCTCCTGCCTCCTCAAACCTTCTTTTCTCCTTGTCCACTTTCTCCTTCCACCAAAACCTGTTTTGTCTTCAGAAACATAACAAGAACAATGAGCCAAAACTAACGTCGCTCCAGCTGAGAGGTAGATGTGTGTGTGTGACTGTGAGTTCAAATCCCTGACTCTCTCTATGGACTCTGGTCAGGGATGTTATTTCAGTCAAAATCATTCAAAATCCTCTATATTGTGGCCATGGCTGTTGACTTCAGTGTTCAAACCAATCACTCCACAGTCAGACACACACACACACACACACACACAGTCTGGTCTGGAGGAATCTGTCAGCTGCTCGTCACTGTTTGTCAGTTTGACTGACAGAGAGATGTTTCTGTTTGTGGTCTGGCTCCGTCAGTTAGTCAGAAGGTGTGTACAAGTGCACACACACTCACGCAAAGATATTCTCACAATTAGCTGAAATGCCCCACATTGCTGACCTCCAATTTCAAAGTGCATATTAAGGGCAAAGGTCACAGCTGTCGACCGTTTGACCTGCTGCGAAGGTTCAGTACGTTTTCAGATTTTAATCTTTGCTGCAGCGGAGAAGATGAGTTTCTATAATCTGATCATGTGAAGGTTTGAGCCACAGTTTGACGCATGTTTATAACCAAAATCATTGGTTTTCTCTATGGACTTTGGGGTGGTGGGGGGGGGGGGGGGGGGGGGGGGTGAAGAGTTTATAGCCCAGACCGTGCTGAAAGCCCTCCTCACTGATCGGTTTGGTGAAATTCCTGCTCATCAGAATTCACTGCAGCCATCATTCCAAACCATTAAACATGGAGTTTAGTTCTTTTCCTGGCCTCAAGTTTCCAAGCCCTGAGGGCTCTGCGGCCTCCAACATCCCCCTCCCCAAACACACACACACACACACACACACACACACACAGCCTCTTTGCACTTTTCTGCTGATCGAACAGTTCTGCATCAGCGAGGTTCAGTTCTAGGACCAGTCTCCATGGATCCCTGGCACAGATCACATCCTCCGGACCAGAACATCCTCTGGACCAGAGGATGTTCTGGACCAGGACATCCTCTGGTCCAGAACATCCTCTGGTCCAGAACATCCAGCTGCAGTGACATTTTTGCATTTTTTATGTTTTTGTCTGAAAAGGTTTTGTGATCAGATTTTTAAAACAGTTCCTGTGACTTGGTCCAGGTTCCAAACAGTTCAAGTGACGCCAGACTGAGCTACAGCTTTAAGCTCCTCCTCCACGACAGTTGACAAATCACAGGACAATTTGGAGGAAGAAACAGCGCCCCCACGTAAAAGTTATGAAATCCCAAACACCTCACTCCCCAGGACTGAGTCATTGAAAACCATCACTTAAAAAATAATAATGTGGTTGAGTCTGAAGTCTGGAGTCGTTTCAGTTACTGGTTGTTTAATTTGACTTTACAGTCGTGACCAACGTGTTGTATTTTCCCATGATTCCCTTGGTGAAGGGACGTTCACCTTGGTCTGGTCCAAACTGTTGTCTTTACCAGTGATGAAAGACAAACAGAGTGACGCTGTCTCCACCGTGGACTCTCAGTGTTTACTCTAATCAAAGTTCCTCTGTGCCGTTGTTGATCCTCCCTCCGTGCAGCGTGTGTTTGTTTATAACGGGTGTAGAAATACTGCGGTGTCCAGTGAAAGTGTTTCAGAGAACCAGACAGAAATTTACATTTTTTTGGTAAACTTTTGTTAAGAAGCTGAAAAGGACCATGAGGGGGCGCTCGCACCTCATGTAGCTGTGCACATTTGTCACTCAGAAACCACTCTTAAAAAATAAGATAATTTTATGTTAGCATGAAAATACGTAAAAAGACATAAAATTAAAAAAACGTTTATAAAAAATAGCGAAAACAGAAAAAATAACGGGAAAAAAATCAACCGAAGATGATCTAAAAACGAAACAAAGACAAATAAAGATTAGCCAAAAATATGAACACATTCACAACACGACAAATATTAAAAACTCAGGGCATGGCTAGTTTGGATGCTAATGTCAGCTAGCCTATCCACACCGTTGTACGGGACGAAGACTTTTATTGACTTTGGCTTCAATTTTTCAAGTTTCGGATTCGGACGTCGTTCGTTAGAAACTCGTCCAGCCAAGATCCCGCTGTCCGCTAATCCAACTCCGTGTTCCGCCTCTGAGCTGTGGAACTACCATAAACCACTGCTGTCATGTTTACTAACACCAGCCCTGACGCCCATGTGCGCGGCCGGGCCACCACGCCCGGAGTTCAGCTACTGCGAATCTCTGCTCTCGGCTGATCTCACTCACCTTCCAGGGTCACCTCCTTGCCGGCCTTCTTCAGAGCCTGTACCGCCAGGTCGTGGGTCGCCTCCCGCAGGTCGTTACCGTTCACGGACAGAATCGCGTCGCCGACCCGCAGAGCGCGGCTCTGGTCCGCAGCCAGTCCGGGGAAGATCTTGGAGATGAGGATGGGCATTCGGTTCTCCCGGCCGCCCTTAATGCTGATCCCCAGCCCGCCGGACTCCTGCTTCACCACACGCACTTTCCGCACCGCCTCCGAGGAGCCGTCCGCGGGGAAGTCTGCGTGTTTGGACCCGAAGCTGGAACCGGGGCTTCCGTAGCTCAGTTCGGAGTTAGTGCCGTTGTTCTGGTACTTTCCAGGACTGTTGACGCTGAAACTTCCGTCGTACTGTCCCCGGCTGACACCGACTGAGCGACCGGGATTCTCTCGGTTCCCCGGACTTGATCCGGGCTCGTTCCCGTTGGACATACCGTTTCGTAGGCCCGCGGGGGAGCCGCCATCGGTCCAATGCTGGTTGTGGTGGTTCGATGCCACCGCTGCGGCCGCGTCCGCCTCCGCCGTCAGAGTCAGAGTCTCCCGGCTCAGCTCGGCGAACACTCGGGTCCAGCGGTCTCGCAGTAGAAGGTCGAGTTGACCGTTCTTATCCGCTCGGGTCCAGACTGCCATCCCGGACTAGGTTCGTGTCCCCGGATTCACACTGAACTCATCCTTAACTTTTTCCGCTTTTTTCAGGCTGCGACGCGGCTCGGCTGGCCCGCATCGACACACCCACCGAGTCCGGGCCTGGAGGGACAGAGAGGGGTAAAAGGCGGGGGGAGGACGGGAGAGAGTCCTCTGTGTCCGGAGGAAGAATAAAATCAGAGAGAAACAAGGAAACGATTAAAAATAGGAGGAAGAGAAACAGCGGCAGTGACGGGACACTTTTCTTTCTCCGGGTTGTTGTTCACTCTAGACTCTAAGCTGCCACACTGACACTGTCAAGGCACCGGAACAACAACACGACACTTCCGCTGGAGGAACTTCAAAATTAAACGAGAAAAAATCACCACGGAGGAGATGCGTAATTCATTCTTTATGATCTTTTTCAGTAAACGAAAAATATAAGGAGGTTGTTTATATTTAAAATAATTTACGAATTACTACATTATAGGTATATAAATTCTTTTAAACGTATTATATAAATGTGGGAAAAAATGTGCCCAAATGTTTGCTTTTATTGTGAAGGTAAAAATCCCTTGACTTCCTGTTAAAGTTTCAGCGACGTCAGAGTGAGTTCAGCCAATAGACATGAAGCTCCGCAGCTTTTTTTTACACACGAAGGAAGAAGCCGAACATTTTCAGTTCATGTTGATACTTTTGAAGTTATTTATTTTTCAGTCCAACAAATGTACCTAACTCTGGAAACCCTTCAAACCCTCGTCTCCTTCCTCCTCAGATGCTAAGGCTAATCTACTCGTCATGACCTGTGAGGTGCGTGCAGGACGAGGGAAACTCACAGACTTTCGTTGTTGACTAATTTATTGCAGTTTATTTATTATTATTGTAGTTAATATCAATTTTGACTTTCTTTACAAAAAAACTGACCAGATTGTTGAAGCATCTGTGCAGCGTCTGACGGCGGGACGTCAATCTGACCAACTTCAAAGTGGCGCCCAGTGTCCAGCTGCAAGGGTTAAAGGTGCAGGTTCTGTCTACATTCACAGTGTCGTCGTCATCGTCATCGTTGTCATCATCAGTTCCTCGGACAGCTAAAAGCTTGTTCTTATGCAGCGGTGCAACATCGTTTGTTATGATGGGTTTTTGTTTTTGAATGAACAGAAAATAAAAACATTTGTGTGGGAGCTTAAGTTAAACAACTGATGACGTCAATAACGTTTGAAAAAAAGAGAAAAGAAAAGAAGGCAACAACAGCAGGAAGAGAAGACTGTAGTCAGAGCCATGGTCAGTGATTTCATCACAGCCACGGTCAGTGATTCCCACCAGGCTGATTACATTAAAATTACCCAGAATTCCTGTCTTCACATTCAGACACAGTGGACTTTGTTCTAAGGTCCAGTTGGGCCCTGTGGTTCTGATCCAGTCGTTGCACCTGTTCTGACTACTTTCAGCTGACATGCTATGACCAGCACCACAAAATGTCTGTGGTCAAATCTGGACCAGATGTTCTGACCAGCAGCAGCTTCACTGTCACCAGTGACCAGTGAAGAACTGCTGAGTCATTATAATCTGTGTGTGTGTGTGTTCAGTCCACTCATTGTTTGAAGCTGTGCTCCAGCTGTGGTGCAGTGGTTTGTGATGGTGCCCGTTGTGGGCGGAGCTCAGAGTGCAGGGAGGGCGGGGCACCAGCGTCCAGCTGCTCCTCTCGCTGCAGCCGTGGTTCCTGGGCTGTGGCAGCGGTGGTTGTGGGCGTGGCTTCCCTTTTGGGCGTGTTGTTGAGGAAGTCCAGGCTGCGGCGGCTGGAGGAAATGACATCGGCCACAAACTTGGTGCATTCAGCACAGACGTCTCGCAGCGTGCAGCCGTGAGCGTAGAGGTGAGGAAACTCCTCCTCCACGGAGCGGCGGGACAGAGAGCGCAGAGACCTGAGGAGAGGAGGGGGGGGTGCGGAGGAGGGGGGTCTGATCAGAGGCTGCACGCACTGATGATGTCACAGCACCAGGAAGTGTGTGTGTGTGTGAGTGTGAGAGAGATGATTGGATTAGGGGATGATCAGCTGTGATTGGCTGAAGTGAACACACACACACACACACACAGTCTCTGCTCCGGTCAGTGATTAACCTGTTTAACAAGGTTGTGAGGTGAGATTTAAACTCACCGTGTGTGTGTGTGTGTGTTTCTAAACTTAGAGCCTCCTCCATCACAGTCATGTGACTGAGGATGGACATAACTGTGTGGACCAGTGACCAGTGACCAGTGAGCTGTCACTGGTCACTGCAGAGTGGACCCTGTACCTTAACATATATGACTCAGACCCAGACCCAGACCCAGACCCAGACCCAGCTCCTGACTCACTTGTAGACCGGACTCCTGTGTCCGTGGATCTTGGGCGTGCTGTGGAACCCGACCGTGTAGACTGGAATGTGAGCCATTTTTTTGGAGGGAATCTTCATCTGTGACAAACAAACAAGTTGAATTATTTTCACATGCTATTATTAAGAAATGAACATATATATGGTATAGATATACCACCAGTAAGTGTGTGTGTGTGTGTGTGTGTGTTACCTTAGCACTGCAGGATCCACACACAGACCTGAGGGGAGAACAAGAACTCATCAGAACGACAGAATCCTGAAGGACTGTTTGAATTTGGGAACTCCATGACAACTGGTCCTGGTACTTTTTAGGTTGCGTTGTTATAAATAAACGGTGATGGCAGAATAGTAGAATAGAATATAAAGATAGAAAAAAACAAAACTCTTCATAGTTCACACAGTCAGCTGATCAGAAAGGAAGCAGAACTTCAGCACCAACAGAACGGTTCCGTGTGTAGAACTGTTTCCATGTTTGAATGAACCATTGAAATCAGTGCTGGTTCATTAAGTTAGTGACTGGGTGAGGTGTAGACTCCTAATCTGTCCACCAGGGGGCTAAACTGAGGCTGGTCTTCAGCTCTGTTACTGGACTGGACTGAAGGAGGAGGACTGAGAAGATGGTACAGAGTCTTTGAGGCAAATATCAGGCCTGATGCTAGTATACAGAGTACCAGTATAAATTGTACCAGTATACAGAGTACCAGTATACATTGTACCAGTATACAGTATACAGAGTACCAGTACAGAGTACCAGTATAAATTGTACCAGTATACAGAGTACCAGTATAAATTGTACCAGTATACAGAGTACTAGTAGCAGTGAATGTTTGTCTGTTACCTTTTACAGAGGAGACAAGTGGACGGCCAAGAGAAGAGGGGGAACTTTACTCTGCAGCAGCAGCACACCTGAGGGACACACAAGACACAGGGTCAGTGCAGTGAAGACAGCAGCGTCCTGGTCCTTGTCCTGGTCCTTGTCCTGGTCCTAGTCCTCACCTTTCCTTTCTTCAGGTTGTTGTAAAGCTCTTTGCTCTGTAGAAACTTCTCCATCTCTGCTTTGATCAGAACTCGACGCACGTTGATGACCTCATCCACCGTCAGAGTCAGACTCTCCACAGGGTGACTGAACTCCTGTCCACAGAACAGGGGGGAAGGGGGTCCGAGATTAAAGACAGGCTGTGATCACATGACCCACTTTGACTTCATAGATAATTCCATCAATCCCTCTACTGAAGCCCAAAGAGAAATGAGTGATTTTTGTTCATAGAGACACTGGAGCTGCTGGCCCACTGCTGCCTCCTGTGGTCAGTGTGTTTCACTGAGGTGAATCTGTAGTGACTTCAAACAGTGAAGTCAGAAAATAACATATTTGAATTTAGTGATGAATGAAGCAGTGGACCAACAACTGCTCCGTCTATGTGAACTAGAATCACTGATTTTCTCTATGAGGTTTGGTGCAGAGTCCATCAGTCAAATAAGAAAGAAATCCTGATATTTTGGACCATGAGACCAGAACATGCTGATAATTTTGGTACCCGCCATCATCTCTAATGACAATGATGAAGGTGGTGATGATGTCATCACTCTCACTCACCATCCACTGGTGTTCATCTCCAGCTCTGCAGTGAGACATTCCCTCCGAGGACTCCGTGGTTTCATCCACTGAAGTCAGAGACAGACGGGCTGGAGAGGAGGGGGCCCAGCTGTGACCTGGGTACGACGCTGTCACACACAGTCAGGTAAATAACAACATCATGGGAGGGGGGGGGTTATGGAAGTCAAACACTGGACAGTGAACTTCAACTCTGGGTTTCATTTATCATCATCATCATCCTGAATCCATTACCACTGTCTGAGAACAGAGACTCGGCTGATGCACCAACCACTAAAACCATCCGACCACATTCAGACCCATTAACCCCCCCCCCCCCCCCCCCTCCCCCCCCCCCCCCCCGCTACCTCCCTAGTCTGTCAGTTGAACGTTGTCAGCACAATCTTTGTTTGTGATGATAAACCCCTTCTACCAGTGAGGGCCGTGGGCCGCTCTGACCAACACGTCGACAGTGTGTGACCGAGGTCCAACTATCTCTTCCCTGGACCATCTGGACCATCTAATTTAGACGTGGGAAAACGTTTTGACTCGTGGACCACAAGTGGTGTGGGTGGTGTCAGGAGCAGAGAGATGGCGTGTTCATGTGAACGAAGATAAATGACATGTAAATCAGGCATAAAGGCTAAAATGGTTTTAGCATTTTCTACACCATCTATTGGAAAACCTCGGTATTGCAGGGAAAAGGCAGAAGTATAATGATGATATAAATAAATTATTATACTTTGGAAAAGTTTGGTGGGCCGGAATAAAAAGCTGAATGGGCCACATCCGGCCCCCGGCTGTAGTTTGCCCATGCCTGATCTAACTCATCTGGACCAAACGACCCTCCCTGATCATCTGCTCATTCCTCTGCAGCTTTGATTGACGTTTATTATTAATAAATATTTATAAAGTGCACTCTTTATCTCCAACGTCACAGCTTGACAAGAAGCTGTGTTGAGGGTTAAACTGAACAAAGAAGTTGCTGGTCCTCTGCTGCCCCCCTGTGTTGGGATTATGAAATTCAAAAACACAACAAACGTCTTTTTGTCAGTTCATCAAAATATCTTTTTGAGGGAAACGATGATGATCTTTGGTCTAAAAGGAGACTTCTCTGCTCCATACTGACCCCTGTAGTAAGGAGGTGGTCCTGCACTGGACATGGTCCTGGACCTCGGCCTCTCGCTCCTCAGTCTAACTGCTCCGTCCAGCTGCGGTGAGTCTGAGAGTGAAGGAGGCGACTCTCCACGGAACAACGCCAGGTCGTGTTCTGAGAAGGAGCGGTCTCTTTTCATTGGGGTGGGGGCGCTCTCTGCTCTCCTCCGCTCACTGCTGTCTGGAGACTCGTCCTCCTAAGGAGACCAAGGAGAGGAGAAAAGGCAGAGGAGGAGGAAGGTGTCAAAATCAGTTCCTCAGAGAATCAGGTTTGACTCCAGATTCTCATTGATCCAGGTTCTTCCAAGACTAGGTCATGAGTCCTGGACCCAGGTACTACAGCAGCTGATGATCAGGACCAGGAGCAGGACCAGGACCAGGAGCAGGAGCAGGAGCAGGAGCAGGAGCAGGAACAGGAGCAGGAGCAGAGGCAGGAGCAGGAGCAGGTATGTTGCAGATGGTGACCTTACCTCAGATATGTTCATCTCCTCCATCTCTGCGAGGGTGGGCGCCTTGAGTAGAACTCGAGTACGGGATGGTGGGCGGGCTCCAGATTCCGAAGCCGATAGGTCAATACAGGAAGTGGACTTGACGCTGTAGGGACAGGTGCGGACGAGGCAGGGCAGAGAGCCGAAGGCTGACAGGGAGGAGACCACAGGTTGACCAGGTGAACGTCAACACCAGTGACTGCAGGGACAACGGTCAGCTGACCAACTCACCTCTGGAGGAGGGCGTGGCCACGGGGCGGAGCCTCCTCTCCTGTTTGATCTCAGCCAGAACCTGGTCATGGAGACATGGCTCCTGGGGGGGAGGAGGGGGAAGGCTGCGCTCCGTCACCTGAAAAAGAGAAGAAGGTGGAGGTAGAGAAGGAGGAAGAGGAGGAGGAGGAGGTGACAGGAAATATATCTTTAACGCTCACACAGATATATGTTCTACTGTTGTTGTTAATATTCTCTGACTCACTGGTTTGAGGGGGGGTCGTGACCTGATGAAGTCCAGGATCAGTTCATGGGCGTTCCTCTTCACCCTGGTCGGAATGTCTCCATCCACCTGCAGGAGAGGACAGAGGAGGAGGAAGAAGAGGAGGAGCGTGTGAATGATCTGCTCTGACTCTGACTGAACCCCAACTGTGTCGTTGGCCCACGTCTCACCATGACCTTCCTCAGCTGGAAGCGTCGAGCTCTGATGTCCTGCATCAACATCTCGAAGGGCGTGAGACTGAACTCTGTGGGCAGGGGGTCAAACTGCTGCTCCTGGACCTTCTTCAACTTCACTCCCTGCCTCAGCTCCTTCATCAGCTGCACCCACAGACGGGCCTGAGACACAACAACAACAACAACAACAACAACGGTCAGGATAACGGTCTCAGGACCACAGGACGGTCCAACGTGTCCACTCACCCAGTCTGTGTGCTTCAGAGTGTCCAGCTCAGCTGTGGACCTGTCCTCCAGAGTTTCTTCTGAAGAGATCTTCTTCAACATCTGAGGAAACAGACAGAAAGACTAATGATTGATCAGCAGTGACGGTCGCCGACTGTCGTCTTCATCTTCTTCTTCTTCTTCACCTCTTTGGCATCTCTGATCTTCACCAGGAAGGTCTGCAGCTCCAGAGTCTCCAGAAACAAGGCCCTGCAGACCGCCTGGTAATGCTCCGGAGCCAAGCTGGGGCTCGCCAGCCGAGACGCACACAGCACCATCACCTGGCGCAACGTGCACACTGCCCTGACCCCTCCTCCTTCCTCCTGCTCCTCTTCTTCCTCCTCCTCCTCCTCCTGTCCACTGTAGCCTTCATCTGTGGTTCCGTTTCTGATGGACGTGCTCCTGTACGCGCTCTGACCGCTGCTGCCGACCATTCGCTCAATCAGTCGTTCCAGTTGGGGGCTGAGCTCCCGCTCCTCGCTGTCATCCAGCCCCCAGTCCAGAGCGCGGTAGATGGCCACGCCCAGAGACTGGACCAGCTGTCAGGAGAGGAGGAGACGTTCACAACCATCTCTGACACTGTCTAAGAATTCAACAACAGTTGTCGTCGTCTTCTCACCTGGTTCTCTGTGGTCACAGGAGGACGATGTCCATCAGTGTCCCCTGAGGAGACAATGAAAAAAAACAACTGTTTATTCACAACAGTGAAAGGCACCAGAATATTCTGAACAGTTGGATCCTGTTGTCACTGTTGTCACTGTTGTTGTTGTCACTGTTTTTACTGTTGTAGTTACTGTTGTCTAGGACTTTATGGTGACCATAAAAAAGCCAACTCAAATGCGTCCCACACTGGTAAGTGGGCCACGTCATATTGTGTTGCAGGAGGGTGTGTATCCTGAGTGTATGACAGTATAAAAGCTCCCTCTCTCTCTCTCTCTCTCTCTCTCTTGCCCTTACTCCCAGCTCAGATATCAGTAACTACACCCAGGAGACCTGGACCTTATCCATCAGCAGCTCTGACTGCAGAGAGACGTCCAGGAGGACGAGAGGAGGAGACGCCAGCAGGACGGAGAGACAGACAGAAAATGAGAGCAAAAGACCAGAGAAAATCAGATGCAGTAGAAGGGGGGGAGAGGGGTGAGGGGGTGATGTCAGCCTCTTACAGAGTGCTGAGCTCAGAACACTCAAGTACTGACACTGGTATAACGACCTGGACCATCACCAACAACAGACTCTCAGTTCTGTCCCACCAGGTTCTTATCTAGACCTCAGTCTCACAGACCAAAATCAGTGATTTTATTTCAGATAGACACGGCATCCATCACCAAGTCCAAATGTATTATGGTTGGATTAGTCCAGAATTACATCATTAGCACAAACTGGCCACTAGGGGCAGCAGCGGAACAGCAGCACCTAGCGACGTGAAGAGATTTTAAATGTATTGTCAGGCGGACCGGCCATCTGAGATACACAACAGTGTTCTGACAACTTTAAACTACAGTGGATTTTGATTTCTCCTTTTTGTCCAGCAATTCTGACTCACGTTTCACATTTCAGCAGCTGAAACTATAGAAGAAGAAACTCCCACATTATTGTAACAAAACACACACACACACACACACACCTCTGCCCTAAAGGACTGAGGTGAGAACCTGAACCCCTCTGAACCTGTCAGACTGGTTGACACAATACAGGACCCAGACCAGAGCTGGTCTCTGGTGACACTTCCTCTCTCTGTTCCCACAGTCAGACCTGAGTCACACCTTCATTGTCGTCACAGAAACATCACACCCCCAGGACAATCAACAGCTCCATGATCATTCCACAGATTTCCAAACCAGGGTCCTGACCTCAGTCTGGATTGTCACGGGTCCAGACTGGGCCCACGTTGACTCCAGCAGGGTGTCCTGGCCAGGGAGCAGAGACCAGATGTTTGTACTGGTGGACAGAGAGAGGAGATGTGGGACCGTCTCCACTGGGCCACAGACGAGAAGATATACAATATGTTTATTAATAAAGCAGTGCCACAGATGGACGTTGACTTTGACCCCGATGATCCTTACCTCAGTCTGACAACAAACTGATCTGTCACACAAATAAGGTTTGAATGAAGGTATAACTTGGACGTGGCAGCAGTGGCCCAGAGATCCCTGTGTCTCCGGGCAAAAATCTGTGATTTTCTGGATGGACTTTGGTGGGGCGTTGAGGGTTGGGGTGACTGCAGTGTCCTGGCAAAGCAGCAAACTTTTCCTAAAAGAATAATCTGATGTTTTGTCATTGGTCACCTTAAAAGATTAATGTTGTGTCTGTGCAGTCTTCAGGACCTGGTCCTCAGCTTTGGTCAGAAACACTGCACACGCAGCAGCAGATGATGCAGATCCAAACACAGTCCTGGGAGAAGGACGAGGATTTATGTGTGTGTGTGTGTGTGTGTGTGATGAATTATTAACCATTCCTCAGTGCTCCTGGCACCATGTGCAAAACAAAACCCACACAACTGTCCGCGTACAAGGTCGAACCGAGCTGAGAACGGTCGATGGCTGCAGGAGGTCAGAGCTGGAAACTCCACGTCACTGACCTCCCTGTGGTTTCATTAGAAAATAAGGAATTGTTAGTTGATCAACTTGAGTATTCTTCAACAAAAAAAAGAAAAAAAATACACAACTACAAATATTTCTGACACAGGGGGCAGCACTCCTGTGCTTAATCAATCAATTCAAGTGGAAGTGCAAACGTTAAAGGAACATGCAGTGACGTTTACTGGGGAAAATGTGACGCTTTAGTGAATGAGCTTTTGTTTTGGTCCTACCCCGGTGTCGAGGTCCCCACTGGAACAACAGGAGGGAACTGTGTCACCACTCTGCCAAAGCACTTTTGATTTTTTTAAAATAATATATTTCATTTATGTCCCTAATGAAAATGAAAATGTTTTAAACGTTTTATAAAAACTATTCCTTATTATTCGGCGCAGTTATTATACAGTAAGAGTAGCAAAAAAAAACCTAAACAGTGGCTGTTTACACTGGGCCTCAGCGGCCGTTGATCACTCAAACGGCTGCAGTGTTTCTACACAAGGGACAAGTTTCAAAGTCAAGATTTTAGGCCAAAGGTTTTGAATCTCAACTAAAAACCAAAACCGAACAACGCAGTGTTGACGGCTGTTTCAAACAAACCCAAAAAAGCGAAAGTGAAAAGTTAACGCAGTCAGCAGTCTGTGTGAAAATCGTAAAATGCAACTTTTTCGCAGTCGAGTTTTGTTTTTAAGCGCTGATAGGCACCTACCGGGGTTGCGCGGATCCGGCCGCAGCCATACGGTACCGTCCCTGTGCAGGAGGATGGAGGACGGGTCTTTGACTCGTGTGGCTGCTTGTGCCGGCGGGCGGGGCAGCCTGAGCCCGCTGCAGCACTGGTAGCACACGGCCCACGCCTGCTCCTCGTTTATGGGCTGTTCGTAGGACTTCAGCACCTCCTCCAGAGACAGTTCCCGGGGCTCGGAGTGCAGCTCCCGCGGTTCTCCGTGCTCTGCCGCGGCGGTCACACGCGTGTCCGCGGCCCCGCCGCTTCTGCTACTGGATCTGGCCATGGCTGACGATCAGGTGTCGGTACCACGGTGGCGGAGGCCATCGTTTAGTCCGCAGGCGGAGCGGCCATCGGTGCTGCTGTTGTTGGGACTCCTGAAGCACTGCTGCTGCTTCTGCTGCTCAAACCGCGCAGCAGCACAATGAAGTGAACGAATGCCGTTATCAAACAATTTCCGGTAAACGTTTACAAATTAAAGTCCGTTTACGGCAGGAATTGACGCTAACTTCCGGTGTAATGAAAGGCATTTTAACACCTTTGCCTCAGTGGTTTTACTTTTTGACATAAAAACAGAAACCCAATTAAAACCAAACAATTCCCATAATCTAACCCCTAAACTATTTAATTGTTTTATTTAATAACCCATGTAATTATATATATATATATACATATATATAAGAACAATACCAGCAAATTCGGCCATCATTACCTTCTACAGCTCACCTTTCTCATGGACGCTGTTCATTCGCGGTGGTCTTGGTTTCTTCTGTAGCCACTCCTGATTAGCAGTTAGCATTATCATTTTAGCATCTATTGGGGAATCTTCTGGAACGTCACACTTAATAAATTTGTCTTAAAATGATTTCATGCTGTACACCTGTAAGTAAAATTGAAATTTTTATTTTATTTATATGAATGAATTGTTGTCTCTCCACAATATAAAAGCTTTTTATTAATTTACGTTTGTTCGCTTATTTGAGAACCAGGGTTAATTTCTCTTTTTATTTGATTAAATGCACTTTTGTGTTTGGCCAGTAGAGATCGCCACAACCCACCATTTATTTTAAATGACCATCGATGAAGAGCAGGTGTGTTACTTTGGGACCAACAGAGCTTTGAGTTCGTTAATGTCCTTCTAGATGTCAGCGAAAAAATATTTTAAGAGCATAAACATTTCAAAGAAAATTATGATCATGAACTGAAGCAGCGGAAAGAGCAACACGGTGAGTAGTGACATTTTCTAAGGCTATTGGTAACCTGGCTGATTGTCATCAAGACTTAATTAAACCTTAACAAACGTCTTCAACAAAATCTTTTTAAAACGTTTTTAAATTTTTGCTAAAATATGTGGCTTTTTTAAAAAACGTTTTTAAATTTTTGCTAAAATATGTGGTTTTTTTTTTAAAAAAAACACCAAACTTTAGCTTTTAATAGCAGTTTTAGCTGCTTGTGGCTTATTAGCTACCAAAAAGCTTCTTAGCTAGCGGTCAGTTAATACGGTGTGACATACAGTAGTTATCAACGGTTAACTGACAAAAGGCTGTTTAAGCTGTATATTGCTAACATTGTGTAACTTGTACTGCGGTATATTTCTAACTATTTTAAGCCAGCTGTAATTTACATTCTTGACACCGGTTTATGCTGGTTTGCAGTTTATAGTTTAGTAATAGAAGACAGAAACATCAATAGTGTCACAGAAAAGGTTTATTTGCATTCATTAGTACCTCCTTTAAAGTAAACTCTCCTTCAGATTAAAAGCTAAACTAACAGAGCTGTCAGCTCAAAGGCACGGGTGTAAGTTTATTATACATACACGATATTTCATATTGAACAGGGACTCGTGTTCAGTGTTCTGACACATTTCCTTCATCAGTGGGCTCAAGCTGGTGAATAAATATCATCATAGTTTTAGAGCTGGGGTGTAAATTCAGATCATTTAGTTTAAGACATATAAAGTGTCAGAAAAATGACATTTACAGACACCAGAGCTAACGTTAGCTTCAACAGTCCTTGTAATAAAATAAATATATCTGTCCTCGTACTGTGAGTTTGTTCTGAGCTGTGGATAGCGATGACATCTAACATTTCAGTTCATGATATTTTCCTGGACGTCCGTTCATTGATTCAGTCATCAACATGAATTTAGCAAGTTTAAAAAGGTAGTACACGTTTCTGGAAAAAAAAGCTATTTAATAAAACTATAATTAAAATTAGATTTACCTTAGTGACACACACTGACCACAGAAGGCAGCGGTGGACCAGCAGCTTCTGGTCTACTGTTGTTTTAAGATATTGGTGTAGTAATTTGTAATAATTAATAAAAGTTGGTTTGATAACACTGTCACTACACAGTGAAAACTGAAGCATGACCTTCATACACACACACACGCACGCACACACACACACACACACACACACAGAGTGACCTCTGTCCTCCTCTTGTAGCTGTCAATCATGTCCCTCTACAGACAGACTATAACAACAGTGCTTTTTTGAAGGTGGGAAGTGAGGTTTTTTAATCAGTCAGCCACCAGGGGCACCTCCAGAGTGTTTACAGTAACTTCAGTTGGTAAACAGTGACAGTGATAAGATCTTTTTAAATTATTTTTGACAACATGCCCGTACCATAAATAAACACTGGTAATAAAATAATACGTTAAATATTTAATTTTAAAT
Organism: Cynoglossus semilaevis; assembly: GCF_000523025.1. Taxonomy (NCBI): domain Eukaryota; kingdom Metazoa; phylum Chordata; class Actinopteri; order Pleuronectiformes; family Cynoglossidae; genus Cynoglossus; species Cynoglossus semilaevis. Next base: position 4,709,431 of record NC_024312.1, on the reverse strand, counting down.
TGATCGCTTCCACAGGAAACGATTTGAAATAGTTTTTGGACCAGTAAACACGTCTTGGTGCTAAGGTTTAACCAGGTTTAACCAGATTGAATTCAAGTGTTATTTTTTTCTCATGCGTTTGTCCAGTGTGTAACCTCACAGCCAACAAGTGATTTCCACTGCAGTTAATGAATTAATACATTAATAAATCCTTTTTTTTTTGGAGTTCTACATCCTGTAATGCGTCTGTGCCAGACCTCAGTGCATCTTACACACTGGACCCCAAGTGTTGAAGTTAGGAAATGACATTTGCATTCATCTACTCTCCAGACAGACTAGAGATCAAACTTCCTGTCCCTGTGACATATGACAGTGGTGGCTTCTCCTTAGCCTCAGGATTGTCTTGAAAAAGTTCCATTAGAAAGCGGAAGTTCCGTGTCTGTATCGACACGTCGTCACTCAGTCACTGATAAGTACTAATTATTGTGTTACGTGTGTGTGCAGCAAGCGTTCAGCTCAGAGTCTGTTCTTTGAGTTCCCACCCAGTCTGGTCCTCGGATGACCATGTGACTAATTCTTCTTCGGCTCCTCTGTCTCTTCTGCTTTTGAGGGTAACCAGCTGAACTGGTACGGCTCTCGTGGCACCAGCAGATCTATGTCCAGCCTCTTCTGTTCTGCGTCGCTGTCCACAGTTCTGTACCCGATCAATGACATGGCTCCTCTACACACCTGTTGGATTCGTTTGACCTTGCTGTGTGACAGCTTGGTGCGCCAGGCCTCCGACATGCTCATGGCGTTTCGTGAGGTGATCGTAAAAGCGTCTTTGACGCTGCGCCTGTCTTTTCCGTGGGTAACCCTGTAGATCCACTCTTCTAGCTTGGGCGTCATCTCCAGACCAATGAAGTCATAAAGGGCGGTCAGTTCTTCCAGAGGGTTTCGTGCCAAGTCCTCATAGCGAACCATCTTGTAGCGACCTTTCAGAAATGGGGGGGGTTTCTGCATAGCCCTTTCAAAGATTCGTGTGTGGCTACGACAAATCTCCTGCATGACGAGGAGCTCGATCTCAGCTCTGGGTATGCTCTTCTGTTCCAAGACGATAGCGCTGTCCTTCAAGAAGGAGTTGATGGACTCCTCCCTGGAGCGCTCCACAGCCCTGGGGTCTCGGATCAGGTGGATGATTCGGAGATCCAGACTGGGGTCCTGGAAAAGTGGATAAAGAGATTCCAGCTCAAAGAACCGGACTTCTTTTAAGACCACGTGACTGTAGGTGGTGCAGGCCTCCTGGACCTTCTCTAGACCCCGTGAATCACACTTCTTGTCACAAAGCGTCTGGTTGCTGAACTGGTCTCGTGGGGTGAGAGAACAGACTGGAGGAGAACACAGCGCTCGGCTGTGACTCCACATGAACAAGGAGGAAATGTTACGCTGGTCCGGAAGGTAGGAGTCCATGACGGAGAAGTCGCAGAGGAACAGGTTCCTCATCAGATCCCTCAGTGCCATCTTCATTGAGCGCATGCCTGGTTTCTGCATGGTGGTCCAGAGGTGCCAACCGGGCTCCATCAGGTAGAAGACGTTTGGGTGCTGGTTGAAGGCCTGACCCAGGAAGGAGGAGCCCGATCGCCAGGAGGACAGCAGCAGGACATGGACCTTTTGGTTGGTGGGTTGGGAGGTGCAAGACCAGACGGGGAGGTACAGGCCTCTGAACACCACCACTGTGACCGCCGACAGGATCAGGAGCATGAGCATGGTGCTGGGTTTTACTCTGTAGTGCATCTTCACAGCAGCTCCCCAGCCCTGGTGCTGGGTGTTTGACCAAGGACCTTCTACTTTGGTCTTCTGTGGAGTGACAGCAGAGACAGATCACGGTCAGGAAGGAGAAACATCCACCCACGAACTCATTTACATTCATATGGATTGACTAGAACGGTCACATATTTTAAAACGTATTTCTCTGGGAGCCATACAATATATATATATATATATATATATATGTTTTTACTCTGAATACAATAAATGTGTGAAGTTTTAAACCAGACCAATATTTTTAGATTATGATAAGTCTCTGAAGTATTAAAAAAGTTATTAAAGTTATTTTAAATATGAATAACGTTGTTATACTATCCATACATAAAATACTTCTTACCATGAATGCATGGTTTTGATGTGATTGGCTCCAGCTCAAAAAAAAGTATGGATTAGAATGTGTAACAGAGTTATATAAATATAGAGACAACAGAACTAAGCCATTTGTTTTATGGGGTTGAACCACAGAAGCTCCGATGTTTATTTTTAATTGGCCGGAACAGGATTGAGCTTTTGTATAGGTCATGTGCTTTATGAATGCTGATATGGTATCTGTGCGTTTTAACCTTTAGACTGTTGACCATATTATGAAACTGTTTCTAAACGTCAGGGTGAAAAACCCTCAAAATACCTAAAACCAGGATTGTCTTCAGGACAAATTCAAGTTAAAATTGTTAAACGTTAGCTCAAAAATACATCAAATATACATCTTTAAGTTTCTAAAGAGAAAAGGACAAAACATAAACACAAGAACTAACTTCTATCTATTTAAACTTTAGTATATTTAGCCACAATAAAATCAAAAGTCCTAAAAAAGGGCATTTTACCCAACCCTTGAGCAGTGGCAGCTGGTGTCACCTTGTATTAGTGTAACTGTGGAGGTGAATGAAATGTCAGGGTCACGGCACCAGAGTGTAATCTATGACCTCCACAAGGAAAGTTCCACTCACAGCGTGGATGTTGGTAAATGTAGCAGAAAGAGAGCAGTGACGAGAACCAGAGGTTGATAAGACACGAAGGAGGCAAAGGTTGGTGGGAGAAAGATGGAGAACAGATTTCTGGGAAATCCGAGAGTTGGATAAAATCACACAACAGTCAAAAAAATTCATTTGTCAACCTCTGGACCAAAGTCGACGGAGAAACACCACAGCAGAATCCAATTCATGGATTAATTCATGGGGTTTGGTGTGAACGACAGAGAAGTGGCTCCTGGTTTGAATCTGAGTCTGAAGACTCTTATCAGATAAAAGAAGGATAACCTGACGTATCTGTCACCACCGCCGTCTGTCACAGAAGGAAACAGGTTGGTCAACCACGCCTTAGTACACGGAAACATTGTTGACTTTGTTTGAGAACAAAAATAGACATGGACAAAATTGGACATGGACGATGAACATATGATAAGATCATATTAGAAGAAGAGTACAGTGTAACCGCCCCAGACCAACCGGGCCGCCCCAGACCAGCCGGGCCGCCCCAGGCTGACCCAGGCTGAGATTGCAGCTCGACTCCGAGTCCTTCTGTTGACTGACTCATTTGCTGTGTTTGCTGAGCAAGCCCTGACATGAGGACATTACCTTCACACCCTGGGGGAAATGAAAGTAAACAGCACACAGACAGGGGTGGGGGGGTGAGTTGTGGGACCGCTCCTTTTTTTTTACAGCGCCCCCTCCCCGTCTCTCCCTTTATTGTAAAGATGCCTTTCCACCCAGTGTTTCTCCTACACAGTCCCATAAAACTCTGTTTATCATCATCTGGTTGCGTTTAAAGGTGGTCAATGTTTGACCTGCTGATGTGAACGTGGAGGAAGTTCTCATCCAATGGTGTCACAAATAATTTACATTAAAATCAAAATGTAGAAAAAGTCCAAACACCATGAGAGTGACATGAAAATGTCTAGATCGCAAACTCAATCTTTAACTATTACCAGCTCATTTATTTATTTTAGCTGCTTAATAAAACTCAGTGATGGAGGCAGCAGTCTAACAGGAAGTGGTTAGAGGACCTGGGAACTTCAGATATGTGGATCCAGAACTCGTTTAGACCTGAAAATTAATATGATTAATTTTATGGATTGATATGATCTACGACTTCCTCCAGGTTCTTAGACTATGGTTCTATACAGAACTGGACAGAACAACTGAAACAGAGAGAACAGTCACATGTCTCTGACTGATGGTGTGGTTGACCTCACAAGGTCAGAACAGTTAGAGACAGTGGACACTGCCAGGTCCAGGGTCTGTGTCTTCATCTTGTCCAACCATGTCCCCGTGTCCAGTGTGGTAGAACACAGGTCTCAATCTCAGACTGGTTTTAGACGCGTTTTGAAACGGATCGGTTTTTTGTTTTTTAAAATACATTTTTTTATTTCTTAATAACTTGGACGTGTCTGTTATGAGAACCGTGGAAGTCGATCAGGAACACGGCCGACCGAACCGGTTCTCTGTGCTTCAACAGCCGCCTGTGATTCCTCGGTGTCCGGGAAGGAATCAACAGGTCGAACAGAAAAAGGAAAAAAAGGAAAAAATTGGGAAGATTTTAGAACCGCCTGTCCCCACACTCACACGGTACACTTTTTCTTACCGTGGATTTTGTTTGCGACCGCTGCTAGGAGACCGCAGCCGCCGACCGCAGCTGAACCACTCTGATCACCGCTGAAGAAGAGTCCGATCCCCGCAGAAAATCAGTCCGATCCCCGCTGAAGAACAGAACAGTCCGATTCAAGACACGTTTTATTCCCGCTGTAAAACGGTTTAATTCCGGCTGTAGCAAGGCTAATGTGTCGCAGCAGGGTTTTGAGACGTGGCCAGCAGCTCCACTATTCGAAGAGTGTCGCTCCTGGGCCGGGGGGTCGAGGGTCCGAGGGCGGGACCAGAAACTGACAACTGGACTCCTCATATCTGTCCCTCCTTCTGTTTTGTCGGCGGGGACCTATGTCTGTGCTGAGTCATTAAGTTTATTTATTCATTAATTTAACTGCTAATGTCATACTCATATAGTACCTATTTATTATTAACTTTTATTAATCGATCCATTTTCTGTCGTTAGAGAAACAACCCTGGACTAAAGTGTTATTTTTAACTGTTTTTTTTTTTTTACTTTATTCAGTTAATTATTTTAGATGCCCATGCCCATTTTCTTTTATTGGAATAATTGTTAAAATTTTAGTTTATTTCTGCCGAACCTGGATAAATTCTGGGCTAACACTTTTTCAACATCAAAACATTTTTGGCCTGTTGTTGTTTATTTTAACATTTATTTTCTCAAGTCTAAAGTCTGGACCAAAGAACTAAAAGTTTTTTTTTAGTTTGTCTGTTCTCTGTCTCCACCTCATCTGTAGTTTCTGGTTAAAAGTGGACTGAATTATCCTGGTGTCATCATTGACTGTTGGGATTCAGATTTCTTTGTTCTTGTCGTCTCTGTCCAAACGTGACCGGTTTGACTTCCTGTCAGGACCAAAGCCTTGTGTTGAAATGTGGGCCTCTTGTCTGGGGCGGACCATGTTTCACCTGGTGCAGCGTTGATCTCCGCTTGTTGTCGGTCTGGTCCGGAGCAGCAGGTTTCTTCTGGCAGTCTCAGCCGTGGAACCGGTTTTATGTTTCATTATGTCAAACAATGACGGAAAAAAAAAACCCGTGACGTTGCAAATGTTTCCTCCTCATTCTTGTATTTTTAATCACTGACAGCAGAAGAGTTCGGCTGACGTTTCAGTCTTCCTCTGATGTTTGACCCGTGCCCTGACCCAACCCCTCCTCCCACTAGGGTGTGCTCTCTGCTGTCATTCTATGTTAATGTGATTCTGTTGGTTGTTTGTTTTTTGTCTTCACTTTAGGTTTGTTTGGAAAGTTAAAAGAAACTTCACCTTCTTTTATAAGGTGCTGTTTAGAGCTGTTCCTGTTCTAAACTGTGCTGTGGTCTGTCACCTCCGCCTCCCCCTCCTTACCCCAGCTTCCCATCACTCCTCTTTCTTAGCTCAAAGTTGTGGCTAAGTGACAGGAAATGAATCTGGCTCTGACAGGAAGTAGGTTTGATCCTCTGTTATATTCTGTTTCCTCTGGATGGATTTGAACATTAATGTGTCACAGCTGCTGCTGCTGCTGCTGTCGGTTCAATTCCCTGTACAACTGTGTACAACACAACTGTGGAAAACATCTTCAGTTGAAATTCCTAAGATCACAAAGCTAAAACTCCACCCCACAGCAATTACATCACAAGTCGTGTCATTGAAAATGAATGATTACGATGATGATCAAATGCAACTCTGTCCACAGGCAGTAAGAATGGGAGCGCAGCTGACAACGTTAACACCAAAGTCAATGATTTTAGCTCAGATCAAAGTCCATTATTGACATGTTAGTAATCTGAAACCTGTCTTGACTTAAACATCCTCGGGATTATATCAGGATCAGGATAAAAACATCATCAGACTGACCTGTGGATGATCTGAAAAACGTTCTCCTGGACTCACTCAACGTCACTTCAGAACTGAAGAGTCTTGAATGAGCAATAAAAGTTCTAGTCCAGTTGTTTTCTTTTGAACCGGAGTCCTAAACTTCAGAAGTGTTCCAGCTGAATGGAGGAGCACGCCCTGCTGCCAGCGTCTCTCCTCAGTCTCCTACCTGTCGCTCTGACACGTCACTCCAGGTTCCCTCCTCACATCCATCCAGATTTTTCCACTTCAGGCTCCGTCCTGCCTCAGGCTGTGCTGCCAAATCACATGAAAACAGGATTATGTTTCCTGGTGGGGGGCGTGGTTTGGTAAGGTCGGTTCCACCTGAGGAAAGGAGAAGAAGGAGCCACACATGAGGAAGCTGCAGCCACTGGACAACCACTTGTAGTTTTTTAACTTTTTACTCTGTTGTTATTTATCAGTCAGTCTGAAGACCTCGAAACTTTGAGGAAGAGCAAAATAAAACAAGTAGTTAATGTGGAAAAGACAATTAGTCGTACTGATAACATGATAACAAATGAGTAACACACCTTAATCTGCCAAAAAATATCTGGACTGGACAGAACATCTAGAAAGATCATTAAAAAGTGAGACACACAAATGTACAGATATTGGTTTTTTATCTGGTTTGTGCCACTGTTTCCAAATTTCCTTATGTTTTACATGTACTCCCACACAGACACACCTTGAGGATGACATTAGACCAGCTGTAACAACACACTGACAGATTACTAAAGTGACTAATCAAACTACAACACTGTCTTTGGAGACGGTGCTGGTGTTGATGGATTCACGGATCACAGGATTTACGTCGCTCAATATTTGATCTGAGAAGTTCAACTAATGCCACGTCAGCGTTAGCATGAGTGTGTGAGTGTGAATGTGGGAGTGTGAGTGTGAATGGTAGTTTGTCTCCATGTGTGACCCACTGATGGACTAATGAATTCCTCTTTTTTTCATTGTCCCTGCTGTTCTTCACCTCAGGTCACCGTTTCCAGATTTATATCGCAGCTCGCTCACAGCCCCGGTGGTCAAACAAAGACGGTGCTTTCTAGAAGTAGGTCCCTTATCTGGGACAATGTGGACAGGAAGCCCCCATCCCTCCGTCTCCTGTTGTCCTCTCTGTCCTTTTGTTCTTGTATGAGAGGAAGGTCAAAGGTCAGGTCAGATATATTGTACTGTAGGACTACTGTAGTACGAGTAGTACTGTAGTAGAACTATGAATCATTTGGTTTAAGAACCACACCCGAGTTTTCTTTACGGCCCAGGAGCCAGAGGTTGAGCATCAGTTCTAAAATCTATAAAAATGTCCCTTAAAGTCAGTGACACGTCAGCCTTCACCATTCATGAGTTTATCAGTCCATCTGTGGAGAGAGTGTGAACATCTGAGATCTACATCTGTGTGTGAAAGACCACAAACCACACCTTCACTCTCAAATAACAGCTGGACAAAATACAGAGAAAGAGAGAGCGTGTGTGTGTGTGTGTGTCAGTGACACTTAGTCCGTTTATCTCTCAGAGCTAACCTAATTTCCATTATTCCATTTGTTTATTTGAAAAAAAAAAACTGAAGAAAAACGAAGCAGTCTTTTTACTGCCAGGGTTTTCATGGCTAACATTTAATGATCTTTGTTTGTACAGGAGGTGAGGGACAGGGTGAGGTGGAGGCGGACACTCTGCTGTAGCGACCCCTGGTGGGAGCAGGTAAAAAACCAGGAGGAGATTTTGGCTAACTCTTGGCTGCTCCTGCTGTACTAACCTGCTGTGGCTAACTGTTACGAGCTAGCAGTTAGCTCGGTGCTGACATGTTTGATTTCCAGGTGACTCCTCTCTCTTCTCCTCCGCCAGCTCCAAGGAGGCTGTTGAGGGTGAGACTTGTTTTCTCCTGACCCTGGTCTGAGTCCAGCGACAACAGCTGCAGCTGAGGAGGTCACGCTGACAGTCAGGAACCCAGATGTGGAACCTGTGGAACCTGTGACCTGCTGCTGACCCTCAGTCTGTGGTTCTGTCTCTGTTCCAGCCTCAGCCTTTTTCTCCAGTGACACCAAACTGTCCCAGTGGACGGACTCGACACAAACACACAACCTGCTGTTTGTCACAACAAGTGACTCACACACACTCACACACACACAGAGAATGTAAATACCCCAGTGTCGTATGAGGACAGGCTTCATGTTCGTCTGTCCTCAGACGACACTGACCTGCAGCAGATGGACAGAACCATAGACAGAACCAGAGGACCAGCTGTGAACACACCAACGGATTTGTCCCTGCTCCACATCAGCTGTCACAACAGCCCCCCCCACACACACACACACACACTTAAGTCCATAGAGAAAACGAGTGATTTTTACTCACTTTCTTTACTTTTTACTCAGCAGCACAGTAGCAGCAGCAGTAAGAGTTCTGTGGTCTTGGTCCAGTTCGACTGAAACGTCGTCTCCGGCTCCAGTTTTCTGTTGGAGGCCATTTGAAAACACACTTCAATAATGAAAGACCCTATTGTTTTCCACCTGAAGGGGGCAGGAGTGTGTGAAGGGTTGTCGAGGCTGAAACCAGAGACAGGAAGGAGAGGACAGCACCTGAGGACATGTGAGACCTGCAGTCCAGCCCACAGCTAATCTCCTGGTCTGGTCCGGGTTCTACAGAACCCTACGGCTGAGGTTCTACTTTATGTTAGGAGAACTGTGGAACTTCTGTTCTGACTGTGGTCGAACTTCAGACTGGTTTTACTGTGGAGCTCAATTCCAGCTCAGGAACTGGGATAAAAGGCTTCTTTGTGACGCCATCTTAGCACTGACCTCTGGTGGCTGCTGTGTCAAATTACACTAACACAATTCTTTTCTCTATATTGTTTGGGAGGTTTAAAGAAATTTAACAATTGAAGTCAGAAATCACTTCCTGTTTTCATCTTGACATGTAGAATGTCAGAATGCTGCTGTGTGTGTCCACCGTTCTAATAGGTATGTCAAAATGTCAGGACAGAGTTCAACTGTAACTGTAAAATGACTTTTATACTCAGTGGACACAGTGATAGTGAAAATGTAATCATTTCTGTTCCTTAGCTCCCCCTGGAGGTTTATTTATTAACCAACAGTTAGATTAATTAAAAAATTACATTTGTAAGTCTCATTGTCAAATATTGATATTTGATACAATTGATCACAGTTGTCCCTAATTGATCACAATGAAAATATTTGCGAACGCCCAATCATGTGACGTCTATAACTGATGATGTCACTTGCTCTTTTTTTTATAGCTACCATCTGAACTGAGATGAGTTCCGTGGCACCAGCAGATCTACGCTAATGTTCTTTTGTTGTTCTTCACTGTCGGCGGCTCGGTACCCGATCACAGCCATGGCCTCTTCACACACCTGCTGGATACGTCTGACTTTGCCGTGCAGCAGCTCGTTGCGCCAGGCCTGCGAGACGTAGCTGGCGTCTCGTGAAGTGACCTTAAAGGTAGCGTCCCTTGAAGGCAGTTTTCCATGGGTCAGGGTGTAGATCCAGTCCCCCAGCAGGGGCGTCATCTCCAGACCAGCAAACTCATATAACGCAGCCATTTCCTCCAGAGGGTTTCGAACCAAGTCTTCAAAGCGTACCATCCTGTATCGACCTGTCAGGAACGGGGGCGCGTTCACGGTGGCCTTTTTGTAGATGTGGACATGACTACGACAGATCTCCTGCAGGACCTGGTTCTCTGCCTCAGCTTCAGAAACAACGTTCTGCTCCAACACAATGGCTCTGTCAGTGGCGAGGATGTTCACACTTAGCCCTTTCAAAGATTCGTGTGTGGCTACGACAAATCTCCTGCATGACGAGGAGCTCGATCTCAGCTCTGGGTATGCTCTTCTGTTCCAAGACGATAGCGCTGTCCTTCAAGAAGGAGTTGATGGACTCCTCCCTGGAGCGCTCCACAGCCCTGGGGTCTCGGATCAGGTGGATGATTCGGAGATCCAGACTGGGGTCCTGGAAAAGTGGATAAAGAGATTCCAGCTCAAAGAACCGGACTTCTTTTAAGACCACGTGACTGTAGGTGGTGCAGGCCTCCTGGACCTTCTCTAGACCCCGTGAATCACACTTCTTGTCACAAAGCGTCTGGTTGCTGAACTGGTCTCGTGGGGTGAGAGAACAGACTGGAGGAGAACACAGCGCTCGGCTGTGACTCCACATGAACAAGGAGGAAATGTTACGCTGGTCCGGAAGGTAGGAGTCCATGACGGAGAAGTCGCAGAGGAACAGGTTCCTCATCAGATCCCTCAGTGCCATCTTCATTGAGCGCATGCCTGGTTTCTGCATGGTGGTCCAGAGGTGCCAACCGGGCTCCATCAGGTAGAAGACGTTTGGGTGCTGGTTGAAGGCCTGACCCAGGAAGGAGGAGCCCGATCGCCAGGAGGACAGCAGCAGGACATGGACCTTTTGGTTGGTGGAGATGGTGGAGGTGCAGGTGTTGGCTTTCAGGTACCAGATCCTGAAGAGGACCATGGCTGAGACCTGCAGGATAACCAGTAGGATCAGGGTGCTGGACCTCAGCCTGTGCTGCAGTTTCATGACTGTTGTTGGGTGGAGGATCCTCCTGTTTATAGAGTTATATAAAGGAGGGGAAGGAGGAGGAGGAAGAGAATAGGGAGAGGAAGGAGGAAGAGACATTGTTAATTACAGAGGAGCTTTTTCACAGCGTCAGATGACTCTGAAACTTTTATTTAGATAATTCAAATGTCTCCACTAACTTTAGCTTTGGACAAATATTAGACCAGGATCTGGTGGACCAGGGTCCCTGGTCTGAGCTGAGGACATCTGTGGTCTCTGAGCTGTTTTATCGTGGGTGGATGATGGGATTTAATGAAGACCATAAACGTGGGCCCCCCCCCGGGGGGGGGGGGGGGGGGGGGGGGTTGGTACGGTGCAATGTGATTTGGGTGGTGGTCATAGAGACTGCTGCCCCCGCGACAGATAACAGATAAGCAGATGAAGATGGATGGACTTTAACGAGATGAATCCCAGACATCGTGATTGCAGGTTCTAATGATTGCACAGCAGGAACTGTATGTTTTCATGGCGTTTTCAAAGGTGGTCCAGCAGAGGGCAGCATCACTGTGGTCAGTGGTCGGTGCTGCCTTACTTTAACTCTCCAGTTTCCATTACAGGAACACAGAAGTTTTTACTCATTTAATTTTTGCTAAACAGTAAAAACAGCCCCTCCTGCAGGAGACTGTGGGAGCTACAGACTGTGTTTAAAAAACAGTGAATTCCTAGAGAAGACGTTTTCAATGTCTGATGGAGGTCTGTCCACGTCCACTCTTTCTGTCCTCTCTGACTGTCCTCTGTCTTCATGTCCTGCCCCAGTCTCTGTCCTCTCTGACTGTAAATGTCCCTCTGTCCTTTGTGTCTCTCTTTGACTCCCTGTCTGTCCAGCTGTCACTCTGTCACCTTAGTCTGCGTCCTCTTCATCACATGTCCTCTCTTGCTGTCCCCCACTGTCCTTTATCAGTTTGTTGAATTTGTCTTTCTCTCTTTCTCGGACTGTCCTTGTCTTCACTGTCCTCTGTACCTGTGTCTGTCCTGTCCTTCCCTCCTGGATCATCTTCCTGACCTTTGTCTTTTTCAGCTCTGTCTCTGTCCTCGCCGTCCTCGATTCCTGACTGTCCCTGCCTTTTTCTTTTGAATGTCTCTGACTTCTGTCCACCACTTCTGTTCTCTGTCTCATTCTGCCTGTGAACTTTAATTTCTTTTCTTCCGTCTTCTATGTCATTTCCTGTGATAAAGTAAAAAAAAATAAAAATATTAAAATGGTGGCCACAGCTCGAGGAGGCGGCGACTGAGTGCTGCAGAAAATTAAGGGAGAACTTTGCTGCGTGAATCCGGGGCCGGAGCTCGGTTGTCGGCTGCAGACGGAGCGGGACACCGGTGGTCTCCGGTAGTGGAGCGGAGACAAGAAGGGACAGAGGCGTCCCCCTGCTCCAGGTGTGTGTGTGTATGTTTGTGTGTGTGTTGGGGGGAGAGGGGGGTCGCCACTGTGACCAGTGAAAATGGCTTCCGAAAACAGCGGGCTGGTCGCCAGCGGTGAAGCCGAGCTGAGAGACTGAGCGGCGGCCGCTGCTTCTCTGCTTCACCGCTGTTTGAAAACGGAAGTTCTAACGGGTCCGTACGGACTTTACTGGTCCAGATCAGAGGAGGCAGACTCTGTGGACCAGGACCGGGACCAGGACCAGGAGAATCCAGAGTTAACTGTAACAGACAGAGGCGTTCCTATGGACGGTGTGGCAGAACTACGCCCCCCCCCACACACACACACACACATACACACACACACACTTACTTAACCAGATTTTTGTTGATTTTTGAAACTCTGGTTTGATTCAAACAAACGGTTTTATCAACCATTCATTTCACCGTCTTTAATCACATGAGTGGTTTTAGAAAGAACCAAATGTTGTCGAGCTCTTGTTCAGACAGTACCAGTAACTTCTCACAGTTTGTCCTCTGTCTTCATGTCCCCTCCAAATGTCTGTCAGTGAAGAGGGCGGGGCTCCGGGTTCATCTGTCTCCATGGTTTCATCATGAGCAAGGAGACAGCGCTGGACCTCTGGTGTAAGTACCTGGAACTACACTGTGTCCTCCACCAGTCAGTCAACATGTATTTATGCAACACAATCAATAAGAATCAGAACAAAGTGACTGGAACTGTTAGGTAACAAACAACGTTCTGAATAACTGAGTTTCAGACTCCAGTACCACTGCAACCAAGAACAGTACCAGGGCCAAGGACAGAACCAAAAACTATTGCTTGTGAATGTAGGAATTAGTACTAGGAAGAACAGGGACCAGGTGCACTGTTTTTTATTCTGCTGTGCGTTCCTGGTACTTTCCTTGGTGCCGGTGTGTGATGAGGTCTGTCCCACAGTCTGTGAGGAGTGTCAGGACCATTTCCAGCAGGAGTGTCCCGCCCACGGTCCACCTGTGTTCCTGTTTGACACACCGACAGTTCCAGGGACGGCCAACAGGGCGGCGCTTACAGTTCCAGCGGGTCTGGAGGTCTTCACTGAGTCTGGTGAGGCAGACGTTCGCTGCATCCATGAAACCATACCCAAGGGGGCGATCTTTGGTCCGTATGAGGGGGAGTTGGTGTCCAAAGAGTCTTCTGGATTCTACTCCTGGATGGTGAGTAAAACCGAGTAAAGTCCAGGTCAGAACCGGAGCGGACTACCGAGTTCAGAGTCCGGAGTTCTTTTCTCTGATTGGTCCAGGTCGTGGATGTAAACAACACGTATCAGTCTATAGATGGCAGCGATGAGACCAGAGCCAACTGGATGAGGTTAGTCAACACTAACTGTGAGCGCCACCTTCTGTGACAATTTTATTTCATTCGTTTTAATTCTCTCTTCTCTTACTCTAAACCATTGTTGACAGTTTTCCCCAAGTCTAAGTTATATAACCAGTAAAACCAGTTCCTGCTAGCTTTTAGCTACATTTTATAAACTTTGAGCTAATAATAGGCTAACATAGCATAGCTCTGTTTTCATGTCTGTGGTTAACTTAACCTTAACCTTAACATCAACTGTTTCCGTTATGCTTTTCCTGGCTAATCGTTAGCTATTTCTTTTCTAACTTTAAATTATATATAATAATAATAATATAATAATTTTCAATAATTAATAATGAATAATTTGGCAAATGTTCAGCTGTTTTTTGGGCTGTGTGAGCTGATAAAGACCTCCTCTGACTTTGTCCTCCTTCACTCTGGACATTTTTGACTCGTAGGTTTGTGCGGACGTCCACAGAGGAGAACGACAGAAACCTAGCCGCGTTCCAACACGACAAACACATCTACTTCAGAGTCACTCGGACGTTAACAGTGGGAGAAAAGCTGAGGGTCTGGTACAGCAGCGACTACATCCAACAGCTCCACCGTGTGTCCCAGGAGAGCATCGACCGCAACCTGGACACAGGTGAGTCTGGAGACTCTGGTCACTGATGGACCAGCTTTGACAGAGACAGGATCAAATCAAATGAAGTAACATTTTCACTGCTGCACTGGCAGTGTTCCAGCAGGTGGCACTGCTGACTTTAAGATCTGAGCTTAAAGTGGTTCTCACTGCTCTGTAGTTCAGTCCTGGAAAAACAGTCACTGAAAAACTTTAGAACCTTCGAGATTTGAACCTTTTAACTTAAAACTGCACATGTGACTAAAGGTGTTTTTTTGTAGATACGGGGAAATTAGCAACACTTGAAAACACACACGGAGATTCTTCATCTCCCTGCCTGCAGTCGGCGCTTCAGGGCAAACCCTGGCCCATCAAAGAACCCAGCCATGAGTCCGATGGTCAACCTGCAGCCAAGAAGAAGAAGATCGACTTCATCTTCAAGGACGTCCTGGAAGCCTCTCTAGGGGCCTCCAGCAAGTCCAACTCCCAGACTTCCATCCATCGCCAGTGCAGAGCAGCAAAACCTGGAACCGAATTCAACGGGTCCAAAAACACTTCCATCGTCCAGGACCTGAAGGTGGAAAACCAAGAGGAGGAGAAGGAACCCTCCACCTCCTTCTGCCCCAACTGTGTCAAACTGAAGAGAAGGATCCAGGAGCTGGAGGACGAGCTTTCCCGTGTCAAAGGTGAACAGGCAGACGTGGTCGGTCCATCAATGTCAGGGGAGACCCAGAATGACCACGACCCACCTCACCCTGAGCAAGGACCCATCGAACATGTTCAAGGTAGGGACTTAGGGAAACTAGTGGTTGGACCAGATGTTAAAGACCATGGTGAAGTTAGAGACTACCAGGTGACTGTGTCTCTGTCTTTGCAGTGATGGAGCCCCTGACCCCCACTGCACTGGTTCTGGATGAAGACGACCAGGAGGTGGACTCGGCCGACGAGTCGATTGCTGCGGACCATGTGATTTCTCCTGAAGACTCTCTGAAACTTTCAGCCAGCGGAGGGCGACGGATCCGACGGTTCAAACAGGAATGGCTGAAAAAATTCTGGTTCCTTCGCTATTCACCAACCCTGAATGAGATGTGGTGCCACGTCTGCCGCCAGTACACCGTCCAGTCGTCCAGAACCTCAGCCTTCATCATCGGCTCCAGGCAGTTCAAGATCCACACCATCAAGCTCCACAGTCAGAGCAACCTCCACAAGAAGTGTCTCCAACTGTACAAGCTCCGGATGCACCCGGAGAAGACGGAGGAAATGTGCAAGAACATGTCGCTCCTCTTCAACACGGCGTACCACCTGGCTCTGGAGGGACGACCCTACTCCGACCTTCGTCCACTGGCAGAGCTGCTCAAGAAGTGTGAGCTTAAGGTGGTGGACCAGTACCTGAACGAAGGGGACTGTCAGGTCCTCATCCACCACATCTCCCGGACTTTGAAGGAAGACCTGGCTGAGAAGATGCGTCTGTCTCCCTTCCTCAGCGTCATCATGGACGCACAAAATAACAATGTCTTCTCAGATGTGGTGGCGATATACGTCCAGTTCCTGACCAATGAGGGTTTACCCAACACTGAGTTCCTGTCCCTGCAGAGACTGTCCGCGGTCAGTGTGGATGGATATCTGCAGGCCATAGATCGTGCCTTCGGCCTCCTGGGCCTCAGGTTTCAGGACTTGTTGGTGGTGGGTCTGGGGGTGGACGGCACCAACATCTCATCAGGGATGAGGGCCAGTTTGTATGTAGCTGTTCAGAAGAACTTTCCTTGGATCCTTTTCCTTCCAGTCTTGATTCATCGGCCTCATCTCGAAGTACTGAATGCCATCAGCGGGAAGGAGCTCTCATGCCTGGAAGACCTGGAAAACAACCTTAAGCAACTTCTCAGTTTCTACCGCTACTCACCTCGCATGATGGCTGAGCTCCGATCAACTGCTGCCACCCTGTCAGAGGAGACCGAGTTCCTCGGAGACATCAGAGCTGTTGGATGGGTCATCGGAGAACCCAACGTTCTTAATGCCCTCATCAAAGATTATCTGGAGGTGGTGGCACATCTGAAGGAGATCAGCAGCCAGACCCAGAGAGCTGACGCTGCAGCCATCGCCCTAACCCTCCTCCAGTTCCTCCTGGATTATCAGTCCGTGAAGCTCATCTACTTCCTGCTGGACATCACAGCTGTTCTTTCGCGATTGGCCTTTGCCTTTCAGGGAGAGTACCTCCTGGTGGGGCAGGTGGAAGCCAGAATTGAAGAGGCCATTCAGGAGATAGGTCAAATGGTGGACCGTCCAGGTGAGTATCTGCAGGAGTTTGAGGAAAACTTCCGTGAAAGTTTCAACGGAGTCGCTCTGAAGAACCTTCGAGTTGCTGAATCAAAGTTCCAGTCCATCCGCGAGAAGATCTGCAACAAGAGCCGGGGAATTCTCTCTCAGAGGTTGGACCAGCAGAGCCTTCGGTTTGTGAAAGCATCCAAGATCCTGGACCTGTCTACCTGGCCTCAGAACCAAGAGGAGCTCCAGACCTTTGGCCAGGAAGAAATCCAGCTCATGTTCAACCATCTGGAATTGATCACTGCCTCAGGCCAGGCCAGAAGGTCTGTGGAGCTGGAGTGGCAGGACCTGAAGGCGGACTACTACAGCATGAACGGGTTCAAGGAGGTCATCGGTCACATCTGCAGATACAAGCACCGCTTCCCTCTGCTGAAACGAGCCGTCCAGGT
>NC_024312.1:4681257-4692219 GCF_000523025.1 Cynoglossus semilaevis | reverse complement strand
GAGCCGTCCAGGTCATCAGGGTCTTACCTACGTCCACCACCTGCTGCGACAGAGGTCGAGGGTCACTGCAGAAGATATACAAGAACAACCGGTCCCGCCTGACGCTGGAGCAGATCAACGACCTGCTGACGGTGGGGGTCAACGGACCGCCCATCTCCAACTTTGACGCTAAACGAGCGTTGGACAGTTGGTTTGAGGAGAAGTCTGCGGGACGATCGTCTCTGTCGGCTGATGTGTTGAGCCGGAGGTCGAGTGCTGAAGGGAACAGCTTTACTATAACGCCTAACAGTGACACCCTGTGGTAAATGTTGGTGTCTACATGAATGTACTAGGACCAGTAGAGGAGGTTCATGGTTTATACCAGAAACTGACATCCTGAACAATGGTTGTAAATACAGCTGGAAAACGACAGGTATATTTCAGGGTATAGATAGTACTGTACTGTACTGCAGTAGTACTGTAGTGACAACGGTGTGGACTGTGAGTGTCATTGTAATCTACAGCCTAAAACATGGACCATTGTTGTCGCTGACACCAGGAAACACCAGGAAACCAGACCAGTGAGAGCCACTTTGTCAAAGTCTCAGCCACGCAGGACTGGAGTTTGTGGAGATCCTGGTCCAGGAAGACCACAGGAAGACTTTGGTTCTGCTGTTTTTTCCTTTGCTGTTCCTCATGGGACATCACATGGGACAAACAGTTCCAACCGACATAGAACTGTTCAAAGTGACTCACAGAATCTCACCGTGGTCAAGTTCTCTCCTCGTCGGCAGCGTCTCGGTTCTGTAGAACGGTTCTTTCTTCAGTCATTTCTTTATTTTGGCCAAAAGAGGCAAAATACAGAACCTTCCCTGGGGTCTAACATGGTGTCCCCCCCTCACTCCCTCCCCTCCATGTCCCCCTTTGACCTCCCTCACTGAAAACCTCAACACACTTATGTAAAAACACTGAATGTCCAAAATCAGAACAAATTTTAAATTACTACGGTCGTACTTCCTCTGTTCTACTGCAGTAGTAGAGTCAAAAGGCGTGCTCTGGCGCCCCCTATGGGAGGCATGCGTTAAACTTTGAAAACCACTGGTGTAGCCTTAGCTAAGCTAAGCTAATCTGTTTGACTGCAAATAAATGATAAATGAACAAGGACGTATTTCTTCAAATACTTCTTCAAATACACCAGATACTCTAAAGAAAATACAAAACAACTATAACACATATATATATATATATATATACAAATATATATATATATATATATACAGTATATACTGTATGAAGAAGTGAAGAACAGTGACAAATAATTTAATTCTTTATGGATTATTCTGTCTATAATCTTTTTTTACCAACGGTCTGATTTTAAATCTGCATGAATGAAGTATATAAAAGAAAAGAAAATATAAAATATAGATATTTTTAAGACTGTGAGACACATTTAAACTTGGTGAAAATTTAAGGAATAGTTTGACATAAAAATGAAAAAAAAAACAAAACCAATTTAAAATACACCTGCTTTTATGGACATACAGTGGTCCCTCGTTTATCGCATGAGTTCCAAGCCTTTATGAACACTTTAGAAGGCATTGTAGGGCGTGAAATATGGCAAAAAAAATTACAAAACTTTCACAAATCTGGTTTACCCGTACATACAGGTTATTTCTTGCAATCCCCTGTACGTAAGTGTTACAAAATGTCTTTTACTATTTATTTTCTTCATAGGCTAAAAAATGCAAAATCAAGAAAATAAGTATTGGAAATGTAAAATTTTTATATATCGCAAAAACCTGCGATAGATCAAAAAAATACTAAAATACACAATACTAAAATACATTTAAATTATTAAAAACTGGGGCGCGACAGCTGAACGGCGATACAGCGAGGGACGACTGTACTTGTGTTCATCATTTACTGTTAAGATGCTAAGCTATCAGCTAGTTTCATAAAACGGGTGTTTTTGAATGTCAACAGTTTAGCTCAGTTAGCTTTGGTTGGTTTGTTGTTTTTGGTTCGAGTTCCAGTTCTCCTGCTGAGTTTCTGCCGCGATGCTGGTTCTTTGCAACCAGTTCTATGCTAAGCTAAGCTAAGCTATGTGTCATTCTGTTTAGACTTCATATTTCCTGGATATTATGCTAAGCTACAAAGTGTCATCTTAAAAAGTAAAATATCGGAATAAAGTCTTTTATTTCTGAGGAAAATCACAGTCACTTGGTTCATGATTCTAAGTCTGTGTCTAAACTTCGATCCAGTGTGAAGTGAACGAACGTTCGCTGCAGGACAGGAAGGGAGTTTGTCGGGGACGGAGAAACACTGACAGGAGTTTGGCTACTGCTGCTCATCGTCTGACATTTCCATCACAATGTGATCATTCATGTCACTGAGAACTCCACTGTGGTCACTGAGACACAACTGTCAACTGTGTCCACACCCGCTGGGCTGAGGACCAGTCGGAAACTTGGAGGCAGCTCTGGTACTAGCAGAGAAAATTCAACTGAGGTTTATGAAGTACAAGAGTTGTACTTCAATCACCAAAGTCACTGAGAGCACATGGTCTCAGCTGTGCTACCAAAGTCACTGAGAGCACATGGTCTCGGACTGGACTAGGACTAGGAGAGCCCAGACTAGGAGACATGTCATGTCCTGTTCTTCTTCTCTGTCCTTCGTGGTGCTGTGTTACGATGACGTATGAGGAGCTGAGGGAGACAGACGCTGCTGTGTGTGAGACGGGAGTGTCTGTCTCACCCTGGGACGGACACAACACACACACAGACGTGTCCTGTGTCCAGTCAACGTGGTTTTATTGACAACACTGTTCAACTCTTATCAAACCTTTATAAAAGTTGTCAAAAATATCCATCTTTTACAGGCCACTTCTCAACAGTTAGCTTAAAAAAGCTAACTAGATAAATAAATAAATAAAATACCAGGACGATGAAGACATTTTTGTCCCATTGAAGACGGGACAGTCGGGGCGTGGTCTCACTGGATTCTCAGCCTGCGGCGCCCACAGTGGAGCCAGACGGACCTCAGGCCACGTCACTACTGGACACGCCCATCACAGGTAATTCAAGAACAAACGCTGGCTCTGATTGGCCGACGTGTCGATATGAGTTATTGATAATTTATTTCCAAACCTTTTCTCCAGGTCGGCTCATTAACCAGGTCAGTTTTGGGAATTACATTTTTTTTTCCATTTTTACTTTACGTGATTTTCATTTTCCAACACGATGTTGATCAAAGTGGACCTGGAGCCTCCTGTTGAACACAGTTCCTTTACTGTTTTCAGCATGGACTGAGGACAAACCACAGAGAGACTGACATGTCTGTTTGTCATGTAATGACTGACATTTACCAACAGGGCTTTGATGAATCAGGTAAAAATATATATCTGTGACAATTCTCATTGGTTAAAATAAAAAATGAATCTCACATCAAGGTGTGAGAAGTAAACTGAGTTATCACTGGTCACACCATGACACTACACACTCTAGTACAGTAGGTGGCAGTATAATCCTAAAAATGTTGCTTGTGACCCACTATTAGAGTGTTTGGTTCCATCCATATTTACTGTTCAACTAAATGTGATCTTGGTGAATTCACAAGTCCCTCAGCTTCAACACATTATCATTGTTGTTTATATCATGACTTCACATCAGTTCTGGACACTCACTGTGTGAACCAGGAGTCTGTCGAAGAAGAAGAACAGGACAAAAGTACTGATGATTATAGTGTTTATAAAAGTGTGTTTTCTGTTAATTAACCTAAAACCATCAACACTCATCAGTGACCTATACCATGTGACCTGTACCATGTGACGTCCAATCATCCAGTTCAAATGTGAAGAGAGGACGACACTGTGTCTTCTGTCCTCACCAAATAAAGACACTGAGTTTGTCTTTGTCTCCAGACGCTGGTGTGACACAACAGTGCATGGTACTCTATATAAACAGTACCAGTGCCTGAGGAGCGCTGTGCAGTCATAACTCAGCCCTCAGTGGTGTTAGGACAGCCAGGAGGAGGAGGAGGAGTGGGAGGAGGAGGACATTGGTCCAGACTGGGAGTCTTTGTGGAGGACAGAACAAAGAGCTGCCTTCACTGACCTGCTGTCAGTCTGGACGGACGGACGGGTCACTGTGGTCAGGGACTGTGGACGGACGGAGACACTGAACGCTGCTGCTCTTCTCCTCATCATCCTCCTCCTCATCATCATCATCAGTTCTCTCCTCCGTCTGATCGGAGACATGATGAAGCGCTGCCTTCATCTGCTGTGGGATGTTTCACCTGGGTGAGTGGACCAGAACACACACACACACACACACACACACACACACCTGAGTTCAGAGTGTGTTTGTATGACCTACAGTCCTTGAACCTCTCGCTCTTCCTGAGGTTCATAGAAATAATCAGTGGATTTAGCTGCAGTGGTGACCTCGGACCTCTGAATGAGGTCAAAGGTCAGAGAATATAGCACCTATATATATACATATATATGTGAGTGTATATATATATATATATGAGAATGAGCTCTCTGACTGACTGGGCAAAGATGGGAGAGTGGACTGAAACTGGTTCAAAACAAAAGCTCAACTTCTGCGTTCACAGAAAGTGAACAAAGGTCCATAAATGCGTCACTGTCATGTACGATCCTGATTGGTCCAAGCTTGTTCACTTATTTTCACTTTGTCTGTTGTTGTTCAGGCTCTGGACTGCGATGCTACAAGTGCTCAGATTACACCGGCCGCTGTCAGAACGTCCAGGAGTGTACCTACGAGGACTCCTGCATGTCTCTGAGTGAGCGAGGTCAGTGGTGAATTTATACCAAAACAACTCCTTAACGCTCATCCAAAAACAAACTCTATGGAGATGATGCTGTTGTTTCAGTTCAAATAACTTTAGTTATCCTGTTAACTTCAATGTTGTGAGACTGAATCATCGGAAACCCAAGTCGGTCAACCACGACATTTTGACCCGAGGTGTCGTGGTACTATATGTAGAACATAGCTGAAGACTTTATGAAATTATAAATAATCTACAAAATAAAGTTCCGATTCGCCAGGATGTTCTTTAAGATTAGATGAATAGTTCTGGGGGGATGTACCGTGACTTCCTGTCCTTGTTTTTTCCTCCAGGTGGGAAAACCATCCGTCAGTGCATCAGGTACACGGACTGTGATAATTCCCGCCTCAGCCAGATGTTTCCGGCCATTTCCGCCTTCACGTATCGCTGCTGCAGCAGCAACTTGTGCAACTCCAGCAGCGCAGCTCAGATGTCAACACCGGTCCTGGCACTGCTGGGGTCTCTGATGAGTGTGTGGTGGTGTTGGACCTGAACATGGTACAAACTAACAGGCTAACACACGACTGTTAACGTTAACGTTGGAGAAGCTAACGTCCACTAACTGTTTGTTTTTACTCGAGGCTCGTTCCTGTACTCAGGTCAGTTTTACTCTACCAGCTTTTACTGGAGTTTTTTTTACTCTCACTTCGTGTAAACGACTGACGGTCGATCAACTGTACGTGTTTGTTTTTAAATCTCCCTTTTCTACTGTAGCTCCGTGTTAATACATATCTTCAGATTAAAATATTTTCTCGCTTTCGTCTGTCATCGTCTTCTGTTTACCACGTCATTTTGTTGAACTCCTCACAGCGGGAGATGGAACTCACTTTTTTAATCGTTGGAAAATATTGCAAATGGAACGTTGGCAAAAGAATAACATAATTCGGCTAAATGACTCTAGAATTAAAAGAAATAAAAAGACCAACCACATTGTTTTATTTGTACTGACTGGTGTTTATGTAGTCGACCAAGTCTGTTCACATCCGATTTTATTTAAAGTCACTTTACATGTTGTAAATTTGTGAGATAAATGGATAATGTTAAAAGTCTAATTTAAACAGTTTTTGCGCACCAGCTTTTATCGAGCGACCTGGACCACAGTTCCCATGGCTCCCAACGGCATGACGTCACCGAAAAATCCTTTGTTTTTGTTTTTTTTACGTGCTAATGAAAATAAAATTACGGCTGTGGGTGGAGAGCGGATAGGGTTGTGCCAAAAGCAGGGCAGTGTCTTCCTGCCTAATATTTCAGTTGCTGCCGAAGACTTCGCCTGACATAAACTGGATTATATCCGTTCCGGAGGTTTGTGTTTAAGGTCCGTCTTAATCGTTCTAGAGCTTCTTAGTTGACAAGTCTTAACTGTTGACGTTTGTGTCTTTTGTTATCACAGTTAATTTCAAAGACGAATAATTCATTCGTTTAAACAGCGGTGTGATAAAGTGACCAACAAACAGGTAAGAAAAGAGAAAAACAGCCGAATTCCACTGTCATCAGCAGCGGGTTGGGCTGGTGTTGCCTTCACGGGCTGTACGGATTCATGCCAATGTTGTGTCGTAGCGAAAATTGTCACGTGGTATTTACATTTATTGTAACATCGACTGCTCCCATACTGCACGTACTACGGTTAACACTTAAATGGACAAGAAGGTATTTAGTTTCCAACTCCTGGAGCCACAGTGCTGTCTGGGTAAACGTAAACATAACCGTAGTATTTCAGGGCGCAAAACATGGCGCTGGTTAACGAAATATTGTCCCCGACAAACCTGTCAGCGTCGAAATGTTAACAGTGCTAACGGTCAGTTCGTATTGACCAATGAAACCTTTTGAACTTGAAGCCGTCTTGAGTCAGGTGTGACTCAACCACTGACTGGTTGGTTGTTACCAGAAACACAATGACACAACGATGTGTTCATTCATTCTCAAGAAAAATACCTGACTGAATAAGGAAGTAAAGAAGAGAGGAAATTAGTTATTATAGTTCAGACCAAGATCTATAGATAACATCAGTCATTTTAGCTCTCACAGTACTGCTGCTGGTCCACTGCTTACCCCACTGGGGTAAAGTTTTATCACTAGGTTAATTTTTACCCAACGATAGAACTTACTAGTTCACTTGTTAATATTGATTTAAATAATTAGAGAAAAAAAAATTTCATCATCATCATCAGTTCTCTCCTCCAGACTGATCGGAGACATGATGAAGCGCTGTCTCCCTGCTGATCTGCTGTGGGAGGTTCCACCTGGGTGAGTGGACCAGAACACACACACACACACACACAGATCAGACTGTGTCACTGTGTTCTAGTTATGTTGAGAAAACAAACTCTGGTGTGGGGGCTGAGAATGGACACATGAACCTTAAAACAAACAACAAAAATAAAATAACTGCAGAATAATTACTAATTACTAATTACTACACCTGTGCCCTGTGACTGGTTTGCACGTTTCTCCTGGGAGGCTCAGACCAAAGTCCATAAAGAAAATAAAAAAAAAATCATTTCATCATCATCATCATCAGTTCTCTCCTCCAGACTGTCGACTACTGCCTCCATCACTACACTGTTACTGTGTTGTTCCACGACTTCATAGAAATGTTCTTTGTTCTGGTCCAGGATCCAGTCTCAAGTGCTACGACTGCTTAAACAGGAACTGTGAGAACACCAAGGAGTGCACCACTGAGGACGCCTGCCTGTCTCTGACTGCAGGTGAGTGTCTGAGAAGATACAGGTGTGAAAACCCATCTGACCCCACAAATATGTTTCCATTTCATCTCCTAAACTGAAGTTAGTCTTCATCTGGACCTGACTCGCTCTCAGTCATGATTGCAAGAACATCCGAGATTTATACTTGCCCTTTGACCTCTGACTCTAACTCTGTTGCACATTAGTTTCTAGATGTATGGCATTTTAAAATAATTAAATCAAAGTATTTTTACCGTGTTTCTCTATAAAGGTTCAGGTACAGATGAAGTATTTGTGAGTAGCAAATATTTGGAAATGGAACTTGTAGTACGAGGAACTAATAACAATACCAGGAACCACCATACAAGAAAGACAGAGGCAGAGCCTATGACACACAGCTTCCTGATTTGTCTGGAATTTTATCTAAATTATCTGTAGTCTTTAAAAAACCCAGGAACAGAACTGTGTTTTTATAGATCCCAGACTCTGGACTGACTTGATCCAGATCCGTTCCGACCAGATTTTCTCAGAGGTTCCTTCTGTGATTGTTCCTGGTCTCTGTTCCTGTTCTCTAGGAGAAAATATTGTTCGTCAGTGTATCAAGTATTCAGACTGCAACTTCGACCTCCTCTCTATCAAGTTTCCAACTTTCTCCGGGTTCAAGTTCAGCTGCTGCCAGACAAACCTCTGCAACTCCGGCCACGCCCTCAAAATGACCACACCCATCCTGGTGCTGCTGGGGGCGCTGCTGAGTGTTATTTGGTCTTGGATTTAAAGGTGTTGTGACTCTCAGAATTATGGCAAATGAAGAAAACCCAGAATCAGTATATCACCATTGAGTTCCGTCGTTCACCTGCAGCAGCACTGGCGTCATACATCACTTCACATTTGATTAACTCCCCATGATTAACTCCCCGTGATTAGCTCCCTGTGATTAGCTCCCTGTGATTAGCTCCCTGTGATTAGCTCAAAGTTTAAAGTTAAGCTTCAGTTTATTTTGTTAGCTGAGACCTAACGTTAGCATTAACAGCTATTGTTTGCATTGAAGGACCTGCGTGTTGTCGCTGCAGTGATGTCAGCCCAACCTCAGCTCCAGACACAATAAAACTTTTTAGTTGAAAGTTCAGTTTTGTTTGTCTTCCCTCTGGTTTTTACCAATGTTATCTGCGAGGTTTTAAAAAATATGTTTTTTAAGTCAACAAAACAAACGTGAATGAATAGAATAAAAAACTTAATTTAATATTTGTCTGTTCCATAGAAGTCAGTGATTCATAAATACAACGAAGAAAACCACAGACGTGTTCACTGACCAGACTGACCTGGTCACTGTCTCCTGGTCATCGTGAATGGTCCAGGTGGAGCTGGTTTTCGTTCTGATTTCTCAGAGATTCTGGTCCTAGACTCACTTGATGACCTCTGGGAGCGACTCCAGCTTGCGAGGGTGGGTGGGGGACACCATGAGGTCACATCCTGTGACGTGACCGTCTGTCTTTGTTTCCTGTGTCACTGGCTGTCGTCCCCCAGTCCGTCTGTCTGGTGTCCAATCACCTCCAGCTGCACTGTCTTCTTCTGACCGTTCTGCTCCGACACCTTTTCCGCTTCATCTGATTTGGCGTACCAGGGATGAGGGGCGGAGCTATCACAGGTCCGGCCTCCTCTGCGGAAACCTCCTCTTCCAGCTCGGACTAAACCCCAACCCTGCAGCTGGCTCTCTGACGACCCCTGCTGGACTCCTTTTGTCTGGTCCAGCTCCTTGGCGCTGAGAGACGACATCCTGACAGGAACCGTGTTTCCGAACTTGGAGTAGTCCACACAGTAGCGACCGTCCTCTTCGGTGATGATGGAGACAAAGCGCCTCCCCCACAGGATCTCCTCCGGGGTGTAGGAGGTGCGGGCCTGCATGGTGATCCCTGTGGTCTCCACCACACCTGACAGAAGAACAGAGAAGATCAATGAAGTCCACAGAGTCAGAGGAACTCAGAACCCAGGTGGGTGTGGTTCCTGACCCTCCAGGATGACGAGGATCTCCAGGTCCTCGTTGGCCAGTGAGTTGGCGGAGAGCTCGTACAGAGGACTTCCTCTCTCCATGGTGTGGCTGATGATCAGAGGAGACACCAGGAAGATGCCGTTGCTCCTCAGAGGGTTCTCGACCTGTATGTCCAGCTGACACACGGGGATGACCTCGCCCTCGGCCGTCAGCGTCCGTCGAATCACCTGGACAGAAGAGAACAATTCTGTCTCTCAGACCCTGTCCTCGTGGTTCAGGTCCTGTGTGGTTCTGCTCAAACCTGCAGCTGGATGGTGGCTGAGATGATCATGCTCTTCCTCAGGTCTCCAACCCTGAACATGAACGTAGGACGGCTGTTGCGAGGAGCGATGACGGCGTTCTTGGAGAAGATGAGCGTCTCTGCCCGACGGTTGGCCTGAGCTGTCTTCATGAAGACGCAGCCGAGCATCACGGCGTTGATGATGAGCCCCAGAATGTTCTGGATGATCAGCACAGTGATGGCTGCCGGACATTCCTCCGTCACCATCCTGCCGCCAAAACCGATAGTCACCTGCAGAGGGCAGCAGCTTCAGTAAAAGACTCAGCTGGTACCTTCAGCTCAGCTGGACACGGTGGCGCTACAGCACAGGCCTTACCTGGACTTCAATGGAGAAGAGGAAGGCGGAGGTGAAGGAGTGGATGGCGGTAACGCAGGGCTCAGGACCCGGTTCTCCGTTTGGGTCTCGGGGTTCCAGGTCTCCATGTGCAAACGCTAGGAGCCACCAGATCATAGCGAAGAGCATCCAGGAACAGAGGAACGCTGAGGTGAAGATGAGGAGTGAGTGCTGCCACTTCAGGTCCACCATGGTGGTGAAGACGTCCTGCAGGAACCGACCCTGAGACACAGCAGGAACCAGAACTTTTTCTGTCACACATGATGTCACTGTGGTTTTTAAACCCTAACCCTTTCACGGCTCACACCGGTCACCTGCTCTCTGATGTTCTTGTGGGCCACGTTACAGGACCCGGACTTGGTGATGAACCGGGCTCTCTGGGTCCTGGAGCGAAAGCGGTTCGGCTGGTTCTGGTCCTCTGCCAGTCGGGTCAGTAGGAAGCCGTCCGGCAGGAGACCTTTGCGGGCCAACATAATGCTGCAAACACACACACACCAGTGTTCACAGGGGGCAGTTCACAAAGGAAACCAGTATTTCACCAGAACCATCTACCGTATGACCAGGTTTCTACAAAATAAAAAAATGGACAAATCCCAGTTTTTAGATGATATGGTATATTTTTACAGGTCAGATCTCAGATCAGTGGCCGTGAAACCAGGGTGTGAGGGTGATGGAACACTTGAGTGTAGCAGTGAACGTGCTGTCAGGGTGTCACCCCGCCCTCACCCAACGCTGGTGCTGGTGCCAACGCCCAGAACCGGAGACGGAGGAGGAGCAGCAGCCGAACCCGCGG
>NC_024312.1:4635855-4680700 GCF_000523025.1 Cynoglossus semilaevis | reverse complement strand
CAAAGGAGAAGAGGAAGGCGGAGGTGAAGGAGTGGATGGCGGTAACGCAGGGCTCAGGACCCGGTTCTCCGTTTGGGTCTCGGGGTTCCAGGTCTCCATGTGCAAACGCTAGGAGCCACCAGATCATAGCGAAGAGCATCCAGGAACAGAGGAACGCTGAGGTGAAGATGAGGAGTGAGTGCTGCCACTTCAGGTCCACCATGGTGGTGAAGACGTCCTGCAGGAACCGACCCTGAGACACAGCAGGAACCAGAACTTTTTCTGTCACACATGATGTCACTGTGGTTTTTAAACCCTAACCCTTTCACGGCTCACACCGGTCACCTGCTCTCTGATGTTCTTGTGGGCCACGTTACAGGACCCGGACTTGGTGATGAACCGGGCTCTCTGGGTCCTGGAGCGAAAGCGGTTCGGCTGGTTCTGGTCCTCTGCCAGTCGGGTCAGTAGGAAGCCGTCCGGCAGGAGACCTTTGCGGGCCAACATAATGCTGCAAACACACACACACCAGTGTTCACAGGGGGCAGTTCACAAAGGAAACCAGTATTTCACCAGAACCATCTACCGTATGACCAGGTTTCTACAAAATAAAAAAATGGACAAATCCCAGTTTTTAGATGATATGGTATATTTTTACAGGTCAGATCTCAGATCAGTGGCCGTGAAACCAGGGTGTGAGGGTGATGGAACACTTGAGTGTAGCAGTGAACGTGCTGTCAGGGTGTCACCCCGCCCTCACCCAACGCTGGTGCTGGTGCCAACGCCCAGAACCGGAGACGGAGGAGGAGCAGCAGCCGATACCGCGTCTGAGGACTTGACGGAGGTTCTAGAACCGACCACTACAACCACGAGATTTAGTAACCAATGATTTAAAACAAACCGTTCTAAGAACAGACTTCGAATTCACTGAACTTCATACAATGGAAATACCCGACACCTTGTATTGAAGTACTATGTATATTTCATCTTGTGTATGAGGCTCAACGTTCAGTCAAATATAAATATAATATTTACAGCTCAGTCAAATGTCAAGGTGACTGTTTTCCCATCAAAGACAAGGACAGTTACCTGCTCAAGACACAGCGCCTCACCGCGGACTAGTGAAATAAATTACAGTCGCAGTTCGGATGGTTACGATCAAAATAATAATGTCGTTAGACCCATGTACCAGATGTGTTCAATGGAGGTAAAAAACAACAACAAAAACACGGGCTTCATCATTGACATCAGCATCAGGATCATACAGCACACACACACACACACACCGAGGATCCGCTCGGCTCCTCCAAAACAAAGGACTAACACACTCCGTTTGACTAAACAACGGCATTCACCTGGAGAAAAATAATATTCCATTAAATTATTTCAATTGAAAAGAGTAACTTTTACTTGACGGATTGTTGTTTCCGTCGTCGTTTTTTAATGAAAAAAAAAAACAAGAGTTTTTCCTATGTGACTTGTATAGACTGGGTCAGTTCACGTCACTTTTATTCTGGATGCAGACATTTGTAGTTTCCGGTGATGCAGAAATCTTGCTTACCAACTGAAACCCGTAGAGGGCAGCAAAGAAACTATATTTGTTTGATTATAATAATATTCAAAACAATGCAATTTTTTAAATACGAAGAATTTCAAGAAACCTGAATTTGTACTTATTTTTAATGGACAGCATTGATGTGTAATTTAATTTAATTTAATTCTCTTATCTGCCGTACTGTTTTTTGTCAAATATACTGTACTTAATTAAATTGTGTTATCGGTTTAAATTGTTTTAATTAAGTTTTGTTTATATTTTTGGGATACTTAGTCTTGTGTTTTTGTATAAGAAATCACACGTCATAATAAAATGATCTGTGTGGCAGCACTGCCCTGTGAGGAAGCGCCTCCACAGGGACAGAAGAAGAAGAACGACCGGATGTGGTAAGAAGCACCAAGATGGCGAACAGCTATAGAAGTATGTCAACTAAACTCAGCTTTACTCGTTCGCTGTAAACGTTTTAATATTTTTATACGAGTGTTAGTGTTGCATATTGTTTACGATTGTAGCCGCGCCATGATTTTATATTTTTCATTACTACATTATCGGCAGGAAAGTGAAGCTTCCGGCTGTGACGTAGCCGGCGTTTGTCTGCATGTTAGCTCTTTATGTTTGTGTTTCTGTCAACAAGAGCTTATCTGAAACGGTGTCAGGGATGAGCCGGAGTCCACAGGGGGTGCTGTTTAAATTTGTGACGTTTTATTTTTTAAATGAGACGTAAATGTGCGGTGAAGCTCTAGTAGCCTGGACACCAGTGCCATGCCTGTTGGTATGTAGGTCATGTTATTTCTCCAGTCTTTGTCTGATCCTAAAGTGTGTCATGGTGACAGATCAAACAGATGCTGCAGGAGACGGGTTTTGTCAAACTAAATGAAAGACATGAAATGTTGTGTGCCCTGACAGATGATCTGTCAACAGTCAACATATTTGAAAATATACTATTCCTTCATTATCATTTTCCTGTGGCTGTATTATTAGGTTCAGTGGGTGTTCAACTTTATAACTGAAATTAAAATAATTCCTACAAAAAATTAAAACACATGATTTAATTATTGTTTTTTTTTTAATAAGTTGTCTTCACAATTTACCAGTAATCAATTCCTGCTCCTTTTTAAGGTGAAACGGATTAATCTAAACTTTAGTTTGTGTCAAACCGGTCTGTCTTTACTGGGGCGGTGTGTTGGCAAGAATGTGGCGATACAATATATTACTGAATTTCCCCGGTGTGGGATAAACAAAATCTTATCTTTTATACATCGATACTATAGGCCCAATGATAAAGTTAGTTTTTTTCAGTTTAATTGTTAATAAAGTACAGTACTGTAGAATAGCAATACAGTATTGTGAAACTAAATATTGTGATATTTCGGTGTGTGGATGTTTTCTTACACCACAAGTCTTCACACTCTCTCTGACTCAAAGTCCACATGGTTCCAGTCTGATCCAGATCCCCACCCTCTCAACCTCGACTCCAGACCAGTCTGTCATAGTCTGGGTCCAACTAAACCCTAGTTCTGGTCACTGACAGAGTCCTTGTCTGTTTTCGCTGCAGTGACAGACAGAGACTTCAGGTTGATGATTCAGCTTCGTGCTGCCAACGCCGCCATCTTCACAGGAAAGAAGAACTCTGCTTGCCGAGGCTGGAGGTCAGACTCTAATCATGTCCACTCATCACTGCACTGTACGGAGCCGTCTAATGCTCTGACGTCTGTTGTCCCCGCTGCAGGGCCATCAGTAAGGAGATGGGACTGCTGGGACAGGTCTCACCACGGCAGCTGAAGAAGAAGTGGGACTACCTGAAGGAGAAGTACATGGTCAGTTTGGTCACTACAAAACCTAAACAAATCTTTTCTTAGTACAGTCAGAGAACCACAGATTAGCTGCCACTAGAGGGCATCGGGCGTCTACAATCAAATAGACAAGTGTTCTCTGTTTGACTGTGTTGGAGGAAGGATGTTCTGGAAGTGAAAATGTCTGTAGTGACGTCTGTGGTGATGTCCATACAGTTTCGTTCTTCAGACCATTGACTGTCCATCCATCCATGTCTTTGACCGTCAGGTGTTGAAGTTCCCTCCTGCAGGCATGGAGAACATGTCCAAACCCAGCTCCTGGCCCTGGTTCCACCTCATGGACCAGGCCATGACTGGTAAGCTGGCCGGTAAGATCATCACTCCATCCCAGATGGAAGAAGACGAGGATCTGGATGGCAGTTTTCAGACGCTCAGCCCTTCAAACATGGAGGACGACGCCTCCAGTCTGGAGGTTCTAGAGACAGGAAGTCCTCAGGATGAGGGACCTCTCTCTGAGGTCAAAGTAGAAGAATCTCCTGCTTCTTTAAATGAAGAAGAGCATGTGTACGGTGGAAGTCCAGACTGGCCTGCTACACTCAACATCATCCAGACCTTACCCCCCCCACACTCTGACCCCAACACCATGACCACATCCTCTTCATCTAGAACCATGGACCAGAACACTGAGCTGGACATGAAACAGTTGGAGGTCCAGAGGGAACCGGTCCCCCGAAAGGTCATAAGGAACCCGAGGATGTCCAACAGCTACAGAAGTAGGTTTTAAATCAGTTGTGTTTTTGCCCAAACTTGGTTTAGAGTCCATTAGAACCATTCCCATCCTGGTCTGAACCAAACCCGTCCAGTCATATCTGACCTGAAGCCCGTGTGTTTTGTCTGCAGTGACGGAGAGAGACTTCAGGATGATGATTCAGCTTCGTGCTGCCAACGCCGCCATCTTCACAGGAAAGAAGAACTCTGCTCGTCGAGGCTGGAGGTCAGACTGAGGTCAGAATCATGTCCACTCATCACTGCACTGTACGGAGCCGTCTAATGCTCTGACGTCTGTTGTCCCCGCTGCAGGGCCATCAGTAAGGAGATGGGCCTGTTGGGCCTGGTCTCACCACGGCAGCTGAAGAAGAAGTGGGACTACCTGCAGGAGAGGTACAAGGTAGGTCCACGCCCCTCTGATGGTACACCTTGAAGTTTCTTTATGTGAAGTACATGCAGTGGTCAGATGTTATCATGTTTACTCCACAGTTGTTGAAGAACCCTCCAGCAGGCATGGAAAACATGTCCAGACCAAGTTCTTGGCGGTGGTTCCACCTGATGGACCAGGCCTTGAGCGGTAAGCTGGCCGGGACTGGAAAGATCCTGAGACCCTCTCAGATGGACGAAGACGAGGAGTTGAACGTCAGCCTGCAGCCGCTCAGCCCTTCAAACACAGAGGAAGACGCTTCTGGACTGGAGATCCTGGAGACGGGAAGTCTGCAGGGGGAGGACAGGCTGATGGACGTCACCGAGGTTAAAGTTGGGGACATGGACGTACCAGAAGACGGAGGAGACCAGGTGTACACCAGGTGCCACGACTGGCAGCCCGCTTTGAACCTAGACCCCACCTTACCGCTGCACTCTGACGGGGACAACATGGCCCCCACGTCCTCCTTCTTCTCACCCAGAAACATGGACCATGAGACCAATGACTTGGAGCAGAAACTGTCAGAGCTCCAGAGGGAGCGGATGGTTCTGGACCGGGAGCAGACCGAGTTCGACAAAGAACTGATCGCCTTAGAGAAAGACAGGGAGCTCCTGAACAGGGACATGGTCACAGTCCAGAGAGAGAGGACGGCGCTGGACAGAGACCGAGCAGCCGTGGAGAGGGACCGGGCGCTGGTGGAGCGAGACCGGGCCTTCCTGGAGCGGGACAGAGCAGTTCTGGAGAAGGACAGGGTTGTTTTAGAGAAGGAAAGAGAGGATCTGGAGAGGGAGAGGACCCGGTTCAGGAAAGAGAGGGAGGCGGTGGCGGCGGCGGCCATGATGAACGGTGATGGGTCCAAGACCGTGAGCCCTAAAGAGGTTCTACTCCAGACCAGGTTTTTTGAGAGTCTGAGGGCTGTGGATCTGGACCCAGACCAGCTGGAGACCAGACAGAGACTGCTGTCCTTGTTTCAGAAGCTGGTGGAGAAACTGTGACAATCAACAGTCAAAGGGCTCAGGACAAACCCGCCTCCATCAGTCCACCAGGTCATTGGAACATGTTCTCTCTTTTACTTCATCGGTACTCGACACTTTTCTACAGGAACCAAACTTTGTTTTACACTTAAGACCCCCACCCCCAGTTCCCTGATTTCAAGGTTCCCCCACAATGTTCTTCTGGTCTAGCTTCTCTTCCGGTTCTCAGTGAAAGTTCTCAGCCGTGCTCTGGGGACTTGAAATCTTGAGATCCTTTCATCGGTTCCAACCCAGTGCTGGAACCGAGGAAGAATCTGACTGTTCTAGGTTCTTGACTGATACACATGGAGGAACCTTCCTAAGTGAAGACGTTCCACAAAGGTGTTCTTCAGAGATGAGAACTAACAAATCCTTCTGACACAGATTGGGCTCTGAACAGCTGGATGTTACGTTATGTCATTGAACGCATCGTTTACCTTTGCTTTCTGAGGTTTATAATAAATGATAAGTGACTGAAGACAAACGTTCTGTTCTGTCCCGCCTAGCAGTCCACGTGGGCCCCATGAAGGCTGAACTTAGGGTACATCAGGAAGGGACTTAGCCATGGGTCATACACTGGCCCACTCTATGGGCCATAAGTGTGTTCTGAGTAGGATGTGGTCACTTCCATTTGGGCTCATTCCATCAGACCCATGTAGGCTTCATATGTGGCCCACCCATGGGGACGGACCTCAGTGTTTTCCAATAGGGGCTTGGCCACAGACCCCCCCCCCCCAGGCTCACATGGACCTGCGAACTCTGTTTTTATTATTTTTTATTTACCTTTTTATTATTTCTGTTTTGTTTCTTTTTTACGTTTGTTTTTATTTTATTGGTCTTGAGTCTGTAAACATTTAAGGTCATTATTTTATTACGAATAAAAAAGTGTTCTGACTCCGACTGTCCGTGACCGCAACACTCCACATCACTATACAGCAGCAGGTGGACGGGTGAGTTTGGCCGTGTAAGGTAAGAAGACAGTAGTGAGACCTGCTGAAGATGGATGAAGCCCTCCACCCATCCATCCATCCATCCATCCATCTGTATGAACGGACGTTCTTGTTCTTGTTCGTCACTTGGAGCTGATTAGACTTTTATCATTCACGTCTTTCTACAACAGGATTTCATTCGTTTGCGTAAAATACAACTAACTATTATCGCTCTGACCTTTTTTTTATTGCACCCCGTTGTTGCCCTGACCTGATTATTCCTTTAAGTTAACCCCCGCACTGCCGAGGGTCTTCTCATGGCCTGTCATGTGACCGACCTTAGACTCAGGCAAAGTGAATCGAACGCTCCTTCCTCTCGGCGCAGAGGAAAGGAGATGCAGCCGAATTCTGCCCACGGTAACGATTCGGTTCACGGTGCCTGTGGCCCCGGTGATGATGTCATCAGACACCGTCGGACTCGGAGTTAAAGGAGTCTCCGACGACACTGAGTGAGTGGCGGGGAGTGTGTGTACGGGTGAGTATGTTGTTTAGCTTAGCATTGCGTGTGTGCTAGCATCACAGTCTGCTGCTGTTAGAGCTCAGCGGGAGTTTACTCTCCAGAGTCCCGGAGCTGCAGCTCCAGCTGCCGGCCACAGCCACGGTGAAGCCCCGCCAACATCACGGGAGCTGGAGGGAGGAGGAGGAGGAGCAGGAGGGAGGAGCGGAATTAGTTTATCATCAGGCCTGAAGACAACATCAGCTCTCCCCATTCGTTCTTTTCCTTGCGCCCTTCCTTTCTCCCTCGTCACCTCCCCTCCCTTTTCCTTCCTCACTTATTCATTCCCGTTCACCTTTTCTTTTCTTTCTTTTTTTAACCCTGTTCCTCCCTTCCTACCTCCTCGTCACCTATCTGTTCTACCTTTTCTGCCCATGTGCCCTTCCAGTCTCCTTTGTCACCTGCTCTTCCCATCTCCCTTCTCACCTGTCCTTCCTTCCTTCCTCCACTGACACACTGCTCCGTCCTCCCTTTCTTTCCTCCTTCAGTAACCCTTTCTCTCTCCATTCGATCTCCTTCGTCACTCTTCTTACTTTCACTCTTGACTCCTTTTCTCATCTTTCCTTTTCCCCCTTCCTTCTTTGCTTCCTTTTTCATTTGTCCTATGTTTCATCCTCTCCTTTCATTAGTATCCTTATTTCTATTTTCTGTCCTTCCTCCCTTTCGTTCCTTCTTGTCTCCTTTCTCCTCCCTTCCTCCCTCTTTCCAGTCCTTCCTTGTCTTCCTTTTTTAAGTCCTCCCCTTCTCTCCTTTCTTTCTTACTTCCTTTCATCTTTCCTTACTCCCTGCCATTGCCTGTGATTCCTCTTCTTCCTTTCATCTGCCCTCCCCTCCTCCACTAACCTCCCCCCTGCTCTCCCCCCCATGGTCATCATGGACTCTGCCCTCAGTCTGCCTCAGTTTCCAGAAAACTCCTACAAAAGTAGGTAACTGTGGGTTAACTGACTGTCTGTGGTCCATTGACTGGGGTCAAGGGTGTAGGTCAGTGTTCAGGTGGTAACCTTGGTAACCATGGTAACTCCCTCTCCCTGCAGTGACAGAGGAAGACGTGAAGAGACTGATTGAGTTCAGGGCGTCCAATGAAGTTCTGTTCACTGGGAAAAGAAACTCGGCCAAGATCGCCTGGAGGTAGGGACGAACCACCGTCACTGAGCTAACAGTTAGCACTGTTGGCTAACCTTTACATTTGACCTTCTTCCTGTAATGACTGTATATATTTCGGTTGTTTTTTTAGACATTTATTGTCGAGTCATTTGGATGTTCGGAGCCTTCGTTGTCTTTTCATGACTTCCTCTTTTCTCAGCACCATCCTCAAAGGTCTGGGTCTGGAGGGGAAACTGACTGCAGACCAGATCTCCAAGAAGTGGGACAACCTGAGAACAAAGTACAAGGTGAGGTGACCCATAGTACCGGTGGGGCCTGGTCATAAAACCAGTACCAATGCCTTCCTGCAGGTCTCAAACATTTTTTTGTTAGGACCTGAAGCAGCCATACCAGGATCAGGAGAACCTTGGTGCTGTGGTCGAGTCCTGGCCCTGGTTCCACATCATGGACAAGGCCATGCAGGGGCGACTCTACAACAGCAATTTGGTTCTGAGCCCAGAGAACAACAACATCAGCATCCCCCTCACTGGTCACCGTGGCAACACTCCAACCAGCCGGAACCAGGACAACACGGACATCTTGGAGTTTCTCATCAAGACGGAGATGGAGGAGTCGGTCGCTGCAGAGGTGGCGGAGGACGAAGGGGTGTCCCACGTCGAGGCGCCTCCCATTGAGGGAGTGCCCCTCATGGGTTGGAGGAGGATGAGCGAGTGCTCCTATAAAAGTAGGTGGAGTGTGTGACCGAGATCACCAGATCCTCACGTCTGGTTTCTCCTCAAACCAAAACTCTTGTTTGTAGTGACGGAACCAGAGACGGAGCAAATGATCAAACTCCGGGCCGCCAACGAGGCGCTCTTCACTGGCAGGAAACACTCGGCTAAACCCGCCTGGAGGTGAGTGACATCATCACTTTATCAGATATGCTGTTGTTGAAGACCTTTGGTTCCGTTTGGTTCTGTCAACTCCAGCCTCTGGGAGAGATTAAAAATCAAAACATTCACCTCAGAGATCAGGACCTCCATGTTTCTGTTGCTCTGTTGCTACCTTGTGAGAGCTGCAGCAGTCTTAGCCCCGCCCACAATGATATCACTGTTGTTGACACCAGTCTGAACCCTTGGCTGGTTCTGTATGTGCAGTTAGGACCAGACCTTAAAAAAGTCTCTGCCCTCTGTCTTCAGAGCCATCCTCTATGAACTGGGTCTTCAGGGCAAACTGACCACGGATCAGTTGGCCAAGAAGTGGGACAATCTAAAGAGGAGATACAAGGTGGGTCAAACCGGGTCCAGACCCACAAGCTGTCAACAGACTTTTTCCGATGACAGCTGTTGTGGTCCAACCGTCAGGTTTCTCTTCTTCTGTCAGGAGCTCAAGTTTCCTGCTCGAGGCACGGAGACCAACCCCAGCTCCTGGCCCTGGTTCTATCGAATGAACGAAGCCATGGAGGGACGTCTGGCCGGGGCCGCACCCATCCTCACCCCCATTGTGGAGGACGAGGATGAAGACTGCGAGTCTCTGTCCCCCACACCAAAGAAAAGAGCCCGGAGGAGCCGAGGAGGGATGGCTGAGTTCCTGACAGAGTCTGAGATAGACCTGCTGGTGGATCATGAGGACAAGAACGGTTCCTCAGCTTTGGGGGAGCTGCAGAAGATGACGGAGTTCACCTACAAATGTGAGCATTAACCCGGGATTTACCACCACTCACTCCCTACACCAGAGTCCATAGAGAAAATCAGAGATTTTAGGTTAGACCTATGTGTTGTGATCATTTCCGACATGTCTTTGCTTCTTTCACAGTGACAGAAGACGACACACGGCGACTGATTGAGTTAAGAGCTGCTAATGAGTCTTTGTTCACTGGGAGGAGAAACACAGCCAAACCTGCCTGGAGGTAAAGGACGAAGACCAAACCTTTAACCTAACTATTTCAACATAACTTCAACTGGTTTTGGTTATTGTGTTATTGTTCCACTCCTCAGAGGAATAGTCAAGGAGTTGGGTCTAACGGGGAAGATAACACCTGACCAGGTGTCCAAGAAGTGGGACAACTTGAAGACCAAGTTCAAGGTAGAAGAACATGTCTGTGATGATTACCAGTTAGAACTGATGGAGCCTCCAGGAGGTCCAGCTTCTTCTGAGACTTTCTCTCATCACTTTGTCCTCTGTCTCCAGGACCTGAAGTTCCCACCTCGAGGGATGGAGAACCAGACCAACCCGGCGTCCTGGCCCTGGTTCCATCTGATGAACGACGCCCTGGAGGGACGTCTGGTAGACAAGGCTCCCAAAGTGACTCCTGTCTGGAGCAACGAGGAGGACGCTGTCTTTGGCCCCTCTTGTCCTGCTGCTGCTCCTGCTCCTCCTGCAGACAGAGACTGTCTAATGGCAGACAGTGTGTCGGAGCTGGAGAGCATGGTGGAAGGAGACCACGGCGAGAGCGACGCCAACATCACCTACATCGACGCCAGTGGAGAGGAGTGTTTGACCCCCACTGATCTGTCCTACAAGAGTAAGACAGGAGTGTGTGTGTGTGTGTTACCGGGCAACAGTTAAAAAAAGTACTTAATTTTTACTAATTTACTTCATTCAAAGACAATCCAGTCATGTCCGTTTACTTTCTTTATTTAAAGATAATCTGTCAATATTTTAAAATAATATTTCATTCACACTATGATTCAAACAGAATAGAGTCTGAAAGATGTTTTATTTTGAAAATGTAATGATCCTTCAATGCTCAGCACTGTCTGCTGTATTTGGCGTTTGCAACAGGGGGCACCCTAAGATCAGTTAAAGATCCTCAGGTGAGCTCCAGAACGCATTAACTCAGTCACAGAGTGACTGGACGGAGCAGCAGATGTGGGTTTAGTGGAGGTCAGAGGTCAGTCTGAGAGCATGTCCCCCCTGTGTCCACAGTGACGGACCAGGACACTCGGAGGATGATCAAACTACGGGCCTCCAACGAGGCCTTGTTCACCGGGAAGAGGAACGCTGCCAAAGGTGCCTGGAGGTGAGAGTCCAGATGTTCTGGAGGAGCTCCGAGGAGCAGGGAACACTGTTCTCTCTCATGTTCTCTCTCTGTGTCCTAGAGCCATCCTGAAGGAGCTGGGTCTGCAGGGCAAAGTGTCAACCAATCAGATCTCAAAGAAATGGGACAACCTGAAAAGAAGGTTCAAGGTACTGTTGGTCAAACACACGTTAGTGTAGAAGCTGCTCCACAGCGACAGACACTGGCCGACACCTGAACTCCTCTCTCTGTCCCTCCTAATCTCCCGTTTCCTCTCCTCAGGACCTGAAGTATCCTCCTGTAGGGATGGAAAGTGTGGCAGACAGCGCCTCCTCCTGGCCGTGGTTCCACCTTATGAATGAAGCGATGGAGGGTCGTCTGAGCAACAGCGCCCCCCTCCTCACCCCAGTCACTCAAGAGGACGATCAGTTCCCAGACCCCGCTCCACGACACAGGCTCCGCCTCAGCCACCCTCCTGCTCCCCCTCCGCCGGCTCCTCCGTCCACAGATTACGTACAGGAGGCGTTCTGTGACACCTCTGTGGAGCAGAACCAGCGGGGCCCGGAGGCGTGTGGGTGTGAGGGTCAACTGGGAGGACTGGAGCGGGAGTGGGAGCTGGTGGAGAGGGAGAGGACCACGTTGGAGAGGGAGAGGGAGTTGGTCGAGAGGGAGCGGGCGTCACTGGAGCGGGAGCGGGCGACCATTCAGGGAGAGCGACTGTGGTTGGAGCGGGAGAGGGCGACCCTGGAGCGGGACCGAGCCATGGTGGAGCAGGAGCGGGCGGCGCTGTCCAGAGACAGGGAGGTCCTGGACCAGAGGGCCATGATGCTGAACTCAGTAGGACACTCCACACACCTGAACGGTCTCATGTAGACCTGGACCTCCAGTGGACGTGAATTGCCCTCGTAGACCTGAAGATCAGCTGGTGGTCAGTTGGGGGGGTGTGGACCTGCAATCTGGACCCGGACGAGAAGGACAGCATGGAATTAAGAGGAGGCGCAGATCTGCTGGACAGCTTTGTTTGGAGGCTGGTTCTTGTTTGTCCACAGGACGGACCATGTGTGGACCGGTCCATGAGGACAGCGTGTGGTTCTGTCGTGGGACCATGTGAAGGAGCAAGGTTTTGAGTTCAGACTATGACCTTTTTTAAATTCTGTTTGAATTCTGTTCAGACACAGAGCTCCCCCAGTGGTGATGTTTTTAAAGCACATATACGTGGAGTGGTTCTGAGGTCCGGACCTCCTCCACACTTTCATACAAGCTGGGGTTCGAGGCCCTGAGATTTGTCCACTGTTGTTTTCCACTAAGACACAGCCAAATAAAATAAAGAGCAGGAAGAGTCCCAGAACCAGACCTATTGTTACCAGTTCATTCAGACCAGGGGGTCAGGGGACTTTATATCTGTGTTTTTGATGTTTAGACAGGGGGAGAATTAATAGAATATTTCTGTGGGGCTGGAATTAAGTTTAGTAAGATTTCACAAAGAAAAAGTTTGTATAAACAAACTTTAAAACATTTTATCAGTGTAAATATTTTTTTTTTATAAATATAAATTTTATAAATATTAATTTTACTTTTATTATGACCTGTACCACACAGAACACTGTATTTATTTATGTTCACGTTATTTACAAACCGAATTTAAGTGGTAATTTTTACATATATATATATATTTTTATATATGTGTATATATATGTATATATACAGTAAATAAATGCATCTGTACACAAAGGAAATTGACTTCACTCATGCAGCAGGGGGCGCTGGGCGCAAATCAATGTATTCAACGCTGCCTCTGTGTTGCCCTCTGGATCTCAAAAGTGAGGAAATCAGGATTGTCCACAGCTGATTGGCTGTCGGCACTCGGGGGGCGAGGCCTGACAGGTGTAAAGAAGCAAGTCAGGGTCCTACGGTCAGACCTGAGTCAGTCGTGTGGAGGCAGGACTACGTCACACTGAGGAAGTGTAAACCACAGCGGCTCACAGAGAACATTCTGACGGTAAAAAAAAGACACAGATTATCGACATTTAGTCCAGAGAAGCTGAGGCGAAGTCGTTAACTTCACCTTAGAAGTCGACACAACTCGGATACACGACGTGTTCCAGAAAGTTCCTCCGGAGTTTCCAGATTCGGGAACTACTGCAGAAGTTAAGAGAAGTGTGGTGAACGGATTTAGCGGTGTGTTCATGTTGTTTATTAGCAATTAATTAATATTAGTAATTATTATTACGAATAAGCCTAATTTGATAAATAATGTAATTTTTATTATATTAATATTTATTTATATATTAATATAATAAAACTAACTTAAATTAGGTATGGAAATGACGTGACTATAAATAAATACCTAGTGTTCTGTGTAGTACGGGTCGTAATACAAGTAAAATTAATTATTTATAAATTAAAACTCTCTCAAACGCATAAAATAGATTTTAAGTTTTTTTAAAAGTCTTCTAATTTATACAAGAAAAGTTACCACTGAGGTGCTCTGAGCAAGGCACTGTCCCCGCTCACTGGTCCCTCGGTGCTTAAAGCTGCCCACTGTTCACTTTGGTGATGGGTTAGAGGCAGAGGTCAC
The DNA here is from genome assembly GCF_000523025.1 of Cynoglossus semilaevis. Lineage (NCBI taxonomy): Eukaryota > Metazoa > Chordata > Actinopteri > Pleuronectiformes > Cynoglossidae > Cynoglossus > Cynoglossus semilaevis. The sequence continues at coordinate 4,667,003 of NC_024312.1, read as the reverse complement.
ATTTGGTGGTGTGTGCAGTGGTGTAGTTCACTTTCCTTTCCTAAATTAACACTATTGTTAAATACAAACTGACTGGGAATCAGAAGATCCTGGAGATGTTCCACAGAAATCATCTGAGACGATCTAGGACAGTGGAGTGGTCATAACCTGCTAATCCAACTTCACACGTCATAGAGCTCTAGACAAATAGAAGCAGGTGTTAACGAAACAGGAACAAGGCTGAACTGAGCCAAAGTAAACATGGAGTTAACCAGGTGTGGATCAGGATCCAAGACTGGAACTGAGCCACATTAGCAGGAAACATCTCCATCTCTCCTCCTCTTCTTCATTCCCTCCCCCTCTTCATCTCCTCCACCTCTGTAGCTCCATCCTTCCTTTCTCACACATGTATCCTCCAGAGCAAACCTCCACCCGTCTCACATACTTTGCTGCCACTGCTGTTTCATGCATCTCAGTTCCTCAGTACTGTTGTACCAGCACTCTGTACTGCAGTACTTTCTCTGGGCATCAATCCAAACTGATTTACAACCGAGTAACTCAGTAAAGGTTCAGTTGTAATTATAATAATAATAATAATGATGTTGATACAGCTGGGTGATGGTTAAACAGTAAAAGATGATGATAATGATGACGATGATTATGATGATGATGAAGACAATGATGAAGACAATGATGAAGACAATGATGTCAAACACCTCTTTTCAACAGGTAACATGGTGAGGAGAAAGGACATGAATACAACAATAAGTAAGTAAGTGTGTGTGTGTGTGTGTGTGTGTGTGTTTGAGACACACCCACATACCCTGGAATCGTGGTCTGTTGTGTGTCACATACACCTGTTTGTTCAGTGTTTGATTCTGAATCTAACGTGACCGGATGGAGTGGGTGTCGAGTTTATAACAGAAATGTTCAGAGGATAAAAGAGGAACAATGAGAGGAATTTGACCGACAACCACTGTCACTGTGACACCAGCTAGACAGGTCCAACCAGTCTGTGTCTGTGTGTGTGTGTTATATCAGTGATTATCAGCAGGTCAGGTGAGGCAGCCATGTTTACACTCCAGCTGAATATAAACAGCAGTAACAGACCACAGTGACCAGGGTCCAGTCGGTACCAGAGCGACAGACAGGCCTGATCCAGGAGTAACCTAGAACTGTTTGGTTCTGTTTTGGTCAGGACTCTTCGTCTGCTCCCTGGTGGCTGTGGTTGTCTTCTTCTCGGTCCTCCTGCTTAAGCGCAGCGACTCTCTGACAGGTAAGTTCTTGTACAACAGCGCCACCTGTATTAAATAAAAGTCTCCCTTTAAAGCCACTGATGGTCCCAGCAGACCTGCCTAACATCATATCTGAGAGCTTGGACCAAGCCGAAGTCTTCATCAAGACCAAAGTGGACCCACTGGGTGAGTGATGGTCTGTAGACCTGACCTGCTCAGAGTCGGTGACGCTGATGTCACTTCCTGCCTCCCACAGCCTGCCTCACACCCAGAGAGTGTCCTTCAGACCACTTCAGCTTCTACGTCCAGAGTGGAGCCGCCAACATCGTCCTGCCCAAGATCTGCATCCAAAACAGGACGTAAGTGTCTCAGAGTCCAGGACTTGGAACTTAATCCAGAATCAAGTCAGGACTTAGAACTAATTCAGAATTAGGTCAGGACTTAAAAGTAGTCCAGAAGTTAACCTAGTCTGACCTGGTCTGTGGTACCTGTGGACCTCCTGACCATCAAATGCTCTCCTCAGGGTTCTGGGAGCAGTTCCAGGAAACGGTGGAGTGGGACTCAACATTGTGGTGATGGATGGTGAGTGATGTCATCTGATGATGTCACTAAAACTGATGACGGACAGGTGGTGAAAACGTTGAAGTCATAATCACCCCCCGCCCCCGCTGCCCTCTTCTCTCCTTCTCCTCCTACTCCTTATTTTCTGGCAGGTAGAACAGGAGAAATCTTGAAGACAGGTGCCTTTGACATGTGGGGAGGAGGTGAGTGAAGGTGACTCCTCAGACTCTCTCTGTTCCTCTTCCGTGCTCTGACCGTGTGTGTGTTGCAGATGTCCAGCCTCTCGTTGACTTCCTAAAGGCCATTGAAGTTGGGTCTGTGGTTCTGATGGCGTCGTTCGACGACCCGGCCACAAAGTAAAGTCTGCTCATCTTCACTGTTAGCTTGTTGACAGACGGTGACTCCTCCGGCTGTACTGTATAAAGACATGTGATGCCATAGACCAAATTTGAACCAACACTGTCCACCAACCAGAACCTGGAACTGAGGCAGAGCCACAGCTAAACACGGCTTTAGTCTGAACTTAAGTTATCGCCGCCTGGTGGCCAAGTGCCTCTTACACGCCCATGTTCTTCATACAGCCCATAGTTCCTGCTGTACTCTGGTATGGTTTGTGTTGTTCTCATGTGTGACTGACGTGTTTGTTTGTTTGTTTGTCTGTTACCTGACCCAGGTTGAACGAGGAGGCCAGGAATCTGATCGCTGACCTGGGAAGTTCCCTCATCCAGACCCTGGGCTTCAGAGACAACTGGGTGTTTGTTGGTGGGAAAGGAGAGTCAGTGAAGAGCAACTACGAGAAGGTAACGGCCACGGTGTCCAAACGTTGTTAGACATGAAGAGAAACCCGTCCTGTCTCCTGGGGTCCGTTTCTTGAAGCGGGCTTAGTGCTAAATCAGTGTTAGATAACTCCGTTAATTAGAGGGAACTCTGACTTTCCGGTTTCACGAAGTCGGCTAGACCGTGACGCTGACTTGGTTGCTAGGGCCACATACGCTGTGGAGCAAACCTGCTGCGTAGCAGTTTCAAAGTCTGAGTCAAGGAGTCAGTCCGTAACCATATACAGGGCGTGGCCGTTCGTTGAGGAGCCTGGTGACATCACAGCTCAGTTGCTTAAAAGATGCTAGGAGAGAATCCTGAGACCACGTCTGGATATTTTAGCACTCCCCAAAAATGTTTTGTTCGAGAGTTTATGCTTTTCATTCTGTTATTCACAGACTGTTATAAAACTGAGTTCTATTATCATCCAACATTTCATTCGCCAAACTCATCGTAACCATGTTCTTAGCTCACTGAAACGCACACTTCCAGCAGTGTTCTGTCAAGTGTGTGTAAGTTTGCCATAGGTACATCACCCCCGGCCCCTCCCCCAAGTGAGTGACATTAAACAGAACCAGCAGAACCTCCCAGTGTGTGGTTCATTTGCTGCCACACACTCCTCATCCCTGTTGGGTTAAACCTGCTTTAACATTTAAAACGGTCAGGTGTGGACACACAGAGGTGGGAGAAAAGTCACGGAGATATATATAAATAATTTTACACACTTAGGCTGAACAGTTCTGTAATTAACGAGGATGAGTAACTTTCTCATCAATATTCACTCATTCACTCCATCATCTATTTGTTGACGAGCCTTTTCCCTTTCTTTTACTGGTGGCTGTAATGGTGATTTTTATTTTTTTTAAGATAACAGTTCATGTTATCTGCGCTCAATTGAGGGAGACTTTATATCTAGTCGGGCATGAGCGCCACTCAGGCTACCCAGAGCTAATTGTAATCAGCTGTTGTGGAACCGGAAAGTCAGAGTTGGACCTCTGCGGCTTACGGTAGCCAGAGCTGGAGTGTTGTGAGAAACGAACCCCAGAACTGTTCCTGCTTAAAACACGCCTCAGATTAGAGCTAAAGGTTGATTAGCCCCCGTTAGCATGGCTAACCTGACTTTGTTGAAGTGAAACGTCTGGTCATGTGACTGTGTTCTCCTCACCTGTTATTTTTGTTCTAGACCCTAAAGAATGAAAGGGAACATAACAAATATGAAGAGTGGCCTGAGATCATAGACCTGCATGGATGTATCCCTCAATACTTGCAGTGATCAGAAACACCACCACCGTCTGAACTGATCCATGGACAGAACTGTGAGAACAAGGAACCAAGGTTTTGGGTGGACAGAACTGTGAGAACAAGGAACCAACACCCGATGACAGCAGACCAGCAACCAGAACCTGGCTGGTCCACATCGGAAGCTGTTTTCTGGTTCTGGTCTGTTCCTGAGTGAATGCTGACATAAAATGGTCTTTGATGTTTTGGGATTTTTTAAATAGTCTGATTGCTGTGGCTCCACGTGCTGTGCAGCCGAGTTAAAAACACAAACTCAATATCTGTTATGGACTGAGCTTTAACATTTCTGCCACCTCCACCCATGGTCCATCTCTGGTACCCACTTCTACAGATAGCTGGACCTGGTCTCCTGATCCATAGGAGATCCATCATATATTTAAATCTCTTTTTATTATGTGGGCAATACTGAAGTGTGTGTGTGTGAGAGAGAGAGTTTGTGTGAGAGAGAGTGTGGGGTTTTTTTTATAAAAGAGAGAGTTCAGAGTTTACTCTGACATCAATAAGGGTTTATTGAAGTGAATAAAAGTCAACTGTGAATCTGTGTCTTCTCAATGATTTCTTTCTGAGAAACGTTCTCCACTGAGCTAACAACAGCTGTGTCACAGGGAGGAGGTCGAAGGTCAGTTACCTGCCTCTTAATGTAAACTGTTAACAATTAACTTCTCTTTGTCTGGGGCTTTAGAAACATAAGCAGGAAGAGTTCTGCTGCAAAAAACAGCTGACACAGCTGGACAAAAATATATATATATATATATATATATATATATATATGAGTCTGATTTTCTTTTTGTTTGTTTTCCTGACACTCCAAGGAAGTGGATTTTATTATATATATATATATATAATTCTCCCTTTATCTTCTGTTTGTTTCTCCTCCTCCAGCCCCTCAAGAGGTTTTGGCCTTTGCCAGGCAGCGACTGTAAATAACAATTTGTTCTTAAGGTCCTGTCTGGTTAAGTAAATGTTAAAAAAATTTCAGTCCTGAGTCAGGAAATGGAAACACCACTGTTTAGACGGCAATAGAGAGGAACAGCATATAAGGTTTTTTTAAATTTTTTTATTTCCTGGCTTTCTGTCGTATCCCCATATCTCTTCTTGAATACACATTGTCCTGGGGGTAGGAACTGAAGTACAAAATCCCTGTTTCAGAACGGGCACTTTTTTGGAGCGGAGTTCATCCTAGCGTTCTGATTGGTTGACTCTCACCAGGCTGCAGAGCTGGTTGGAGGAACAAGAAAAGCCGTTTTAACGGCGGGGAGTGTGGGCAGAGTAAATGTTTGTCTTTAACTCTTACATTAAATAAAAACAAACGTTAACGTTTTGTGATATTTTGTCTTTAAAATGGCGACATTAGTTCTGGACAACGGAGCCTACACGGCGAAAATAGGCTACAGTCAGGATAAAGTCAGGTAATCTCTTCATGAAACGTGAGAGTTGTCAATAATAATGCCAGTATTGTTGCTAATAATACAACGAGATTATCCGAAACAAAATGTTTCATATATTATGTTAACATCCCGATATACAGTATATGGAACGTTTGTAGTTATTTGATAAACGTCCGAAATGGCGGAGTGAACCGTACTCCAGACTCACTCGGACGGATTCTGTTATAAAATGAGTTTAAAAAATTCAACTTGGATGCCGAAAATCTAAAAACACGGAAATAAAAAAAACTTACATTCAACGTGAACCTTGTTGTTCCAGTTCCAATTGTCCTATTAACGAATGTTTACTCTGTCGAGACACGGATGAGCCTCAGAGAGAGATTATGTACGGAACACGGAACTTTTCATGTGTTAAACAAATAATAAACAAAACTAAATTACGTCTTTTCTTCGTAGTGTCATCCCAAACTGCCAGTTCCGCTCAAAGACGTCCAGATTGAAAACCTTCACTGCCAACCAGCTGGACGAGATCAAAGATCCATCCGGTCTCTACTTCATTCTTCCATTTCAGAAGGTTAGAGACACGAGTTTAAATATGTACCACACAATATGTGGACAATATAATAGCTCTCAAATGGTTCCTGCTACCTCACACTGTTAGACCAGTGGCAGATATGTTTTACATTTGAAAAACCCCAGTGATCTTATCATTATCTCTCCGCTTTAATTTACTCACAATTTACTGACTCAGTGTGAAATCTGTTTAGTTGAACACAACACTGATAGACCTGCAGGAATTAAAAAAAGACACAAACATCTCCGTCTCTCTTGGAAGAGTGTTTAATTGTTTTGCAGCAGAGACAAACAGAGAGTGAAATTAGTCAATTTCCCATGGTTCACCTGGGTGCTCTCTGACGGCACTCTGATGGGCTGTGGCTCAGCGGTTGGGAATCAGTGTTGGAACAGTTGTGACATTTTCAGCCATCTGTGTGTTCCAGGGTTACCTGGTCAACTGGGACGTTCAGAGGAAAGTCTGGGATCATCTGTTTGGAAAAGAGATGTTCAAGGTTCTCCACATTGTTCCTCTGTCTCTGCAGTGATTTGGTATTTTTACGTAGAGGTGGTTGAAGTCATGGTGCTAATGGATCCTTCTGTCTTCTCCTGCAGGTTGATTTCACAGACACCAGCATCATCATCACTGAACCGTACTTCAACTTCACCTCCATCCAGGAGTCCATGAACGAGATCCTGTTTGAGGAGTACCAGTTCCAGTCAGCCCTCAGGACCGACGGTGGGAATGTATACACTTCCTGAGGCTAGACTAGATGAGATCAGATTAGACTAGATTAGGTTAGACTAGACGAGATCAGATTAGACTAGATTAGATTAGACTGGGTTAGGGAGAGTTTCATTAGATTGGAATTACAGTAAACGCCCTCTCCTGGTTCTGTGGTGTCTGTGCAGCTGGTTCTCTCAGTGCTCATCATTACTTCCACTCCAAACCTATGGAGCTGTGTTGTCTGGTCGTGGACAGCGGCTTCTCCTTCACCCATATCGTCCCCTACTGTCGCAGTAAGAAAATGAAGGAGGGAATCCGCAGGTAAGAGACAGAAAGTGTAGCAGAGCCTCAGTGACTTACCAGGTGTCCTTCTGATGACCTCTGGTGCTTCTCCTTCTGCCAGGATCAATGTGGGAGGAAAGCTGCTGACCAATCATCTGAAGGAGATCATTTCCTACAGGTCTGTCTGCTCCTGACTGACTGCCTTCATAGGTGAACATAGAAGTGATGAGGTTCTGTGTTCACTGTTGTTGCTTGGTCATAGTCAGTTCAAAGAAACAGAGACACATATATAGAGACTTAACAAGTGCTGATTGGTGATTGGCCATCTAGGTGACAGACCATGGTTTGTTTTCTAGACAGTTGCACGTCATGGACGAAACCCATGTGATCAACCAGGTGAAGGAAGACGTCTGCTACGTCTCCCAGCAGTTCTACAAAGACATGGAGATTGCACAGTAAGAAAACAACAACAAAAACACCACAGTCATATGACAGTTCTGACTGTAGTTTCCTCCTGGTGAAGCTTCTAGTTGTTGGGGGATTTTCCCTCATATTTATGTTATGCAGTACATGCAGTTTTCTGTTTAACTAACTATGTTAGAGGTCTGTAGATCATAGTGTCAGTTGACTTTTCTCTGGTCTGTTCCCAGGTTGAAGGGAGAGGAGAACACCTTGATGACTGACTATGTTCTTCCTGATTTCACCACCATCAAGAAGGGATTCTGCAAGGTGACAACAATTTGAGTAGACAGAGATTTCTTAAAAAGTCACTGGTCATATACCATGATACTACACACTCTAGTACAGTGGTGGCAATATGTGCTTAAAAACATTGGCTGTGACCCACTATTAAACCCAGACATCAGGTGCCTACATAGGCTAAGAGACATTCAGGTGTTGATACAGAACATAGGAAGAACTTGTTTTGTCTGTCCTCACTGTCTTCTCTGTTCCCCACTGTCTGTGTCCACCAGCCTCGAGAGGAGATAGTCTTCAGTGGGAAATACAAAACAGGAGAGCAGATTCTGAGGTTGGCCAACGAGCGGTTCGCTGTTCCTGAGATGCTCTTCCATCCATCAGACATAGGCATCCAGGAGATGGGAATTCCTGAGGCCATCGTCCACTCTGTCCAGTCGCTGCCTGAAGGTGGGCGTCGTCTTGTTTTTGACATTTAAACCCACGTCAGTGTTCTTTACCAACAGTGTTTCCTGTCCATCAGAGATGCAGTCCCACTTCTACCAGAACATCATCCTTACAGGAGGAAACACCTTGTTCCCAGGCTTCAGGGAAAGACTGGAGGCGGACCTCAGGTCTCTGGTCCCCACACACCTGATTGTGTCGGTCCTGCTGCCGTCCAAGTAAGGACTATGTCCAGTACTGGGGTTCTGTGGGAGCTGGTTACCATCCCTCGCTCCCCCCAAGCTGCCTTTGTTTCTTATCAGTAACGATTGTTGTATTTTGCTGTGGGTCACATGGTTGTCTGTGTTTTCTGTCACACAGCCCACTCTGTTACCCGTGGGACGGTGGTAAACTGTTGGCTCACAACCCCGATTACGACGAGATGGTGGTGACGAGGGAGGACTACGAAGAGAATGGACATTGTATCTGTGAAGAGAAATTTGATATTTGAATTCAGAAAGACTGAGACCCCACCCCCAACCCCACGTGTTGATACTGTATTATCATTCATGTAATTGTTTTGGAAATGTAAATAGCAGGTTTGTTTTAAAGTAATATTTTGTTCAGTAAGTGGTTCCTTTTACTCACATTTTCTTTTTTTCTTCTTTTTTTACATTTATTTGAACAGTTGATTTTGTTGCTGTTGATTATTCTGGTGATCAGTTGATGGTGTTTTGGCAATTTTGTCAACAGTCACCTTGGAATAAAGAATAAAACAGAAAATGAACAACGTTGTTTGTTTCAAAGAGTTTTATTGAGAGTTCCATTTATAGTGAGCTGGATACATTTATGTGTGCGTACAAGAATGTAATGAGCAGCAGCTTACATAAGGTCAGGCTGGTAGAGTCAGTATTATTCCACTGACTATGTGACTCAGTAGAAGCCAAATGGTGGATTATAGCACAGAATGTAATTTCATACTGAACACAATTTGATTTTTTAAAACAATTGCTAGACAATGTTATAGGAATCGTCCATATTCACCAGACAGTAGCTGGTGTGGTTTGAAGTTTAATCAGAATTTTGTTAAACAGTTAAGAAATACCAAAATATAATTAAATGTTCCAAAATCCAAGATATAACTATGTTAGCCTAAGTAGCTACAATGTTGATAAGTATCATCCAAAAATCATCAAAAGGTAAGAAATATAAACCAAATAATATAGCTTGAGTTATAACTTGTCAAATGTCTTGTAATTGCTTTGTAAATGTACCATAATACCCTCGGGATGTATTTCATAAGTTTTTTAAAATAGACCGTTGCTGTAATAAAAAAAATTTCAACATCGATTTTCATAACCTTAATCTAACATGTACTATCGGCTTTTTGATTTTTTTATTTCATGGTCTGGTCCATGAATGCATCATGACTTTCGGCGGGAACGGCGCTTCCGTTCGTACTCTTCTCCCTCTGCTGTGTTATTTTTTTCTTTACTCCAATATTAGTATTTTACTCACATCATATGATTACCCATTAATACATAAGACACTTAATAATCCGCATTTTGTTTAGGGCTGTTAATAGATATATTTTTATATTATAATTATTATAATTAGTTATATATATTATATTATAAGCTTCCCTTAGCTTTAGCAATTAGCATTCAGTTCAGAAGTGAAGAATGTCCACAGGCAGGAAACCAGCGAAGAGAAAACTGTCCGATGAAAAACCAGATAAAGTTTATGATTTTCATGAAGAAGTTGGAACGAAAGAGAACAGTGGCTCTGAGGATGAGATTAGAGAAGGTGAGTGCTATTTAACACAGTCAGTGTTAACATCCTTTTACTCCAGGGAAGGAGTCTGCGATTTTTTTTTTCATGTTAATTTTTTAAAGTTAACGTCAAGACATTTTCAGTCAGTTCTGACACTTTGGTGTAAATTATGAAGTTAAGTCCAATTAAATTTGTTTCTTACAATTCTGTATTGGGGCAACATAAAAAGTATTGGGGATAGAAAAGAGAAAATCTTCTGGTTTTATTCTTTTTGTCATTATGATGCTAATATAAACAATCAAATGAATAAAAAGGCACATTATTTATCGTTGTTATTCCAAGCAGAAGATTCTCCAATTGCACACAAGCTGCCAAAGAAAAGAGTAGCATCTGCCCCTTCAGCTGAGGAGAAAGCCACTGGTGTCGGGTACAATGTGAACGTCTTTGTTAATGCTGTAGTATTCTGTGAAATAATTCCACATAAAAAACGTCTTATTGAATGTAACAGTGATGTTTCTGTTTCGATTACCGTAAACCGACTTTGGTCTGATGCAGCGAAGTCCAGTCAATGTTGGAGAGATTTGGAGGTGAGCAGCTCTTTATATTAACCATTAGGGATGTAACGATGCATCGTGAATCGGTTGAAAAAAAAATTAATCGCGCATTAAGGTGTAGGCTGCGTTATCTCAGAAGTCACTGGTAATGATATGACACTACACACTCTAGTGCAGTAGGTGTCAGTATGCTCCTAAAAACGTTGGTTGTGACTCACTGTTAAACCCAGACATCAGGTCCCTGCGTAGGCTGAAGTGACATTAGGTGATGAAACAGAACGTGTTCCTCAGACACCAACAGTGTTTTCCACTGTTCCTGTAAAGAAAGTTCCTATTTTTTCCCTCCTCCTTTTTTTGTTTTTATATATTGACAGTTAACCAGGTCAGATTGACTTTGAATCAGAGCAAATCAATAGTGATGTGCAGTCTTTCTGGAAAGAAATCTGACTTTTTTCTTTTTGTTATTGAAGATTTTACACAGTTTTGACAGAGAAAGGATCTGTGGATTTGGTCACTGTTTGTCTGGAGATCATGTGGTTTAAAAAAACTCATGACTCATATGTTGAGCTGAGTGTCATCATATCGTTACATCCCTAATAACCAGTTTTTCTAACTAACTCTGTAGGAGGTCCAGCTCCTCCTCTCCTCCTTTATTGTACCAGTCACTGTTTAATCTGCATCTAGTTGACATCAGCAAAGTGATGCAGGCCAAGAAGAAACGTCTGGAGTCTCTCACCAAGAACTACATGAAGGGAAGTCAAGATAAACTGGAGCAACTGTGGAACAACCATCACACCCAGAGGTACTGGAAGACAAACAGTGGTTTGGACTTAGAGTGACTGCTGATCTCACTGTGACTGTCTATAGGCAGAAGATGACTCAGCTGTACAGCCAGCAGGTGGACGCAGCGCTGCAGCAGTGGGAGACGGAGGCCCAGAGGCGTGACGAGCAAGAAGAGCAGCTCAACGTTAGTCCACTGATGTTAATGAGTTTAGAAGAGAGGCTGCTGACTGGGCAGGTAACCCTTTAAAAATGTTGGTTGTAGGATCTCTTCAGACAGCAGCAAAAAGTCCTGCAACAGGCTCGGGTGATGCAGAACCAGAAGCTTAAGAAGGTCCGAAAGCTGTACGAGCAGTTTGTTAAGGTAGATGTACTTCAACAATGCCCCCCTTAACCAAAACACATGTACAGTAACTGTAGTGTGAGACATGCTTTTGAAGAGGTTGTGGTTTAACTACAGCTATGCTGCTGTGCTTTCTGCAGATGACAGAGGACATGGAGAAGACCCATGAGTCTTTTCTGCAGGGGGCGCAACAGGAACTGAAGAAGGAGATGAACACCTTGCAAAAGAAGGTTCTCATGGAAATGGTGAGTGAAGTTTCAGAAAAGTCCTGGACTAGAGGCTCAGTCACATATATCGCAGCCCACTGAAATAACATTTAGGTTTAGCTTGTAGTCTCTAACAGATAGTTCAGAGGTTATTAATCAAAGTAAACATAACGATGACTGATGTTCTGATTTGTTCTGGAAAGCATCAACAGGAGATGGCCACTGTCCGCAAGTCTCTGCAGTCCATGCTGTTCTAGCACCAGTGTTCCACCAGTATGTGCTCCTCATTCCCAGGGTTCTCCGTGGAGATTTGAACCTGCAGCGGTGTTATTATAAATGTTTCTGTTCTTGTGGGAGTTCAGTTGTTTTGATGCCACTTAGTTAACAGTATTAACTGGAAAAAATAATATTAAAATAAAATAATATTGTTTAAAACCAGTGCAGTATTTTATTTCATGAATTATCTTTAAAGACAGCAGCCTCTGGTGGAAGTACTTCCCGGACTGTGTCGTTGTAACAAACTAAATGTACGAGCAACTTTCAAACATTAAATTAAACATTTTATATGTTGAAATGTTTGTGTGTGTGTGTCTATGTAAACACCATACTGTGTGTTTATGTTGTGAATACAGCGGAACTAAATGAAAAGTTTTACTGTTCGACGTAACACCCGGAACTTCCGGTTACACCGGGCAGTGTTTCCTGTTTTCTCTTGAGCAGCGGCCTCTTCGCTCCTGACTGCGCTAAAAACAGTGGAAGAAGGCTCAAATCGGTAAAATTTTTTTACAGTAATTGCCTCTATATTGTTGTTAGTATTTCGTAGATTTAATATTAAGTCGAAGGATTGTGTGTTTGTCTTTACTCATCGACATTTAACTGTAGTTTGCTAACGAGTCGGCTTCATGCTAACCATTTTTAAAAAATGCAGTTGGATGTAGATGAGTTATTATATAAATTAAAATCAATATAAATGAAGAAGACACGGTTATGTATCAAATAATAGTGTCAAAATCAACAAAACTTCACTGCCGTGACTTGTCTTTACTGTCAGACCAAAATAAGGGACAGTAGCACGGGTTCTATTGCGGAATTTCAGAGGATGAAGATATCGGGAACCAAAGGCTTTATTATTGTATTGTAATAGTTATAATGTTATGTTCATTTATGAAGGGGTTAATAGTTACAACAGTGGGGGGGGGGGGGGGGGCGTTGCAGTATTACACAGCATCATACTTTTGTCAACGCTGTCATCGAAACGGTTCCAGGTGGTTTCTGAACTGGTTCTGTGACGCTCTGAGACCATGGACGAGACGTCAGCAGGTAGTTTGTCCGACCCGGACCCAGACAGTCCTGGACCTTTGAACCGCGGGTGCTTGCTTGACCAGACTGACGATCTTTGCCAGGATATGTCGGTCATCGTCCCAGAAACTCCCAGGTACCGTTTGTCTGTGACGTCAGCACCAGGAAACTGAAGACTTAAATATTCAAATAGAAATATGATGTGTTGTTAAAGGTGAATGTTTTTTTGTTGTTTTGCTAATTTTATTTTATTTTTTTCATTCTGTGCAGTCCACAGTTGGGCAAACGCAGAAGATTAAGACGAGTCTCAGCAGAACGATTAAACTCTGTAAGTCCCAGCTCAGGCTGGTGTTGACCACAGGCCGTAGTCCAAAACAGGACTGTCCACCGGTTGGTCACTCACTCAGGTGTGTGTTTTCTTGACCAATGATGGTCTTTGATTTCAGGCTGGGGTCCGTACGTCACTGGACAGAGGCTCTTTTTCCCCCAGCACAGATGGAGGTTTCTCCAAACGCCGGCGGCTAGCAGCAGCATCAGTAGCATCAGCATCGATGTCAGGATCAAGTGTCGATGGTTTTGTTCCTGCTTCATCTCTGAGGTCGTTCCCCCTCACCTCCTGGCTGGAGGCCTCGCTGTCCACCGTCTCCTGTTTCTCCTCCACTTCTTCATCCTCTTCTTCCCAGTCCTCCTCTGCATCCTCCTCGTCACTGTCCTCGTCTTCATCATCCTTCTCCTCCACTCAAGTCTCACAGGAGGACGTAGAAGTATTGGCTCTCACCACATCCACAGCAGAGTCCAGTCTTTCAAGATTCAGAAGGAGAGAGACAGGGAGGGAGGGAGAGAGGGGGAGGCGAACCCCAGTGTCACTGTCACCATCATCACCGCAACGACAGACGCCAACGCCATTTCCTGATTCTGACTCTGTGTCCTTCCTCACAGAAGAGGAGAGGAGGTGGCTGGACTCCGAACAGGGTAATACCTCTCCAGGTGAGTACTCACATGTATATATTAGTGTTTGAAGTATTTTCCAAAACAAACTTAAAGTTCATAGCTCAGACCAAAGTCCATAGAGAAAATCAGTGATTTTAGAACTATGGAGGGTCAACTTAACCTTCGTGTTTGTGATTGTCTCCAGCAGCAGCAGTGGAGGAGATCGTTATTAGTGATGATGATGAGACGTTTGTCCGTTCGTTGCAGACGACTGAGGACGAGGCTTTTGCTCGTAACCTTCAGGTGAGAACAGTTGGGCTCCGGTTCGCCACATGTACAGGAACGAACATTCTAGAATCTTTTTCTCTGACGTTTCAGGCCCAGTTTGACCGAGAGGAGCAGCACCACAGACAGCAGTTTCGTCAGCATCAACATCATCAGCCTCACCATCAGTACAGACACCACACAGTGAGACTGACTCTTTAAATTCTCGTCCTGTCACATGGGAAAAATCAGTTCAGATGTGATTTAGAAAATGTTTGACTGATAACTGTAAGAAGAGCACGCCCTACAGAAAGATGAAGACACTGATGAGACAGATGTCTGTCCTCTGGACTGGCTGGAGCTGCTGTCCCTCTGATCTCCACCTATTCTTCTCTGCAGATGTTCCCTCACACCACCCCCAGCTGGATGTCTCAGATCCTGATGGCAGTTTCTCCTGATGCGGCTTTTCATGATGGTACATTTTCTCACAGTCAGAGCGCCACATTCTGGTTGTTGTTTGGAACAGCACTTAGCCCCACTAACCCTGCTAGTTCTTAACAAAACACTTCTCCTCCACAGAACTGATTGGTCAGCACCGACCCAGAGGGCGGAACAGAAGGAGGAACCCTTTCCTGGACGGACCAGGAGACTCTCAGGGAAATGACTACGAGGTGAGAAACAGAAACAACACACCACTGAAGCTGAGCTTCAACAGGGTTTAATACACTCCATGTCTCCAGGTCTGGGGAGAACCTGTGATCAACAGCTAGTTCTGGATGGACTAGTCAGGGAGTGGGTCAGGTTTTAGTCAATGACAGGTCAATAAGTCTAAGAGATTTGACCTTTGACCTGAGGATAGAGGACTCTGTGACATCAGTGCTGTTCCGACCTTCATGTCTTCCATGTCCTCCTTGTTCTTCAGGCCCTGCTGGAGTTCGAGGAGCGTCAAGGTTCCGTCATGTCCAAGAAGTTGACGCAAAGAGAAATTCAACGTTTTCCGACCAAAACCTTCAAGAATGCGAGCTGTGGTGGGAACACACAGTAAGTTCTCCAATTCCTCAGGGTTCCTCCAGATGGACATCATCAGCAAGAGCTCATGTGACACTCTTCTTCTGTGTCTCTGCAGGTGTCAGATCTGCTTCTGTGACTACACCGACGGCGAGAAGCTCAGGATGTTGCCCTGTTTCCATGACTACCACATGAAATGTATCGACCGGTGGTTGAAGGTAAACACACACCGCACACACACACACTGACATTATCTTTAAACAATGTTCAACATTTTTTTAAAACATCCAATCTTCTCGTCGCCCCCTACAGGACAACACCACCTGTCCTATCTGCAGGGCCAATCTGGCTGATGGAGACACATTGGCTCCTCCCAACCTTTGACCTCTGACCTCTGTGTTCTATGTTTTGAAGATCCATGTTGTTTTAAAGAATGACTCTCATTGTGTTTGATCTGTTTTTAATCTTTTATTATAAGAAGTATTAAAACATTTTGACTTCATTGTTGTTTTCCTCTGGTTTACAACCAAGACCATTTGAAGTTTGAAGTGGTTTCATTTCTGTTTCATTTTTCCTCAGTCAGAGACTGAGGTGTTATTGAAATATGATGTTAGGGTCCTGGACTGGTTCAGGTTCCACCTCTGAGTCCTCAGGCGTCTGGGATGATGTCACCATTGTTGCCATGACCACAGTTTCAGAAACCGCTGTGCAGTGAGGACAGCCAACCAGACAGAAACGAAGTTGGTGGGAGAGGGCTGAACAACTACTGCTGAGATCTTCAGTCATCAGAACCTAAACATGTTCCATGAAACTGAGGCTCACCAGTGCCCCATGTGGATCCTGGAGTTACCACATGTTAAAACAGAAATCCCTGGGTCTACATGAAAACGTTGAAGTTGAGAAGCAGAGGAGGACTTCAACATTTCATTTTAACTCAGTCAAATACTATTCCAATAGGTGGCAGCATATGGCTTTAAAAAAAAAAAAACAGTGCTTGAAGATCTTTGTCTCTTTCTTCAATTTCTGCCCACAGTGGAAAATGTGAGTGAATTAAAACTAAGAGATTGTTATATTTCACTACAGACCATTTTCTGACACTTTTCTTCAGTGGTACGCCTAAGGGTTTTTCTGTAAAATATGAGCTGATGTCGGGAAACACTGGTGAGCACCAGAAAGTCTCAGCAGCAAAACTATCACCAGGTAATCACAGATTAATTTGTACATTGTCAGATGGGATTAGATTAAGATTAGTCTGGGTCTACTGTGATACTGTCACTCCTCGTAGTAGCGTTTCTTCATGGCTCTGTATTTTCTCAGGTAGTATAGCGCCTCCAGCTCTCGGGCCACATACTCTCCTCGAGTGATCATCTCCTTGATCTTCTCTGGATCCTGAACCTCCTTGTTTTTGTTAAACGCTGCTCGCAGTCGATCCCGGAAGTAGTCGCCTCCTTTGGGATACTCACGGCCGAGATACAGGAGCTAAAGAAAGGAGTTGAACAACATGATGCTAGTGTTTTTACAACGTTAGCTGCACGTGTGTAAAACTTTACTTATTTTAAGACACTTTTAGTAATATTAGTCTTAAATCATCTAACTTTTAGACACGTTTGATACAACATACTTAGCTTTGAAATAATTAGATACAGTGGGGCTTCAAGATCCGAGCTCCCCGACATACGAGTTTTCCAAGTTACAAGTCTGGAACTTTTGCAAAATAATACAAAATGTTTTCTTAATTATTGTTATATTATCAATATATTTGTTTATATCTATTTTAATGGGGAAAATGCAAACGAGATACAAGTGGATTGACAGACAAGTGCTGTTGTGGAACGGATTGCACTGGTGTCTCAAAGCCCCACTGTATTTCCAAGTTTTCTCTTTACATGTTGTCTAAATTATTTTTAGGGCCAATATTCAGACATAATTTTCTCCTACACACTCTTTATAATGGATTTTGGGTTAACTTTGCTTGACTCTTCTGCAAACTGACGTTTTTATACAGTCGAACCACTTCAGCTCTCAGAGGGTTCGCCATCGTCCCTGGTAACAGAAGAAAATAAAACAAATGTTTAGCATAATTATATTCAATGGCAATTTTGGAAAGTTCTAATTTACTAATTCATTGGGACGTAGACATGGCTTTTAACTTTAAAATGCACCAATGACTGCAATAAAAATACAAACCAATCGCTGTTCCGGCTCCGATATCTCCCAAACCTTCAACATAACTATGACTTTCACTGTGTCCAACATTGTATCTAATCAAATCAAAAGCAATTCTCTGGTGTAGTACTCCAACATAACTCAAGTAAGTTTGACCTTTAACCTGAAAAGAAACATTAGGTGTCTGTGTGTTCTCACCTGTGCTCGTCCCTGAACTTTGTTCTGTTGAGCCGAGCCTTTAGCTTCGCGTTTAGCTTCAAATTCTTTTCATTACTTTCGTCAAAGCGTCGACGTTTAAGCTCGTGTGTCTATTCTCACTCTTATATAAACTCGATGATATTGAACATTTACTCTCCAGACTATTTTCTTAAATCTTGATTTGTCCCTCAGTCAAACAGCTGCCTGGTAAACAAAACCAAAGATGAAAAAAAGTAACAAGATGGCAATCGCATCAAACCGGAAGTGCAGACTTCTTATCGTCCTTGCGTGAACCACAGTTGATCACTGACAATCTCTGTTTAGTTGAAATGGATAAATAATTATGGAAAGAGGTCAAGACTTGTGTCACTGCACGTTGCTATACAAAAAACAGTAACACTAGTTTCAGATAAGACGTTGTTATGACCTGTATTCTATCCCCAGTATTTAATGTAAAATATGTTTTGCTACGTATTTCTCAAGTTTAACTTTTTTAATCTCATTTTGGAAACACAGACTTGTCGATCTTGGTTAATCACGTCACAAAATACGCTGTTTGCTGTTTAACTGGGCTAAACTAGACCAGAGTCTTTCTAATGACGGACAGGTCGAAGTGCTTTCTTTATTTTCCTGGTCACGTTCAGTCAGTTTTGTCCCCTCTGACTTACCGTAGTGGCGGTTTCTTGTTTCTTGCGTCTTGTCCAGTGTCCTAACCATAATCAAAATAGTCCCGCCTCTTTATGCCTATGATTGGTTTTTTTGTGCTAAGAGGTAGCTGATTTGGTAAACGTTGTGTTTGACGTCAGGTTTAACCAATCAGCGCCTTATCTAGGCGGGGTTTCTTCCTCCGATGAATTAGAAAAAAATTAACGCCTGGTAACATTTAACATTTTCGTTGTTGTTTCCGAAAAGTTTATTCTTTTAAGTAAGTAATTCGCTGTATTTGATAATTGGTTTTAAATGTTAGAGCTTTAGTCCAATGTTAACAATCGTTTCGCACTGTTTCTGTTCAACATTCAACCGGTTGTTAACTTTTCAATCCGTTGTTTTGTGTTGAAGGTAGAGTTAGCTGTTAGCCGCCTGTCAAATCCAGAACTAACTTCACTAACTCTTTTTACTGATGTTCTATCAACTTTTTGTGGTAAATTGTTTACAATAATGGTTTCACTCGGATTTCCTTTTTTGTTAATTTTTAAATTTTAAATGTATTCGTAAAACTAGAGCGCAATCTTCCATAGACAGTTTATTTTCTTGACCGTAGGTCCTCCAAAATATAGACAATTGTTTTATTTGCAGGGCAAAATTTTAATAGTAAGATATAGACTTGTTCTTTAGCCTAAGTTTGGGCTGCACAGTAAACAGAAGTGGGAGAGTGACTGTATTTGTCTTTCAACCTCCGTATAATAAACATCCGGTTATTTTCCGGGCTGATTTGTCACTGTTTTTTTAATGAGGCCCAATTCGTTATTAACTCAAACTGAGGTTATTGTAAAACAAAACTTAATTTTCTGCTTTAATTCCCGACTGTCTGTACCTGCAGCTGTCACCATGGAGGAGACCACCCGCCTGGTGTCAACAGGAGACTGTGTGAAGATCTGGGATGCAGTCTCCATGGCTCCGCTGGAACAGTTCAACCCACACAGCATCAGTCACCCTGTGGCTCAGGCGTGCTGGAGCTCCAACAGTATCCTCTCTGTGTCACTGTTGACTGAGTCGTGGAGTCGATCATCATCGGTGTACCGTTGATGGCCGCTGTCAGGTTAAAATGTTTCACTGTCTCCGTTTGACTTCCCTTATATTTCTGACATATTTCAAAGGTTAAAGGTCATAGTCAAACTGTGTGACGCAACCTTGACTCAGGTCTCAGATCATTACCTGGTCAGTGCCAGCAGCAGCGGAGACAAACTGGTGGTCTCCAGTCTCAAGTCCAGCCCAGTTCCTCTGGTGGAACTGGCTGATGGGGTATGTGATGACAGATTGGACCCAGTGCAGCAGCAGTGGAACCACTATCACTATTTATTTCTTATTTCAATGTCTCTGTGTCTCAGTTGTTTTCACTGATTTCTCTGGACACTGGTGGTCTGTGGGACAGGTTTTATCTCTCCTCCTCCTCCTGCTCCTCCTCTGAACGCCTCTTCATCTTGGTGTCTTTCAGAAAAAACAGACCCGTGTGTGTCTGAGCTCCTCCTCCCAGTTTCTGGTGAGCGGGGGTCTGGATCACTGTGTTCACCTGTGGGACCTGAAGACCAAGAGACTGCACCGAACTCTCAAGGTGGGACTTTTCTCAGGTTTCCATCCTGAGACCCGCTGTGAGCGCTGTCTTTGTTGGAGGACAATGAACGAGACGACACAGACTGACAACATAACATATATATATATATATATATATATATATATATATACACACACACACACATACACATGGATATTACATACATACTTTCGTATATTCACACATATATAGACATTTAAAACATCAGCTGGAGCTTTGTCACTGATGGAGACCATCAGAACTCTCCTGTGGAGGGGCGCTGGTCTGCACAAGGTTTCCATCCGTTCACTGTTCCTTCTCCGTCTCGTCCTCAGGACCATAAAGAAGAAGTCACCTGTGTGTCCTTCAACTCCAACGACAGCTACATCGCCTCAGGCTCCACCAGTGGAGACCTGGTCCTTCACAGTCTGACCACCAACCTGTCCAGTAAAGCTTTTGGCCACGGCAGCAACCAGGTGAGTGCTGGTGTTTCAGGTGAGTTTGAATATTCAGAAGATCTGGACCAATCAAACTGTTTCCTCCTTCAGCCAATCCACGACCTCAGGCTGTCCACACTGAAGCGCTCCTTAATGGGCAGTGTGTCCGACAGTGGTACCGTCGTCCTCTGGGACGCCAACTCCCAGAAGGAGCTCCATGTGTTTGATGGAGCCCACAAAGCCCCCGGCTCCGGCCTGGCTTTCTCTCCTGCCAGCGAACTTCTGGTTGTCAGTGTGGGACTGGACAAGAAGATTGTCTGCTACGACACGGCCAGCAAGATGTAAGGCCGAGTGTGGACTGAAAATTATATCAGATAGAATGTGGAAAAAAATCCAGAACGTTCCAAAACTTCACTGGTGAATTTTCTCCTCATTCCTCTGTGACTGTGCAGCGTCCTGCGGCCAATCAGAGTGGACACTCCTCTGACCTCCGTGGACTTCACTCTGGACGGCACAGGTCTGGTGGTCGGATCTACGCAGGGAAAGATCTACCAGTACGACCTGAGGAACTCCAGCGCCCCCACCAAGATCACCGTGGCACACAAAACCTCGGTCACCTGCCTTCGCTTCCAGAGCAGCAGCAGCAGACACAAGGTATGGGCTGTGGTCGCCATGGAGACCACAGTATATAAGATCAAATACAGTGACAAAGTACATGAGTAGTACTCACTTTGGTTCTTCAGACGGGGGGGGGCACCTTTATAAAAACATTTTCTTTTTCCAGTCCACCAGTAAAATGGGCTCCACCAAAATCTCCAGCACCAAACGACTTTTGACCCGTGTGTCCAGCGGTCAGTCAGACCCCACCCCCAGCACAGGCTCCACCCCCCACAAACCATCCACAGGTGTCACTGGTGCAGAGGTCATGGCCAGGGTAGCTGAAGGTCAGCAGGGGTCAGAGCCCCCTGTGGCCATGGAGGAGAAGAACAAGGTGGGACGCAACAGCCTGGACGTCTTCTCTCCTGCACGAGACGGTGAGTGATGAGATTATTGATTAATCTGAGGATGATCGATTCTGAGGTCACTTTCTGTAATGATCAGACTTTTGTATGAATGAAGGTTTGTTTTCATTTAAGTCTGTTCAGTATTTATTTTATAGATTTACTGTGTAATTTTTAAACATTGTTTTGCTTTTTTTGTTATTACATCATGGGACAGAAAACTGAAATATTTTGACAAAGGTCATGATTTTAGACCAATGATGACGGAGGAATAACAATTAACTTCACAAATTAATTAACATGTTTATGTGACACCCCCCATGTGATGTCCTTTATTTGTCCCAGACTCCAGAACGCAGGGGCCAAGTGGAGACACGCCATTTGGACGGACACAAGGTAGGACAGTGACCTGCTGCTGATGCTGTTACTGCTGCTGCTGTTACTGCTGCTGCTGTTACTGCTGCTGATGTTACTGCTGCTGCTGTGTCAGCACTAACTTGTCCCTGTCCTTCTACAGTTTCCAGTCTGGAGCTGTTGTCCAGAGAGGGGGAGGGTCAGCAGCAGGTGGTGGGCAGGGCCAGTCTGGACATCTTCTCACCGGTCAGAGATGGTCAGTCTTCCCTGCAGTGGTGTGAATAGTTCAAATCACAGCGTGAACTTGTTGACAGTGCGTTTCTGTTTTTTTCCAGACTCTCACTCTGCTGATGGCTGTCATCGTAAAACTCCTCTGGGAACGCCGCTGCTCACCCCTGCAGGACGGTGCTACAGCCCACTGTCACTCTTCACGACCCCACCACCAATCAGAGAAGAAGAGCCAATTACTGCTGCCGCTGCTGGGTCATGTGACTCTGGAAAGGTGCTGCCCTGTGTCCGTTTTTCCATCATGATCTGAGCTAAAATCACAGATTTCCTCTGAAATCTGTGATTTTTTTTTCTATGGACTTTGGTCTGATTTTCTTTTTCTAACATTCAACAGTCAGACAAACCTAGCTGTTCCAGTCTGGAGGGCAATGGTCATGGCACGCCACCATCATCCCAGCAGACCAATCACATCCAACCAGCGCCACCATTCTTCACTCCAGAGCCAAGTCTACGCAGAGCCAATGGTTTCCAGGCTCCACTGAGCTGTGAGTCACCACAACATGGAGCTGCGCCCACCACAGCAGCGGGTCAGGCAGGTCTGTGACCACTGGGTCATGTGAACTTTGGCTACTGAAGGTCTGTGACCACTGGGTCATGTGAACTTGAACCTGTGGTTGATGCTGCTGTTATACCTTAGCCGAACCTCCAGAGGGAGCTGTTCAGACTTGAGTTTAATGATCCTGGTTCCTGACTTGTTGGTTCTCCGTCCTCAGCTCCTGTTCTGCCCCCGTCCGTCTCCTCCACTCTGACCCAGAACATTGCTGAGGTGGTGGGTCAGGGAGGTGCGGCTCCTCTCACTTCACTTCAGATCCACTTCATCCAGAACATGATCCATGAAACCCTGGAGGACCTCAGGTCTGGTCCTGACCACAGACTCGCACCACAGTGTGGTGGTGTCCACCCTGAGACTGATTTTTTTTGTCTCCATCTTTTCAGAGACACCTGGCACAGAGACATCGTCAACCTCCAGGTGGAGATGATTCGACAGTTCTACATCCAGCTGGTATGAACCGGTCCAGTAGAATCATCTCTGGGTTGTTAGCATGTAGCTGTTAGCTTTAAACCCAACCTTCAGTTAAAGTCCTCCACAGTCTGGGATCAATACATTTGAATGGAATCTAATTTAAACATTAGAAAATGAAACCAGATGGTAGATGAGATGATGAAACACCAGGTGTCAGTGGACCATCAGCACTGACGTATCTGACTTGTCTTTTTAGAACGAGGTCCACTGTCTGATCGAGAAGTACTCTGTGAACGAGTCTCTGGTGGAGGAAGTTCACAGGCTCCGGGAGGAGAACCGCAAACTGAGGACCAACTACTGACCGCTACTCCTGACCTCGGCCCCGTCAACCGCCGAGGACAGAGAAGACGACCGTGAAGAGGAGTCACCAGCCAACTGCTGCTGCCAACGAACGACCACCGTCTGTCACTGAAGAAAAGAGCAGCGGCGCCTTGTGGAGCTGATCACTAATCAGTGCCGTGTGTATGTGTGTGTGTTTTGTAGATACTACGTGTGTGTGCGTGTATGTGTGTGTGTTTTGTAGATACCTGGAAAAAAGAAAGAAAAAATATTGAAAACTTGAACATTATGAACATGTAATTTAACTTTTCTGAAACAGATTTTATTGGTTTTTACCAGAATAAAGAACAAGTTTACATTGAAATGTTTCTGTCTTTAAATCATTATGTTCAGTTTTTTTTTGAGAAATTAAATTAATAACCAAATAAGGAACTCCAGCATCTGTTTAACACAAACTTATTTGGATAAAAACCACTTCAATCATAACACGACCTAAAAATGGAACTAGTTAAGTTTATCTTAGCCAAGTTGTTCATATACTGTTCCAAGGAAGCTAATAGTTCACTGTGAAAAGGGTGAGCTCAGAAATGGTTGGTCACTAGCTCCAAATGTAGCTAAATATGTTAAAGAAAAATATACCATTATAAAATTCATAAAACAATAAAAGTATGTCCTGAAGAAATACTAAAAAAAACATGTAAAATAGAACCAGAAAAAGTTAATTATTTGCAAAATATTTGCAAAAAGTTACATAAAAGATACTTTACAAACACTATAAATATTTATTCCTGTAGATGAAAAAAACCCACAAATATAAAAAATGTATGTATATCAAAACCTGATGCACTCAGGGGATTTACTGGGTGCATCAGTGGGGGGCAGTGTCGCATCGTATCTGCTTAAAATAAATAATCACCAGCTGCCGCAGAAGAAGAAACATTGGCAGCTTCTTCCGGTGCTTTTAAAGAACGGCGGGACGCTACTCATTTACCAGTCTGCTGGAGCTTTCTGCTTTCGGTCCGTAGTCAGACTTCACAGCGTGGTTAAACATGGTGCGGACTAAAGCCGACAGTGTCCCTGGGACTTATAGAAAAGGTAAAGACAAACAACGAGGACACTTGCCGTGTACTCGATGAGAAAATCAGGATTTAGACAAAGTTTGGTTATTGTTTAGTTAAGTATTGGGAGAACACCGCTGAAAGCGCTTGGAGCTGGCCGTTTGTCAGCGTTAAAATGATGTAAAAATGATTTAAATTTATTGTGACACGACATTTAAAAACTGACGTAATGACGATAGACCGTTATTAGCGCAACACTGGTGAGTGAGATTTGTTAAACCAACCAAACTTGCTAAACTTCTGCCTCTGGTGGCAGAAATCCCGCCAACGTCCAGTTTTCCAGCTGCGTTAACTTAAGTTTCCGCCTTGAGGAAAACGATTGACATTAGCTCCAGGTCGTGGTAAAACTGTCTTTAACAGATTTCCGCCGACATTGTAATGCTGTTGTATTTGTTCCCTTAGACGACAATACGTGTTTTGTGCAAAGTGGCGCCAGATTTTAGCGCCTCGGCGGAGCTTGATGCAGACTGAACAGAACTCCATTGAGTTTGTTCACTTTTTTTACATGCATCTATCTCTTGATTTACGGTGTTGAAATGTTATCGTATGTATGCGAACAGCGATTTATTTTCGACATGAATGTTGGTGGTGTTCGGCGCACCGGGCAGTATTTCTTCTTAGGACTAAAGTTCTATTACTGTAGGGAGTACAACACAGACACAAAAAACCGTTAACATTAACTTTGGAAAAAAAGAGTAAGATTGAAAATAAGGGGGCGCCATTGTTCTACTGTGAGCATTGCTACGCACCGAAAACCAAAATAAACTCTGAAGGTTAGACACGTGAGTACCAGGGGACACTGGTACGGTTCAGTGATCTGAAGAACTCAGTACAGAGGGACATAACGTGTATGAATTCTTATATATATAAATATAATTATCGATAAAGACAACGGTTTGCTCATTGAATGTGACTGTAGCTGATTGAGTTTTTTTTTTTCATCTTTGAATGTATTTTACTAAAAAACATTTTCTTGTGTTTCTTTCTTTTTTGCAGCTGTTGCAGCTTCTGCTCCGAGGAAATCTCTGGGCTCTAGTTCAGCCAACTCTCCCAGCAGCAGCAGCAGCTCTGCCTCTACACCCTGTCAGTGACTCTCTCTCTCCCCACACTCACATCACCGTACTTTTTTTTATTTACAATTTTATTTTAAACCACATGAGCTTCAGACAAACTGTTGTTCTCTTCAATAACAGAAGAGGAAAAAAGTCACATTTCTTTCCAGAAAGGCTGCACATCACCATTGATCTGCACTGATTTAAAGTCAAACTGGTCTGGTCTTATTGACCTGGTTAACTGTCAATATATGAAACCACAAAAAAAGAAATGGTGTTAGACGCATACTGTCACCTGCTGAGCTAGAGTGTGTAGTGTCATGGATTCAGTTTTTATTTCAACTGATGAGAATTGTCACAGATTAGTATCAGTTTTTAACCAATTCACGGTGCAGCGTTACAGCCCCACTGAAGGGTGAACAGAGAACTGATGTAACTTTTCTTTTGCTAAGAAACAAATCCAAAATCCATGAAAGTCATTTAATTGGAAAATTCTGGTTTTTAATAGGTTGAAAACCAGAATGAATTATTTATCATTTGTTACTGATACTGTCCACGTTCCTATTCCATATTTTTACTGTTTGTTTTTGCCTCAGCCAAGAACAAATATGCCGGAGGAAATGCTGTGTGTCCTCGTCCCACTCCTACCTGGCAGAAAGGAATCGGGGATTTCTTCGGTGGTCCACCCAGAAAAACAGAGAAGGAGAACCAGTGTCCAGCACTGGTGGAGGACGATGAAGAGGCCGGAGGCAGCGGGATGTCAAAGGCCAACAGGAAGTGAGTCACATCTGAAGAAAGGTTAAACTTTGACCAAGATAGAAACAGGAAGTAGAATCAGTATACTATATCATTATTGGCACGAGGATATATTGAGTTTTTCCCCATTCTAACGTCAAAGTGTCATTAAAGTAAATACACAATGCTGTTCCATTTGAACATGAGGTTACTAACATTGGAACAGAGGGATCACTAGAGAAGAAAGAAAGGGAAAAAGAAAATTCATTAACACCAGGAATATTGGACTGGGAATTGGTGATTAATAAAAAATCAATACACTGATGTAGGATATTGATACAGTACCAGAAAAGAAAATACTATATCACAGTACTTCAGTGTATGAAATTATATTTTCTTACAACCATATATCTGGTATCAAGGTTGGGGGTTTGATTCCCATCTCTAACTTTGTGTGGTCTGTTATGACCCTGTGATGGATGAAATGGTGGTTACCACTGGGCCCTGCACCATGGTTTTGTGTATTTTGGACTGATGTTCTCTCATGTGCAGGTCCAGGCCTCTGCCTGATGAGGAGGATGAGGAATGAAGATGAAGGCTCCCTGACTCTGCTCAACCACTGGTTCATGTACATCTGTATATATATTTTTTTTACACTTTGTATAGTTGATTAAACATTTGGTCATGTTTGGAAGTTGCTGAGTTGTGTGTGTGTGTGTGTCTGAACGGGCTCCTCAGATTTGGGCTGTAGATGGTTAGTGGTAACCAGCAGTAACCTGTCACCAAAGTCTAAGAAAATTGATCAATTCACATCAGTGGTAATTTAAAAAATGTCCACCAGAGGCAGCACTGGTTGATTTTCTTCATTCAGTGTCTTGGTTCTGAACATTGTGACATGTGGGACCTTTAAAGACTTGGGTCCAAAATGTTTAAAGTCCCAGGTCTGTATCTTGGGTTCTGTGTCACCGGTTCGGCCCAGAAATCAGGAAACAGTTCCAGTAAATGGGAAAATGTTTTGTAATGGGATTGGATCGAAGTCAGAAACAGACTCGGAGGCTCTGAAGGTCTGGATCATCAGCTCCCGAATGATCCTGGTGCTACACAGGCTTCCATCTGATGAACAGAGACGGGTGTTCTCCAGCGTGAGCAGCGGTGACGGAGACGTTGGTAGGTAAAGTCTTCATTGATCTGAGTGTTCTCAGAGCGCCCTCTACTGGATCACTGTTCCATGGAGCGCTCCAGTCTAACGTATACTTAGTTAAGGTTCCACTATAGAACCGTTAATTCTAAAATGTGTGAACTTTGTTCAATTATTTATTTTTGACAAAAAGTGGTTTAGAACATACAAGTGTTGTACAGTGAACTGAAGTAGTTGTATTACACTGGAAATCGTAAAAAAGTGAGTTTGCTCCATTTATAGATTAATAAAATGGAAGAAATTGAAAGGACAGTGACCTCATTCGGTTCATCTTAATATTTCTAAAGGATTTAACACAACCTAGTGGTTATAGTTTGCATTTCTTAATAAAAATTCACTGGGTGTCTTGGGTTCACCTAAATCTGTCACAGAGTACATTTAAATCATGTTCTTCTACTTCAATTAGAAGCTAATGAAAAAAAACATCGGTCCGTGAACACAACGCCACGTCGTGAGGTTCAAAGGTCAAAAGTAAACACTGGTACGTGAGCCCAGGCGGCCATACCGGCGAGAACCGACCTCCAGTCGGTGGTTGTTCCGAAACGACAATTCCATGGAACTAACAGTAACTAGCGGCTGTGAAAGAGGACCGTTACTTTTAGCCCCGCCCCTCTGACTCTGTGGTATAACCGATCAACTTCCCGCAGAAGCTTCTCCACTCTGTCAGCGGCGGGAAGCGACGCTGCTGTGGGCTGCGGAGAGCACGGTTTCTCTCCGCTCCTCTTTCTCCCCCCACCCAAGAAGACAGCACAGGGGAGCAGGTGCGTGAAGGACGACGCAGTACCGACCCGGTGCGGTAGGAGAGGGTCTGGCAGAGAAGATGTCGAGCGGCGGATGGAGGTGGACGGTGGTGGTTCTGACCTGCCAGCACAAAGACAGCGTCTACGCCTTCCAGAGAGGTGAGTGAAGCGTCTGTCTCCGCGGTACGATCTTTGTCACCCTCCTGACAGTTCACTCCTCCTCTGGTTCTAAGGGGACTTACAACTTTCATAAATTATTATGATGTTCAGGGGGCCATTTTCTGATCTGTTTATTTATTTTTGTTATTACTTTTTATTACTGTGCAATATTTTTAGCCGTGTAGCCTTAGCCTAGCCTGGCTGTTAGCTATCTCTGGCTCTCTGATGTATTGTTCTCAGCTGTTACTCTAACTACAGCCAAACCGAGCAGTGAATGAGTGAAGTTCCACGCTCCTGTAAGACAGTGGTTCTCAGTTATTTTCTGTCATACAGACAGAAATGTTTTCACGCACCCACTCCGACCCCCCCACACCCTCGGGAATCAAAATACTATTAAGAACCTGATAACATGTATATTTTTTTATCTGTACAGACCACTGTATGAACTGCTGCCACCTGGGGTGAGAAGCAGGTCTGAACCAGGCTGAGGGTCATGTGATCATCAGCCTGAAAGATTGTTTTTTTTGTGTGTGTTTCAGAGCTGGAGCTGCGGCAGCAGTGTGGCTTCATCTCTGAAGATGCCTTGCTCCTGACTGTTCAGGACCGTCGTCAGCCCGTGGGCAGCGGAGGGGCCACGCTGAACGCCCTGCTGGTCGCTGCTGAACACCTGAGTCACAGAGCAGGACACACAGTAAGTCTGTGTCAGAGGAGGTGCCGACCAATCACGTGTCTACCCATGATTCCCAGCTGTGCACAGTAGTTGTTGACAGCCGTCATGGTCAGTTGGTCCAAACGTGTCCAAACAGCTGTTGACAACAGCCAATGAGAGCGATCCAAAGAAGATTGATGTGACTAACCCTGAGCGTCTGGCTGGAGAATAATACTCACTGGTTGTATTTCCAGTTCTTCAGGATGTGTCCTGTCTGAATGTTTGATATCTGGGACACACCTGTGCAGGGACCAATTACCCCAGTAATAATCCACCCTTGAAGTGTCTACAGACAAACTGTTCTGTTTGTTTTTGTTCAGGTGGTGACGGCCGACGTCCTGAACGGCGCTCACATCCTGATCCTCCACACAGTAGGTCCAGTCACACCCAGCTACACTTACTGTTAATGACCCCTGGACACAGGCACACTCAGTGGTTAGGGCTAGGGTCATCACAGAGGTCATCATCATCATCATCACTGTTTTATTGCTGATCCTTTTTTTCAGGGACGAGATTTTCCATGGAGCTCCTGCAGCAGAGCGTTCTGCTGGCTGCCCCGAGAGAAACCGGATCAGAAGGTCCAGGCTCCGGTCTGCTGCCTGGATCTGCTTCTGGACTGTCTCAGTACCAAGGTCAGCTTCCTGTCTTCATGTCTCAACTTCAGGAGATTTATTTATTTTAATAAATGAACGGTAGAAGGTGATGACTGACTGTTGTCGTCCATTAAACTGTTGTTGTTGTTGTTGTTAGATCTGTCCTGGTTCTCCTCCTGGTGTTTGGGTCTGCAGTACTGACATGATCCTCACTGTCCCTCCTGACTTTGGTGAGTCTCTAACACACACACACACACTCTAACTGTTACTGGCTTCTACAGTTGTGTGTATTTGTGTAGTACACAGCTGTATTGACGGTGTAAATATCCCTTCAAAGTGACATAGTGGTAAAGACAGACAGTTCCTTATACCTGAACGACTGACAACTACACATCATCATCATCATCATCATCACCATCATCATCACCTGACACTGCTGGCATTTGATGACATCAATAGTTGGAACAGATAGAAATATTTGACAGGAGTTCAGACTGAACCGACTGGTCAGACCAGGACTTCAAAAGAACCAACCTGATATAATGATAAGGTGTATGTGTGTGTGTATGTGTGCGTGTGTGTGTTTCAGCTCTCTCCTGGGAAAGTTTCTCTGGTGTTCGTGTGCTGTCAGTACCAGGTGACGTGTCCTATGCAGCCAACCATGGAGTCTACCTGTGTGACCAGCAGGTGCTTCTACTTCCTCTAGTTTATTATGTATTTCCTGTTTTTATTCTGTCTTGGTAAAGATAATGAAACATATTTATATTAGTGTAAAATTGTTTGTTTTTTTTAAACACTTTTTTGGTTGCTCTGAAGGTGTGTTTGTTTTGTGTGACAGGGTCAGGTCAGGGACATTATCTACAAGGGAACCAATGAGCAGATTCAACAGGCACTCATGCCTGATGGGAAAGTACCGCTGGTATGTTCTAACGTTGAAGCTGGTCTTTGTTACTCTTTGTTGTGGTGTGAGCTCCCAGATGATTATCCCAGCCTGTCACTCAGCTGAGCTCATGTTACAGGAAGTGGTTTCATTATTATTATTATGGTCTGGACCATAATAGACAGAACCTTCTTAGGAGCTGCTGAATAATCTAGAACCTTCAGAGCTTTGAGCTGCTGGAACGTCAGGTTCTGTCAAACTCTGAGGTCAATAGGTCAGGTGACAGGACCAGCTGCTGTGAGAGCTTCAATGTTTTTTTTATCCTGTTGTTTCAGGTTTCTGGTCCAGTTTTCTTCAGCAGCTCTGTGTCAGAGAAGCTGCTGCAGACCCACGTCACTCCACCTCTGGACGGCTGCACCTACCTGGGCCTGGACTCTGGAGCTCCGCCCCTGCAGGTAGACGGGAGCCAAACAATCAAACCTCTCAAATAAAAATGTCATCCAGAACTCTCATAAAAACCTGAGTTGTCCCTCCACTGCCCTCTCTCTCCCCCTGCCCCTCAGATTTCTCTCTTCCTGGACATGCTGAAGTGTCTCTGCTCAGATCTGACTCAAGACCAGTTTGTGACTGAGGAGAGAGCCGGCTGCAGTTCCACTGTGGGGCCACAGGGGGTGATGGTGAGAGGAGGCAGGACAGAACTGTGGAGAATTCTCAGAGGAACTCCACTCATGCTGGGTTGGTGTCTCCACGTCAACATGTTGCTTCATTTATCTGAGGACCCGAAGGCAGCGCCGGGGATTGAACCCTCAACCCTCCTGGAGTGCTACGATTGTGTAATATACATATCCACC
>NC_024312.1:4620116-4633532 GCF_000523025.1 Cynoglossus semilaevis | reverse complement strand
AACACTTTTTTGGTTGCTCTGAAGGTGTGTTTGTTTTGTGTGACAGGGTCAGGTCAGGGACATTATCTACAAGGGAACCAATGAGCAGATTCAACAGGCACTCATGCCTGATGGGAAAGTACCGCTGGTATGTTCTAACGTTGAAGCTGGTCTTTGTTACTCTTTGTTGTGGTGTGAGCTCCCAGATGATTATCCCAGCCTGTCACTCAGCTGAGCTCATGTTACAGGAAGTGGTTTCATTATTATTATTATGGTCTGGACCATAATAGACAGAACCTTCTTAGGAGCTGCTGAATGATCTAGAACCTTCAGAGCTTTGAGCTGCTGGAACGTCAGGTTCTGTCAAACTCTGAGGTCAATAGGTCAGGTGACAGGACCAGCTGCTGTGAGAGCTTCAATGTTTTTTTTATCCTGTTGTTTCAGGTTTCTGGTCCAGTTTTCTTCAGCAGCTCTGTGTCAGAGAAGCTGCTGCAGACCCACGTCACTCCACCTCTGGACGGCTGCACCTACCTGGGCCTGGACTCTGGAGCTCCGCCCCTGCAGGTAGACGGGAGCCAAACAATCAAACCTCTCAAATAAAAATGTCATCCAGAACTCTCATAAAAACCTGAGTTGTCCCTCCACTGCCCTCTCTCTCTCTACCTGCCCCTCAGATTTCTCTCTTCCTGGACATGCTGAAGTGTCTCTGCTCAGATCTGACTCAAGACCAGTTTGTGACTGAGGAGAGAGCCGGCTGCAGTTCCACTGTGGGGCCACAGGGGGTGATGGTGAGAGGAGGCAGGACAGAACTGTGGAGAATTCTCAGAGGAACTCCACTCATGCTGGGTTGGTGTCTCCACGTCAACATGTTGCTTCATTTATCTGAGGACCCGAAGGCAGCGCCGGGGATTGAACCCTCAACCCTCCTGGAGTGCTACGATTGTGTAATATACATATCCACCTCGTGTGTGTCATTCCCACAGATTATGTGTGTGGGGGGCATTACGACTACCTGACTCAGTCTGGGAAGCAGCACGTGGAGAGGCTGAGCTGTGATTGGTCGGACAGGAACACGCTGTCTCACGCCCAGGTGACTTCCTGTTCCTACGTTTTCTCGCAGTCCCACCGACACCACCTCACTTCCTGTTCTTCTTCAGGTGGAGCACAAGGTCGGACCCAGAGCTCGGCTCATTAACAGCGTTCTGGAAGGAGACGTCACAGTAGCAAGTGGAGCAGTAGTTCAACACTGCCACCTACAGGTGAGTAATGGTTTGACAGGGAGCTTTCCTCAGTATCCACACCGTATTTTCACCTCCACCCCCTCCACAGGGTCCTCTGGTGGTACCCCCGGGGTGTCTCCTGTCAGGACTGGACCTGTCAGCGTCCCAGTCAGTCAGGCAGCTGCAGCTGACCGATGACATCATCATCCAGGGACACCGCATCCAGTTGGGGAAGCTGAAGTTGAACGTCTTCACAGTGATGGGAGCACTGGACGATTTGGAGGTGAAGGGGGGCGGAGCAGTGATGACATCATATCAAAGCTTTTTTGTGTCAATTACCATGTCGTCTTCACTGCACATCTCTGTAAGGGCCCCCTGGTGGCAGTAGCCTGTTTTGTAAACATGTCCTCTTTCACCTCCTCAACAGGCCTCCTCCGATGACGGCAGCGCCTCCTTCCTGAACCAGAGCTGGAGTCAGTTCTACAGCAGGACAGGGATTCAGTAAGACTTCCTGTCACATGACCTTTTCTTTTAGTCAAAGTGAATCTTTTGTTATTTTTTTCATTTCTACAACTCCTTTTCTGCTCCTCTCATCTTCCTCAGGCCTGAGGAACTGTGGTTCAGAGGGAAGCAGCGCTCCCTGCTGGAAGCTCACCTCTTTCCAGTTCTCCACCCTAGAGAAGGTGCGGTGGACTTTAGGAAAGGTGTAGCCTGGCTCCTGGGAGGAGGCGACAGCAGCCTGCAGAGTTGGAGGGAGGCGTGGAGGCTCTCGTTGAAGGAGGTGCTGTCTCTCACTCACCAGGAGTCAGAACTGCGGTGGAGGGAGGACCTGCTGCTCCTGGCAGGGAGACGCAGAGTGATGGACACACTGACTAGCTGTTCTGACGTTTGCCTGCTGCCCTACTTCAGAGCGGCAGTGCTGAGCGGCCAGCAGGAGGCGCTGCTACAAACACTGGACGACAGTAAGTCAGAGACGTGTCTGGGATCATCCATGGTTTTGTCACCTTGTTTTTGTTAAGTAAATGAATTACTAAACTTAAGTGATGTCAAAAAACAAAAACCCGTTCTTTTTCAGTTGCAGCAGGGAACATAGAGCAGGGGGCGGGGCCTGGAGCAGAGATGGGCGTGGCCGCTCGCTGTCTCTCCTGTATTGCTGATGTGTTGGTTTACATGGCTGGCAGGCGGGGGGGACTGAGGAGCGGACCTGCTGCGAACCGGGCCTGGATCAGAGCCTACTCCCTGCTGGAGGCAGGAGACCTGAAAGGCGGAGTCACGGCCCTGGCAGTGCAGAGAGCTGATTGGCTCAGCAGGTGAGAGATGTTGTTTCTTACTGTGTGGTTCCTGGGGGACAATGACCTCTGACCTTTGCTGCACTCACAGGCCTGACCTGCTGGTACGAGCAGCACGGCACTACGAAGGCGCCGGGCAGGTGCTGTTACGACAGGCAGTGATGTCATCACAGAGGTTCATCTCTATTGGCCAGGGTGACCTCCCCCCTCTGAGTCAGTGGCAGGAAGTGGAGTGTCCAGCTCGACTGGACCTGGCAGGTGAGACAGAGGTTCGAATTCTGTCTTTAAATAAATGACATCTGTTGGGAAACAGTGCCATCTAGTGGGATGACTGTAGATTTCACCAAAAGTCAAGTCCACTCAGGCAAGAGAGTCCTGAGTAACA
The DNA here is from genome assembly GCF_000523025.1 of Cynoglossus semilaevis. Classification (NCBI taxonomy): domain Eukaryota; kingdom Metazoa; phylum Chordata; class Actinopteri; order Pleuronectiformes; family Cynoglossidae; genus Cynoglossus; species Cynoglossus semilaevis. The sequence goes on along the minus strand of NC_024312.1, from coordinate 4,630,659 downwards.
TATATAGAAAAACAATAAAAGTGAGACAAAAGTGAGTCAAAAAACCAAAATTGACCAACGTAGCTAATAATCGTGAGATTTCACTAAAATTGTCCTGAAGAGTTCTGGTCAACGACTACAACGTCATGAAAATGAAAGTTTTATTTTTCTGGCCGTGTTGCAGGAGGTTGGAGCGATACCCCGCCTATCGCCTTTGAGCACGGTGGCTCCGTCACCAACGTTGCTGTGAAGGTGGACGGAAAACGTCCAATTGGAGCCAAAGCCCGACGCATCCCAGAACCACGCCTCGTTCTGGTCAGCTACAGCGGGGGACACAGAAGTGGAGTGTACACAGAGACGGTGTGTGAGAGTCTGGACGACCTGAAGGACCACTGTCAGCCCCACGCCCCAGGTACCAGACCCAGATACCTTTACACCTGCACCTGAAGGCTGTTGGAATCTGAACCTGGTCTTGACCCCGGTACAGGAGCTCTGCTGAAGGCCGTGTGTGTGTGCAGCGGTCTGGTGTCACTCACCTCCCAGCATTCTCTGGTTGATCAGCTGATGCAGAGGTGGGGAGGAGGGGTGGAGCTCCACAGCTGGTCCACGCTGCCCACAGGATCTGGACTAGGTGAGGAACCAAGTCCAACACACAGTTTGTAAAATCTAAATTAAATGTTAGCCTCCGAACAACAAAACATGAGCTCAGCCAGAACGTGATTGTTAGCCAGACGTACTGTAGGGGGCAGTGTGTGGCCCTGTGGTACAAAAACACCAAACACTCTGTTCCAGAAGTGAATCAGAGCCCCATGGTTTTAGAACCTCAGACCAACGAGAGCTCCTCTGTCGTCCTGCAGGTACCAGCAGTATCCTGGCGGGGGCGCTGTTGGCTGCAGTCTACAGATGTACTGGTCAAAGTTATGACAATGATTCACTCATCCACGGCATCCTGTACCTGGAGCAGATCCTGACCACAGGTGAGGAATTCTGGGAATGTTCTCTGCTCAGTCGAAGCATCTCTCTCTATTGACCTGTGATGATGTCATCGATGACCTTCCAATGGATTTTTGGACAAGGTTGAAGTTTGAATGATTCCCTCAGAGGTCTGGTTCATTTTTATTCCCTCCTCTCCCGGTCTCCTCCACACTCAGGTGGGGGCTGGCAGGATCAGGTGGGAGGATTGGTGGGGGGAGTGAAGGTGGGTCGTTCCAGAACCTCTCTGCCCCTCAGAGTTGAAGTGGAACGTCTCTGTCCTCCCCAGGACTTCCTGGTGTCTCTGGAGCAGCACCTCCTGCTGGTATACACGGGGAAAACCCGTCTGGCTCGGAACCTGCTGCAGGTTGGTCTTCTGTTGGTCTGTGCTGAGTCGGGGGGGGGGCCTGACCTTGGACCCTTGACCCACGGAGTTAGAACAGTGTCGATGATGATGATGATGATGATGATGATGATGTGTTTGCAGGATGTGGTCCGGAGCTGGTACAGTCGTCTCCCTCTGATGGTCCAGAACGCCCAGGAGCTGGTGGCCAACTCAGAAGAATGTTCCAGAGCCTGTTCAGAAGGTCAGAGACTTCAGTGAAGTCAGTAATATCTGAGTGTCCTCAGTCTGTCCCTCTGTCCTCAAACTGTCCCTCTGTGTCCTCAGGCTCTCTGTCCAGACTGGGTCAGTGCCTGGATCGGTCCTGGCAGCAGAAGAAGTTGATGGCTCCGGGCTGTGAACCGGCGTCAGTGAGGACCATGATGGAGGCTCTAAGGCCTCTGGTCCTGGGTCAGAGTCTGGCTGGAGCTGGAGGGGGGGGGTTCCTGTACCTGCTGACCAGAGAGCCGCAGCAGAGACAGGCTGTACAGCAGCTCCTCGAGGACACAGAGGTGAGAGGTCAAAAACAAAGAGGGTTTGAAGGTTGAGGACAGTAGAAGGAGACAGAGAGAAATAAAACAAAAAGATTCAAATGTTTAAACCACTGACGACTGGTTCTGTTGGTCAGGGTCTGGGAGACTTCAGTGTCCACACGGTGGAGCTGGACATGGACGGGATCACAGTACTGCCACCATCCTGAGGACATGCACACACACACTCAGGCTCACCAGGAATTCTTGTACATTTTCTCTTCTGAATATTTTTATTTTTGTTAACTTTGTATTTTCAGTCATATTTAACCTGCGCTGCTGCTGTTTTAACCAGAACTGTTTCTAATGAAACATTTTAAACTTACATAAACAAAATCAGTTTGAATTTAAAGCACTGTCACATTTTAATAAACAAACTTTTTCAACTGTTTTATTAGTTTTATTTAAAACACGTTTGAAACAAAGATAAAAAAAAGTTCTACAATAATTCACTGAGAGAGTTTTTAATTAATAACAACAGTTAAAAAAAAACAGGTCTGATCTGGTCCTGGACGGAGCGCTGTCCCCCGTCTGAAGTCTGACCGTGTCCAGGTCTCAGGAGGAGGACACATGGACAGCCCCGCCCCTCTGAGTCTCCACAATGTCTGGTTGGCTGGAGAAGGCTCTGTCTGTCATTGGACCGTCCCCAACCAAGAACCCCACGCCCCCCCGTACCCTCTTCACCATGACGCCTTTGTCCATCTCAGCGTTCATCCTGCTGGATAGGGAGAGCAGTCGTACATCGGTGTGAGCGTTGGCCACTGTGTGGCGCCGTACCCCTCCCACCTTCTCCAGGTATGCCTCGCCCTCCTGCTCCACCACAGGACTAAGAGAGGAGGAGTCTGAGGAGCACAGGTGATGAGTGACCCTGATCTCCGGCTGCGCACCCAGAAACAACCCAGAAGTTCTGAGGTCACGGGATTCTGGAGGAGGAGACAGGAAGTGAGGACAAAGTGACCACAGGAGGCAGCAGAGGACTGGCATGTCCTGCTAAAATCACTGATTTTGTGTCCCAGTACCAGTCCCAGTCTTACTGACCCAGGAGCAGCTGGTTGGTGTCGTGCAGGACGTTGCTGATGTACGGAGACACGACGATGGAGACCAGACGCTCCAGCTGATAATATTCCAGACTGGGGGAGGAGGATTCATGGACCCCCTGAGACACAGACAGACATTAGGACAGAGATGGAGCAGGAGATGGACAAAACTGTGTGTGTGTGTGTGTGTGTGTGTGTCACCTGCAGGACCAGCAGCATGTGAGTAACAGCTGGTGGAACAGACGCTGCATTCTGCAGAGAAGCCTCCAGGTGGAGCTTTAGCAGCACCAGGTCTCTGAAGGCCAGAAGAGCCAACTGTCTGACTGACAGCTCCTGACCCTGAACACGCACACACACACAGATCCCTCAATGCAGAGGTCAGGAGGTCAATCCTCTCCACTAAGTCCAGATTATTTAAAGGACCACAGACGTGTGTGTCTCACCTGAACAGGGTAGAAGATGGCCTGCAGCGTAGGCAGTGTCTCCGTGAAGAATCTGTCCCACATGTCGGCCAGAACCAAGAGCTGATGTCCACCTGTAGGAGATTCCAAGGTTACTATGGAAACACGGTGACGTCCAACATCAGAAAAACCATCTGAACTCTGGGATTGGAACCAGGAGACGGTCTCACCAGAGTGAAGTAGGATCTGGTCCAGGACTTCAGAGAGACCTCGAGTCAGCAGCTGGTTCTGAGAACAGGGAGCACACACAGATCGTCATCATCCTTGTCTCTGATGTTGACCTTTTGTCTCTCTGTCTTTTGTCTTGTTGTTTTCACGCTAACTAAACAGGAACAAAGTCATGTGTGACCTCGGGGTCAAAGGTCAGGGTGAGAGGAAGGTGGATGTCCCGTTCAGAGAGGACAGGAAGGATGCTCCATCTCAGAATATGGACAGGAAGTACACAGGAGACACCCCCTTCCCCTCCCCCGAGTCCTTTCTCTGTGTGTCCAAACTGGGCTCAGGTAAATGTTAGGAACAAGATCCTGAGATCAGGGGGCGCTGAATGGCCAATCAGCAGAAGACAAACAACAACAGACAGTGAGACGGTGAGACACCTGGAAGTAGTCCGTGATGAATGAGCCCATCTCTGTCTTCAGGAGCCACCTATTGAGACACGTACAAGACCAAGCTATTGTTGAATCCTGGGATTTTTCACTTCCACTGAGTGAGTCAGAATAAATACATATATATAAATATATATTTGTTGTCACCTGATGCTGTCGTTGAGTGTGTAGAGCTCGTTGTTCTGCAGAGTTCCCCCCTTAAACACTTTGATGACAGCTGATTGGACAGTGAGGGACACACACACACACACACACAGTCAGTTGATCACTTCCACACAAATGTTGTTGTTAAAGAAAAGGTGTCTGTGTTGACTAATGTGGTGCTCTACTCCACAGGAAGTGACCTCACTGCCACTTCCTGTCTCACATCCTGCTCAGAGGAGGAGACCAAAGAGTCAACGAGGACTCCAACATCCTCAGTCAGACTGAGGATGTTCATCCTTCACAGCTGAAGCTGGAGATTTAAAGACACCTCAGTTTCAAAGACCAATAAATGTTTGTCCAGTAGCTGCTGCCCCTTGTGGTCACTTTGTGTCACTTAGGTTAATCTGTGTGAAGGATTTAGAAACTAAAGGAGCAAACAACACTAATTTTTGAACCTGATCGTTGGATCAGTCTGAGCTAAAATCACTGAGAGCTAAGAACCGATAGTGACATGTCCTCTGATCTGTGATCAGTCAGACTTGGAACTGGTTTGAACAAACAACATTCCTGTCTTCATACCTGTTCCACACTCTGGTGTTGGAGATCTGAAGAGCTGGTGAGCTAGCGTGGAAGCGTGCAAGGTCGGACAGTACCGGAGAACTCATGAACCGTGGCCTGGGACGCCTGAAAGATCCCATCATGCACTCTGTCTGCTTTGGAGAGAGAAGTAAAAACAAAGTGTGAGGTAAACCAGTTGACTGCATGTTTGTTACTTCCTGTTTTCACCTGGTATCTGATTAAAAGACGACGATTCAACAAGTGGTTAGAAACAAACAAGTCAAAGTAGAAACATCTAGAACAGTTCTCTCCAGTGTATAAACAAATATGGTATATATCAACATATATATTGAACAAATATGGTATATATCAACATATATTTGTCTCTCGCTCTCTGAGGTGAGGAGTGTTTGCACAGCAGGAAGTAGAAGACAGCAGCAAACATCCTCCCCTCACCCTCGGCCCCACAGGTCACTGCAACCAGACCACACCTTCACTGTAGCACCAGTCAGAGACCAAAGACTGAGGTTTATCACCAGAGCTGGACCAGAGACCTGGTGGTCAAAGCCACACTTTTCAAAACCTGTACTGTCCCTTTAAGATCCCTGTAACAGTCAGAACCAGTCCAGCCCAGAGTTTCTGACCAGGTGGCTGATGGGATACCAAACACCAGTACAAACACACTGTTGTCTGTTTGACAGAACCTTTGCCAAAAACCACAGGAGGTGGAACATGGACGTCATTCTGGACCCAGACCCAGAACCTCACAGAATGAACCACATATAAAACTACAGACAAAAAGAGGACCAGAACCTGAGGGACAGAGGTCAAAGGTCATGGAGACAGAACCTGGAGAGAGGAGTCTTTTTTTCTGTAAATGTTTGAAATTTCTAAAAACAATCATGTTGTGTGTGTGTGGGTGTTACCCTGTGTACACTGTTCAATTCGCACACACACACGCACTCAAACACACACGTGTTGTGTGATGCTTTGTGAAAACAGTTCCTGAGTCACAAAACAGTTCCTCCATCTGCTCAGCAGGAGGAGGCGTCTTCTGGCGTCAGTGGTCCATGTGTGTCACCACAAAAGGTCAACCCACACACACACTGGTCTCAGCTCTTTGAACCTGTTCCAAATGTCAGCTGTCAATCAAAGTCCGTCTGATGTGTGACAGGAAACTGTGTTGAAGCTCAGTAATTGTTAGCACGTAACTCTAACTTTTAAACCAGAAACCAGAAAAGAAGGTGACAGGAAGCAGCTAAAGACTAATGATGCAGAACGCTAACCGATGAAAGCTAACAGATAACTGATGACAAGAAAAGGCTAAGAGCTGTATAGAAACAGGAAGCAGTCGGTGCTAACTCTAAAGAGCTAACTGATAACTGATAACAGGTAACAACTGAACAGTTCTAACAGACAAGTTCCTGATAAACAGTTCCTGTTCCCACCAACACCGATTGCTTCAGGGCCAAAAACTGTCCCTGTGGTTCTTTCAGTCCAGCAGTGAAACAGCACATGGTTCCACATAGTGTTCCAGATACCTGGTACTATTTTCTATTGCACAAGCACGTATAGTTCCTAGAACCGTTGCTAAATCCTGCTGAGAGTTCTGAAATGGAAAGGCACGCACACTGTAACTAGTGTTCCTTTGAAATTGCTTATAGTTCAGGTACTAATTGTGGCATTAACATGGTACTTTCTTAGGTCCGGATATCGGTTCTACTTTATAATTTATCAAAGGATCAAGTTTAAAGACTTGTTTCTTACATTTAGAGAAACTTTAACTGTGTGTGTGTTTTCACATCACAGCAGTGAAAACACACACACACTGCAGCTCTGTGTCCTGCTCTCTGTAATTGTATTAGTGTCTGAGAACTAACTCATGACAGAGGGCCGCTCTTATAGGATCAGCTGCTAAGGCTAACACACACACACACTTTAACTGTATTTTACCAGGGTTAAGTTTAGCTCAAATACATCGGTGCTAACTCCCGCCCTGTGATGTTTCCAAAAACAAACAAAAAACTAAACATTTTTAATTTATTGTTTCTCACTTTCTTTTTATTTAATTATTTTTTAGCATTGATATAAAATATTGTGTATTTAAACAGTTAACCGTTACCATTTCCCGGGCTAACTTTACAGCTAGCTTTGATGCAGCTAATACATTTGTTTCAGTTATTTCTGTTATTCTGTTCGCTGGTGTTTTAAATCCCTGTCTCTGTATCACTTCATTTAGTTTTGTTAACAAAGTCAAATTTTAGTCGTTATTATCAACTTCATTTAATCATGAAACAGTTTGAAGGTCGACCGTTGTTCATCAACGGCAGATTTTTATTTTAATTATCGTTGTAGAAATTTAAAAATCGGAACGACTCGTCACGGCAGCTGTCAATCATCGAGGGTTCGGGGGGGAGGGAGGTCCTCAGAGCCCCCCAGACCGACTCTGCACATAGACGTCACTTCTTTCACCTGCTGCTTTTTCTTAATTTGGAGCGTGCACGTGTATGCGTGTGTGAGATTCACCTGCGTGACGTCACACCAGATCACTGATGATTTAGATGAACGTCTTCAGTCACAGCAGAGACATGTGGACCCCTCCACACCGGGGACAGCTCCTCTTCCTCCTCCTCCTCAGTGTCCGGACATAAAGTCAATTTCTCCAAAGGAAACTGGAGAAATCCCCGCGGCCGTTTCTGATGTTTCGGCTCCAAACTTGTTGCTTCTCTCACATCGTCGCTCTGTGAATGAAAAAACCCCGCTGCTTCTCCGTCCACCGCAGACAAGCTGGAAGAACTAACGGACTAACGAAGGTACTTCCGCTAAACGACTACACAATAAAAGACTGAAGAGCGCGTAGGTAAAATTAATGTAAACATTTGGAATATTTAAATACATATAGATTCATACAACTAAAGAAACGTGGGATAAAAACAGCTTGATGATCCAGATAATAAAATTATAACATATGTTATAATAGAAGAAATAAATATGTACACAGTAAAATGAAATTTAAATAAAAAAAATGCACAAATTAAAATACAAACTCACAAAAAAGGAACAGCAGAATTAAAACGTTGTGTAACAGTAAAAGGAACATCCTTAATGGTTTTTTTTGTTTGGTTCGTCATTATGATTTGTTCTAAATCAGAGTTTCATAAAAAAAAAAACTTTTCGTGTGAAGCGTTTATTCTGAAAAGCTCTAACCAATTCTTCGCTACGTCTCTGACGTAAGCTTGATCCAGTGACGCGGCTCTCAGGCTCTGATTGGCTTAGATGAGAGTGTCTAATAAATATTAATAAGAATGGAATGTTTTACAGAAAAACGGAACAAAATACAAAGCTTGACAAGAAATTAACGTTAGAATTAGAAAAGAAGGAAGTTGAGTTTCTCACGGGAATTATTTGATAAAACTTTATTTTATTTCCTTCAAACGTCACAGTTCAGTCAAGTTCTACCGAACCAACAAAACTGCAGCTAGTACTGCTACTTGTTCCAACAGTAGAAAATCACGTAGTTCCTGGTACCGTTGGTAACTCCTGATTATCTCAGTTCAAAAACCTGCTTTTAATCCGTTAAATACAAATTACTGTTGTGGGAAAAAGTCTTTCTTTAATAGTTGTGACATCGGAGAGGAGCTGGACGGAACCAGAGTGGGTTTGACTCCACACAGAGAGAGTGGAGAGAATTTTAATGATTTGAATTTTAATTTGAATGAAATGTATTTAGGGACAAAGAGTTGAAGTGGAAAAACAGGAAACAGACACAAAGACAGATACAGACTGAGAGAGAGAGCGTGTGTGAACACAGGTTTACATTTATCATAAACCACAGCTGAGATCAGTGACCTGATCACGAATCGGTGACAATGAGCGACTGCGCTGAGACTGAGAGATTTGTCTTCTCAACAGGAAACTGATCTCTGTTAAAACCTCACTCTCCCACACCAAAGAAATGATGGGGGGAAAAGAGTGACACCACAGTCGCTGGCTCGTTGCTGCCTCCTGTGGTAAATATATCCTTTATCTGAACAAAGGATTTCGAAGAGTTATGTCAAAGATACATTTGAACTTTGTGAAGAAGGCAGCTATATATTTCTATACTCTCTATATTTCTCAATGGACTTTGCTCTGTGAATTAAAATTAAAATATAAAAAAGTAAAAAATAAAATTAAAAAATAAAAAGCTTTAAATTAAAAATTAAAAAGGTTACGTGATTTTATTATGCTAAAAATATTTTTTTTTTCCAAGAAAATTTATATAAATCCTATTTTAGCAAGTTATTTATGTTCAGATTTTGAGAATCATGGCGTTCTTTACAACGCCCACAAGAGGGCGCCAAGTACTGTAAAAAATTAACGAAATGACTCTTTCAACATCCGTTGAAGATTCGTTCAACTTATTGTTCCAGAGTCCAAGTTTTGATCGACAGCTAAATGGAAAAAAAACCATTTTGTTTTGGGAGGGGGCGGGACACCTGTCCATTTTGATTGGATAAATATTCAAGCGGATTTGCTGGGCGACTGATTAAGTTTTGAAAGTTTGTTTGATTCATTGGGCCTTTGGACAGTGAGCTGCAGGAGAACCCTGTTCTAAACTAGGATTAGGTTCTGAAGAAGAACCAGAACAAAGATCCTGACGTGTTGAATCAGGACAGCAGTGAACTGTGAACTCTTTCATCACTGGTAACTGAATCATTTCTACAACTACCGTCATTCGTCAGTGTGTGATGATGGGGAGATAAGAGGGGAGGAGGGGGGAGGAGGGAGGTCAGAGTTCAGTTCAGTGAATATTAATAATAATAAAAGTCAGGAGCAGGAGGGAAACAGAACAACAGAACTCCTCCTCCTCCTCCTCCTCCTCCTGCTCCTCCTCCTCCTCCTTCACGGCTGTGATTGTGTTAAACCTCCTCCTCCTCCTCCTCCTCCTCCTGTCTCTCCTCATTAACAACTAATGACCCACACACAGGGCAGGAACTCGGTACCCATGACACCGATGGCAGGACCGGAATCTCATCTGCTGATGTCAAGCCCAGGAACGCTGTTCCTCACCAGGGAAATGAAGAGTGAGTGATGATGGAAACAGACAGCAGCTGTGTTCCAGACCAACAGTTCTGAGCACCCGGGCCTGTGTTTGTCCCTACATCCAACAGTTCCAATCATAGGATTTAACCTTCAGAAGTTCTAATCACTCTTCTGAAGGATTTGTTAAGCACAGCTAACTGTTAACTCAGGTGTGGACACATTTTTTGACTCATGGGCCACAATTGTCCTATAATTGAATGGGGGGGCGGGGTCAGGAGCAGAGAGATGGAGCGTTCGTATGAACTAAGATAAATGACATGTAAAAGTCACGCATAAAGGATAAAATGCGCCATCTATTGGGAAAACGTGGTTATTGCAGGGTAAAGGCAGAAGTATAATGATAATATAAATAAATTATATCATTTGTAAAAGTTTGGCGAGTCGGATTGAAAAGCTCAACGGGCGACATCCGGCCCCCGGGCCTTAGTTTGCCTGTGTTAACCTCTGGCACCAAAGTTTATAAAGTTCCTCTAACTACCCAGAGAACTGTTGTTGGACTACGTCTCCCTCGGTCGCCTCAGTTAAAGGTGCTTTTTGGAGAAGAGATTATAGCGCCACCAGTGGACAGAATGTTTTTACTTCTGTCAAAAATATCCCTTTATTTCAAACTAGAACCTGAGGATCAAGGTCCTGGGTTTGATCTTTGTGGAGGTTCATAAGAGTGTTGTCACTTCTCCCCCCCTGACCCCCCCATCACCCCCCATGAGTCATCCTGTTCCTCAGCCAACAGTAACGACTGTTAATTAAAAGGCTGTGACAGAAACGGTGTGAAGATCAAACGCCTCATCAC
>NC_024312.1:4609663-4620041 GCF_000523025.1 Cynoglossus semilaevis | reverse complement strand
GACAGCACCAGGCTTCTTCACAGCTAATCAAGGAATTGGATCAGCAGGGCGACCTAGAACCCCCGCTGGGGGGTGAGGATGTGAACACAGTGGTGGTTCCTACGCATTTCCTATTTCTGTTTCTGACAGGAGTCCACACAGCTGGAGGAGAACAGCCGACCAAAGTCCACGGAGAAAATCAGTGATTTTAGCTCAGACCAGTGGTTCTCAGTTATTTTCCGTCATGCCCCCCCGACCCACACCCCCACGAATTGAAATACTTTTGAGAACCTGAAAACATTTCAATATTTTTTATCTGTACAAACCACTGTATGAGTTGCTGCCACCTAGTGACGAGTCTTGTTATCATTCAAGCATCACAGCAGTGGTACAGATGTCCAAGTTTCATGTTTCAAGTTCCTTTAGAACCGATGAGCGTCAGTTCACACTGATGTGGCCTGGGTTCAGTTGACACATCGTAGACCTTGTAGACTGTGTGTTGTCTACAGCTGTGTTTCCATGGGGCCCTGACATCACTGTGTCCGGCCCTGTTTCTCTCCACTGTAGTTTTACATTATATCGGGCGCGCGCATTTCCTCGTGCACCAGCAGAGTTTATAGTGAGACAGACGCGCGGTTTGTCGTTAGAGTGAACCGGAGTTCAGGAGTGAAAGATCAGAACAGACGCGCGGTTTGTCGTTAGAGTGAGTTCAGGAGTGAAAGATCAGGGCAGAAGAGAGTGAAACAGAACAGAGGAACCAGAGGAACTGTGGAGTTTGGTCTATAGGAAACCAAATGATCCATCGACGGAGTTGTGCACAACACCTGCCCGCGTAGTAAACGTCTTCTCCGCACGAGCACAGGCGGTGATGCTGGCTGTGGGATCACCGGACCCTGGTCTTCTAGTGGACAGGATGACGGAGCTGTGGAGCCACAACACCACCACCATCTTCACCACCACCGCTACTCATGGCGCGTCCTCCCCCTGGAACCGCTCCAGCACCGCCTACGAAGCCGGACCGAACCTCTTCATCAGTCTGGAGGACATCGACGTGCCGGCGGACGGCTCCCCGACGCTGCGCATCCTCATCTCCCTGGTGTACTCGGTGGTGTGCGCCGCCGGGCTGCTGGGCAACCTTCTGGTCTTCTTCTTGATGAAGGCGCGTCGCGGCAGGAGGAATCGCTCCAGCATCAACCTGTTCATCCTCAACCTGGCCGTCACCGACTTCCAGTTCGTGCTGACGCTGCCCTTCTGGGCCGTGGACATGGCCCTGGACTTCAGCTGGCCCTTCGGGAACGCCATGTGTAAGATCATCCTGTCCGTCACCGTCATGAACATGTACGCCAGCGTCTTCTTCCTCACCGCCATGAGCGTCACCCGCTACTGGTCCGTGGCGTCGGCGCTGAAGGACCGGACCCGGCGGCGGGTGTGCCCGGTGCGCTGGGTGATCGCCGCGCTCTGGGTGTCCGCCACGGCGGCCACGCTGCCCACGGTTATCTACTCCTCAGTGAAAAGCGTGGCCGGGGAGCGGCTGTGCCTGATGGACTTCCCTGACGGCCAGTCGTGGCTGGCGCTGTACCACCTGCAGAAGATCCTGGTGGCCTTCGTCTGCCCCATGCTGACCGTCAGCGTCTGCTACCTGATGCTGCTGCGCTTCGTCCGCCTGCGCAGCATGAACAACAACCAGGTGAAGCGGCGGTCGCGGGTGACGCGCTCCGTCACCATCGTGGTGCTCTCCTTCTTCCTCTGCTGGATGCCCAACCACGCCATCACTCTGTGGGGAGTCCTGGTCAAGTTCAACCTGGCCAACTGGGACAAGACCTACTACATGGTGCACACGTACGTGCACCCGGTGACCGTGTGCCTGGCGCACACCAACAGCTGCCTCAACCCGGTGCTGTACTGTCTGATGCGCCGCGAGTTCAGGAAGAAGATGAAGGAGCTGTTCTGGAGGATCTCCTCTCCGCCCGGAACCAACAACTGCCACCTGCGGCCCTTCTCCGGGACCGTGAGAGCGGGACCGGACGACACGCAGGTGGTGATCCCGCTCAACAACGTGGAGACGGAGAACTGCCGGCTGTCGGTGCTGACGGAGCAGGGCGACACGGAGGCGCTGCCCAGGTGAAGACCGGTCCGTGGACGAGTTCCTGCTGGACTGGTCTGAGTGTCAGGACCGAGAGCCGAATCCACAGGTGAGGATTTAATTAATTTCTGAACTTGGTTTCAACGAAGAAGAAGACGAAGAGTTCAGTCAGTCTGAGTCCATCTCAGACCCAGGAGAGAATTTGCGCAAATTACGCAGGAAGACGATGCTTAAAAAAACAGCCTCAGCTAAACTCTGACCTCTGACCTCTGACCCCTGACTGAGGCAGGAGACGGACGGGCATTTGTTTGTGTGTCCCATGGTACAGTGGCCAAATGTTGGGGTTCTGGTGTGTCCTGGTCCGTGTGACTGCAGCCGTTTCCGGTGTGTGTGTTCGTTGGAAACCAGGACGTAAAAACAGAGGTGTGTGTGTGGTTCTAGAGAACACTCAGCCCAGCTTTTCCCTCTTTGTAAAAAGTACATTTTTAACCTAAAATATTTGTCCTGGTTTTAAACAGAGGGTCCGGGGGAGGCGGGGGCAGCCACCGTCATGTTTTTTTTTTATTTTTTTAATTCTCCACCAGCAGTACCAGTCCTACCAACATTAAATCCAGCAGCTCAGACCAGCACGGTTCAGATGAGATTTAATAATTGATAGAAATATATAACTGTTAATCAAAGACACACTGTGAAGTGCGTTCTTACCACTAGAGGGAGCCACCAATGGTTCTCATCATTTAACAGGTGAAATGTAAAAACTTGAATGTTTAAATTAATGTATAAAATTATTCCAGAATTTGGATCACATACTGGACCACATACTGGGCCACATACTGGGCCACATACTGGGCCACATACTGGGCCACCTTGAGGTATGGAGTCTTTGTGGGGCAGATCTGGTATCCAGATTGTGGACCCAATTTTCCCGACTATCGTTGGACAAACCTTTGGTTAAATCTTTGACTAGAATTGTCTTTTATTATTTAAAATGTTTTGTTTGTTTTTTGTCAAAGATTCTTGAGTGTTAGCTGTTTGCTTACACTAGCTAACTTTTATCATTGTCTTTACCCGTTTTTAGCTAACTGTTAGCTATTTTGCATGTTACTCTTTGGTGTGGCTAATGCTCCACATGAACATTTCTGTATCAGTTCTTTGCATGTTATCGAGTGCTGTTCATTGCTAACATTTAGCTGTTTATTTTTTCTACCACTGAAACATCAGTGTTCCTCAGCTCCTCGGTTCTCTCCTGTCATTGGACCGTTCTTTTTGTGGCTGCTTCAGGACACGTGTTGTAACTTTAACTAAAAAAAGTTAAAGTTAAAAAAACAACTCCGTTCTTTTCCATTTGATTTAAATGTTGAAACTTTATGTCAGAAATAAAAATGTAAATATGTGAATAATAATAAAATTATCAATTCAAATACAACGTTTGTGTCGAGGATGAAGACAGAAGACTGACACACACACACACACACACACACACACGTGTTCAGGAACTGTCAGGTGTCTGTCAGGGTAAAGTGAAAAGTTCATCGGTTCCAGCTCCAGTCAACAGAACCCAGAAGGTGAGAGAAAACGAATGTTCTGCCAGAGTTCCATCAGTGTGTGAACGCAGCAGCTGCAGCTCAGACCCTGGTGTTGGTGTTGACACAGCAGGACTTTGGTCCCTCAGATAAAGAACTGTTTTAGTTTCTCTGACTGACTGGGGGGGCGGGGGGGGGGGGGTGGGGACCTACACCGGGACTGCTGCTCCACTGCTGCCTCTTGTGGTCAGATTGTATAACTGAGGTAAATCTGTTGGAAACATCTGAGGTCAGTCACCAGAAGAGCAGCAGAACAGACCTGGACAGATGTGCTGATGATGTCACAGCTGTGGTTGTGATGTCATAGCTGTGGTGGTGATGTCAGCGCCTCACAGGTGTGTGTGTCACCGCTTTGGCAAACTGTTCACAGTGGACGTGACCGTCTGGACCCACACCAGCGTCCTTCAGCAGCTCGTCCACTGGTGAAGAGACACAACCATTGGAACAAAGGTTCAACCACACACACACACACACACACACACATATATATATTCGGTATGTGTGTGTACATGTCTGTGGACTCCACTCCTGTCAGTTGTCCTTCTCCTCTCTCACCTTCTTTGTTGGTCAGTTTCTCTCCATGTCCAGTTAGCTTAGCTCGTAGCTCATGTGCTAACACGTAGCCTTTCTGCTCCTTGTCGGCCATCTTCATGGCCTCCAGAATCTCCTCCTCCGGGGCCTCCTGCTGGAGCTGACGGTGCATGATGGCCAGAAAGGTGGAGAAGTCGAGTTCTCCACCTCGATCTGCAGGACAAAGACAAAGACAAAGGTCGGTCGCTGGGTTTTTATTTTCAGAGACTAAAAAGAAACATTTATTGATCTGCAGGTAAGGAGGTCAGTACAGGAGGAGGAGGAGGATGTAAAACAACATGAATTAAAGTGTTCCAACATCGGAACCATAAAGCCAGTGTGACTGTGAGATAAGGCAGCGTCAGTTTATCTGACTGAACAAACTGGAAACTGAGCAGTTCATTACTGACAATCACTTAACTGAGTATTAGAGAGAGATAAGAGGGGAGACAGGGGGACATCAGGACAAACACACACACACACACACACACACACACACAGTCCTATATTGACACCGTAAAGGAAACGTTCAGGGAAGAAAGCGAAGAAAACTAAGACGTGTCTGAAGTTATTTTGACAGTAACGAAGGAAAAGCCAGATATTAATTATTATTATTTTTAATTAAATATATTTATATATTTATATTTGTTTTGTCAACAAGTTGTTCATATTAGTTTAGTGAGGAAAAGTGAGACGACACAACAAAAGTAAATGGTACCTCAAGGTAAGACACACCTATGTTGTGGCTCAGCAGGTGGCGCTGGACCTCAGAGGGCGTGGGACTTGAACCGAGGCACCGCATCGCTGTGATCAAGTCCGGAGCTCCGATCTTTCCTTTACGTTGGCGGTCGTACAGAGAGAAGCACTCTTTGAACTCTGCAGGAACCAGGACTGATGTTAGTGAAGTACCAGGAACCAAACAACAGAACCACATGCCACTTCCTGATTGGTCAGTCTTTAATCTCACTGACTATGTGTAAAACCTGGTTCTCAAACAGAACTATTTTATAGACCTGTTGTCTGGGCACAATCTCAGAACAATCTCAGACAAGGATTTAGGCATAATAAAGTACCAGGAAGTCAGGGTACTGTTTGGTTCCACACAGACCTGAAAGAGGAGGAACGTTGGTGGAACCAGATAATAGACCATTAGATCTTAGACTAAGACAGACACAGTTCAAAGGTCCAGAACAGAGACGGGGTCGGGGTCTCACCGTTGATCTGATCCTGGGTCAGGAACTTGGCCTGTGATGAGACGGAGACAACAGACGGAGACAACAGACGGAGACAACAGACAGAGACAACAGATGGAGACAAGCCTGAGTTTGACACAAATGTGAGAAATAGTGTGTGGCTGTGACAGGGTCTCACCATCGTCTCTGTGTCTCTGTGTCTCTGTGTCTCCGTGTCTCTGTGTCTCCGTCTTTCTGTGAGCTCTAAGCTCCATCCACTCGTCCTCCGCCCAGGAACCTGATCCAGGTGTGTGTAAGATGAGGACAGTGATGGAGGGAGGACGCTCTGACACCCGTCCCTGGAGACTGAGTCCTGATCTCTAACCGAAGAACGTCAGTATAAACAGGATGAAAAAAACTGTACCTGAACCTGAAATTGGTTCTTTCTGAACATTTTAAAATAGTCCAGATCCTTGTGACCTTTGACCTTTGACAGGATGACCTCTTAAACTAACCTGGTTTTAGCCTCTAGGTCAGGACTAGGACTAGGACTCTAACAGTGAGGGTTTGACAACAGGTCTGTGGGACAGATCCAGGAACGGTACTATGACCCATGAACTACAGAGGACTGTATGGTCAAAGGTCACGGCTCCGACTGTTGGAGCGAGAACACCTCTGGAGGCTGTGGGCTCTGGACCAGAAGAACACACACACACACACCTGGTATGGTCCACTTTGTTGTCTTTGTGTGTGGTTCTACCCCGTCCTCAACGACTGATGTAATTAGTCTCAACACCTGAGAACGAATCAATAATTACTGACACACACACACACACACTCTCACATAACAGACATCATCATGGATCAGTGACTCTGACCAGTAGGAGGCAGTGTTGGGGCGAGCATCATTCACCCTACTGGGGGCAGTGATGGATGATTGGACGGATGGAGAGATGGATGGTTCTCTGGTTCTTCCGACAAAAACAACAAAAGGATTTGAATCCGATGGTGGAGACGGACAAACAGATTTGCCGGGTGGAAAGTTCCGTTTGTGGCGGTGAAGCCTGTTGAATGTCACTCAGAGCAGCGTTTATGAGCAGAAACTAATTATGACGAAGCTGCTGCTCAACGCTGCTGTTTGCTGAGCTGAGCTCTGTTTCTTCCTGAGGGACGCTCGCGTCTCAGCTCTTCAAACAGAACACACTATTCAGCTGCTTCAGTCACAGCCAACCAAATGTCCAGATGTGGATCAACACCAGCCCCCCCACCTTCCCCAAGAGATAACTCTGGTACTGAGGACCAGCAGATGAGTCTATATCTATAGGTTTGACTAGTCCAGTTCCAGGTTTTCATTTTAAGGAGACGGGTCAGGACCAAACAGTTCCAACCTCCTCCACAGTCAAGATGTCTTTGACGTCTTTGATTTTTTACAGAGTCAGATCTGTCAGCAGACTCGGCTAGTAATGTCTACGCCCGCTCATGTCAACAACCCCAGCTGCTCACCCTCCTTCACCAAAGATCATCCAAAAATGTCAAACCTGCTGGCCCTCTTCTGCCTCCTGTGGTCAGTCTGTGTCACTGATTTAGAAAACTTTTTAAAGGCTGTTACGGTGAGAAGAGCTCAGTCGTCTTCAAACCTCATCATCTTCAATCATCTACTCGTTCAAAGAGAGGTCAGTTCAGAGTTTATCCACTTATTCACCTCCTGTGTCTTCATGTGTCCTCCAGTCAAACACTGTCCAACTACGCAGGTGTTAAAGACACCTTCATGATCACCAGAGACTTTTCTTATATTTTCATGTCAGTCATTCTAATGCTGTAATGACTGACTCATTGTTTATATTTTATTCGGCTGTTTTAGGTCTTCACAACAGTTAAGTTGTAATATTTTTTTATCTATATGGATGTAATACGGTTTTAATAAAGTGTTTCTATGGTAGTTAAAGTCCGAGCGTGAAAGGCTAGGAGTCCAGGTCAGAGATAATTACCCAAAATGTTCAGTCCTGAGTCCAGTCATAGAGAGACGCCGTTGCGTCTTAACTCCACTGGGTGGTGCTAACAAAAGACTATCGACCTCCTCTTTCTTGCGGGAAATGAATATCCATACTTAATTTTGTTTTTAAACCAATTTAAACCATTTTAAGCGTAACACTGCGATAAATACAGAATAATGTTACACAACTTTCTTAAAATTAACTGAAAGTCAGCTTAGAAGTAAACAAATAACATCACCGAGAGCGTAAACTACAAACATACACAAATGACGTCTAAAACAAGAGCAGAGTCACAAGTGCAGTTAATATCTTTAGATTTATTAATTACACTCAAAATATAATTTATGTTTCGCGGTAGGAGAACAGTTTAGGGAACAGGAGAGCCGGAACGTTCCGGCCGGAGGTCATTTTAAGTGGTGCACTCACTCCCTTCCGGTGTGAGACTCGCTCACAGAGGGTGCAAGTGCTGCTGGTTTTCTCGAATTCTTTCACTCCTTTTTTGTTTTAGGGGCAGAATATTCCACTCTTTTATGTGTACGAAAGCTTTGTTGTGTGTAAAAACGGCAGTCAAAGGGCGTTGTTTTACTTCTTAGTCGTTTTAACGAGCGACTCGCTTGCTTGAGCTAGCAGACGAAAGTTAGCGGCTAACCCTCTTCTCTGACGCCTGAAGTCTGTCCGAAACAGTAGCCACAGAGCCGGGACTGTCGCTGTCGTAATTAGACTCTAGATCTCCAACATTCTCCCTGTGTTGTTTGGTGGGGGTTTTTTTTGTTTGTTTGTTTGTTTTTTTCAATGAAGAAGAACGTTTCACTTTAATGTGAGCTCCAGGCTCAGCTTTGGACACTTTAATGGGAGGCGGGTTGTTGTTGTGGAGGAGCGGACACAGCGGGCGACAACTAAGAGTAAAGCCGGGCTTCTGGCCACTTCCCCGGCTCACATGGAGTCTCTGGCTGGATACGTGTACAAGGCGGCGAGCGAGGGGCGAGTCCCGACCCTGGCCGCACTCCTGCTGCACCAGGAGCCGGAGACCCAGTACCTACTCGGCTACGTTACACACCTGTCCGGACAGAAGTCGACGCCGCTCATTATCGCCGCCCGGAATGGACACGACAAAGTTGTGCGACTACTTCTGGACCACTACCGGGTGGACACGGAACAGACCGGCACGGTTCGATTTGACGGGTAACTCTGGTTTCATTAAAGATGATATTCTAGTTTATTAATATCAGAGATTAGCAATGAGACTGACAATACATGGTTGCATTATTTAAAAATGCCTTTAGATCGTTAAAACTGTACTAATGTGTCGAGTTTGAGCCCAAAGATTCCTTTTAAGTTCTGGCTTCGACAAGAACTGTACTAATGTGTCGAGTTTGAGCCTGGCTTCGACAAATGATTGGTTTTCTTTTCAACACTGTAGTCAATCATTGATTGGTTATAATTAATCATAAGATGATGATGTCACGTTACCATAGTTCTCTGTCTCTGTTTGACTCTGTCTTTGTTTTTATTTCACAGTTATGTCATCGATGGTGCCACAGCTCTGTGGTGTGCGGCGGGGGCGGGGCATTTTGAGGTGGTGCGCCTCCTGGTCAGTCACCGTGCCAACGTCAACCACACCACCATCACCAATTCTACGCCGCTGCGTGCAGCCTGCTTTGATGGACGTCTGGACATTGTGCGCTACCTGGTGGAGCACGCCGCGGACATAAGCATCACCAACAAATATAACAACACCTGTCTGATGATCGCCGCCTACAAGGGCCACACAGACGTCGTCAAGTTCCTGTTGGAGCAGGGAGCTAATGCTAACGCCAAGGCGCACTGCGGCGCCACAGCCCTGCACTTCGCAGCTGAGGCGGGACACCTGGACATCGTTAAGGAGTTGGTGCGCTGCCAAGCAGCCATGGTGATGAACGGACACGGCATGACGCCACTGAAGGTGGCAGCAGAGAGCTGCAAAGCCGATGTGGTAGAGCTGCTGCTACAGCACGAGGACTGTGACAATGGCAGCCAGGTGGAGGCGCTGGAGCTGCTGGGTGCCTCCTTCGCCAACGACCGGGAAAACTACGACATCCAGAAGACGTACCATTACCTGCACTTGGCGATGACGGCGCGTTACCGCGACCCAGCCAATGTTATCGTCAAAAAGAATTTGCTGCCGATCGAGGCCTACGGTGGACGTAGAGAGTGCAGGACTCTGGGAGACCTGGAGGCCATCCATGCAGATCGAGATGCTCTGCACATGGAGGGCTTGATGATAAGGGAGCGCATCCTGGGATCAGACAACATCGACGTGGCGCATCCCATCATCTACCGCGGGGCGGTTTATGCCGACAACATGGAGTTCGAGCAGTGCATCAAGCTGTGGCTCCACGCGCTTCACCTGCGCCAGAGAGGAAACAGGAACACACACAAAGACCTGCTGCGCTTCGCTCAGGTCTTCTCACAGATGGTGCACCTGAAGGAGCGGGTCACGGCCTACTCAGTGGAGCAGGTGCTGAGCTGCAGCGTGCTTGAAATCAAGCGCAGCATGACACGGGTGGAGACAGCGACAGAGTCAGAACTACAGCAGGCCAGGGAGAACTACGAAGCCAACGTCTTCACCTTCCTCTACCTGACCTGCATCTCCACCAAAACCACGTGCAGCGACGAGGAACGCGCCTCCATCAACAAGCACATCTACGACCTGATTCAGCTGGATCCCCGCTCCCGTGAGGGCTCCTCGCTGCTCCACCTGGCCATCAGCTCCAACACGCCCGTGGATGACTTCCACACCAACGACGTCTGCAGCTTTCCCAACGCCCAGGTCACCAAGCTGCTGCTGGACTGCGGCTCGCCGGTCAACGCCATTGACAACGAAGGTAACACGCCGCTGCACGTCATTGTCCAATACAACCGGCCCATCAGCGACTTCCTGACACTGCACGCCATCATCATCAGTCTGGTGGAGGCCGGGGCCCACACGGACATGACCAACAAGCAGAAGAAGACTCC
>NC_024312.1:4605775-4608639 GCF_000523025.1 Cynoglossus semilaevis | reverse complement strand
AAGACGCAGATGAAGATGAGCCTCAAATGCCTGGCAGCGCGAGCTGTGCGGCAGCACCAGATCATGTATCGCAACCAGATTCCCAAAACCCTGGAGGAGTTTGTAGAGTTCCATTGAAGTGAACAGCTTCTCCACTCTGGTCCATCAAGGTCCTGGTGGTGCAGAACATCCAGGAGGAGTGTGTGGTTCCACTGACCATGGACCTCAGAGGAACCTCAGGATCTTTTTAAACTCTTTTCTAACCAACCCACTCGGTGCTGAGAAAAAGACACTTGCGCCTGAAATGGTTTTTTTTTAATCAATGTGAAGAGAGAAGCTCTTTGTCCTTAACTATGAATTAACACCAACACCAGGTGTGAACTGCTGGTTCTTTTTATTCTGCCTTACGTCCAACACGTGGCCAGGAAGGTGGTGGAGGTGATTGGACAGAGCGTCCCGTGACGTCTCCACTGCTCCGTTTTTATTGTTAATATGAACATGAATGAATATTTAACAGAATCTGCCTCTGAATGGATTTTAACCAGGTTTTAGTTGATTTTTATTCTGTTATTGCTGAGGGTTGGTTGGTGAAAATGTCTTTATATATTTTTCTTTCTTTTTTCATTGAAGTCAGAGTCTGAGGCCAAAAGAGTGAACACAAATTTAGCGCCTTTAAAAGAAATAGAAAGTTCCTAGTCCCAAGGCTCCAGAAATACTTCCAGCTTCCTAATAAGAGATTTGTCTGAGATGATTTTTAAAAAACTTTTTTTTTCACTATCGGTCTTTGGTCTGAGCTAAAATCACTGATTTTCTCTATGAAATTATTTATTTTTTAAAGTGTGTGGGTCTCAGTCTGGTCCTTAAACTGTTCTGAGTTCATACAACCAGAACTTTAGGTTATGTGAACCATTTTAAAGGAACCGAATTGATCTTGTCTTTCCATAACAAAATTATGCAAATGTTTTTGTTTTTATTAATTGCCAAAAATGCATGAAAATGTCAAAATCGTCCACCCGATCGGTCCTGGTACTGTTTTAGTCCTTATCAATGCAGAGGAAACGCACATAGTCCCTGGTACTTTCTCCTCATGTGGAAACATGCCTTAACAGACAGAACTGTCCCTGAGAGGGAAATGTTTGGATTCAAACCGCAGCCTGTGGTTAATTTATCTGTGATGTTTCTGTGATTTTATTTTTTTTAAAATCATTGATTTGTTTTCGGGTTCAGTGTGTCCATCCTTATTTATACCCACTGAGGTGCAGTGTCTTGTGGTCAGGACCTGATGTTTGGCCTCACTGTCTGAACCTGTGTCACTGTTTTAAGAATGACTTCCTTCCTGCAGAATTATTTTAATACTGAAGATTATGAAAAAAAAATCTTTTTAAAGAAAGAAAACTATCCCAGTCTGTGAATGTCTCTTTTCCTGCTGTGTCGCTGTGGAGTGGTCCAGCAGGGGGTGCTGTATAGAGATTTTACAAGATTTGAACGCATGTGTTGAAGTGCAACAGTAAAGGAAGAGTTTCTGGTTGTTCCAAATCTAGACTGAGTCATTTCTGTCAGGTAGGGGGTGCTGTTGTTTATGCTGGTTCAAGTACAAACCACCACAGCAGCTTGACTTAGTGTTTTCTTTATTCTTTATACAAAAGTAACAAAAGTCCACAGCTCTAATAAAAAAATTCATTGATCCTTAAAAAAATCAAAGTTAAATGTATTTACATCAAGTTCACTTTATACAAAGAAAGTGCATCCAAACAAGTCCCCTTAGTACCATGGGTTACTGAAGCTCTATAGGCTTGACGTGAAAGTCAACAGTCTTAGTCTTTAATGTGATCTTAGTCTCAGTCTTAGCTTTGATTTTAGTCTCAGTCTTAGTCTTAGTCTCAGTCTTGATCTTAGGTAGTTTCAGTCTAATCAATTCAGTGACGTCATCCTCACTGTGTGTGTCCCTGAGTAACAGGCCGTGGCTCGCAGTGACGATCTCCAACACATCATAGCTCGTCCTCCGTTGCTTTCCCATTGGTTACAGGCTGTTCCTCCTCTTCCTGTCTCCGTTGTCTGTCAAAGAAGCCGAGCTGTGGAGAAACAACAGTAGAGGGTAAGTCCGTTGTCTGTCAAAGAAGCCGAGCTGAGGAGAAACAATAGTAGAGGGTAAGGCTCTGTGTGTGTGTGTGTGTGTGTGTGTGTGTGTGTGTGCGTGTACACAGTACCTTCCACAGAGCCAGCACCAGTAAAGCCAGCAGCAGCAGACCTCCCAGTGAACTTCCCACTATTATCCAGAAGGGGACGCTGTGCTCCTCCTCCTTCCTCAGCTCCAGGATGATCTGCAGACATGTTTTTGTTTTGTTAATGAAACTTCAGGGTCACGTTGTTCACTATTTTAACCACTAGATGGCAGAAAGGTTCCAGCCGTTGAAGTGTTACAGATGTTTTATTTGTGTTGGTTGATACTCTGCTGCCTCCATCAGTGACCAGAGGGGGCAGCAGTGGAGGAGTACCTGTCTGACAGGTGTGTCTTCCTGGAGGAACATGGGACTGGACTCCTCCAGCTGGATGGAGGCAGTGGTCAGGATCTCCACAGACCGGAAGTTGACCTGAAGCAAGTTGGTCCAGATGTTCAAATGAACAGATTAAAAAAACATACTTTTTTTTGATTGATGTAAATATTTTTGTGACTTACAGCGAGCAGAGCGTGGAGCTGCAGTTTTCCTCTCAGCGTCACCTTCACCTGTCGGGACGTGGGCAGCTGGAGTCTACACTGCACCACCAGGTTGATGCTGTTGTTGTGGTTCAGCTGGGGGACAGAGGACATGTCCTCAGTCTTCACCGGACTGGGCAGCCTGGGTTCAGGCAGCTCGCACTCAGATCCTGCGTCCTGTAGGGGGCGA
>NC_024312.1:4576395-4605760 GCF_000523025.1 Cynoglossus semilaevis | reverse complement strand
TTCAGGTGTGTTTTTGTCATTAAAAGAGACGACAGCAGCCGCTCAGATGTTGTTATCCTGAAACCCTCCCTTCTCTCTTCTTTGACTTCTTTAAATCCTGACTGAACGCTCAGATTCTCACTGGGTTCAAAGGTTCAAACTTCATGAACCTAAATCCTAAATCTTACTTAAATCCAAACACTGAAGTTGGTATTTAAATTTTCCTTAGAAACCCTCGATCCGTCACACCTGTGCCAGGATGCTGGA
The DNA here is from genome assembly GCF_000523025.1 of Cynoglossus semilaevis. Lineage (NCBI taxonomy): Eukaryota > Metazoa > Chordata > Actinopteri > Pleuronectiformes > Cynoglossidae > Cynoglossus > Cynoglossus semilaevis. The sequence goes on along the minus strand of NC_024312.1, from coordinate 4,605,514 downwards.
GTCTGTGATGTTCAGCAGCTGGTTGTTCTGTGGGGTCACGGCCCAGAGGTCGGCTCTGAACAGAAGGTTCTTCACTGAGAACACGCCCAGGTTCTGGATCTGTGTGTGCAGTCACAACACAATTGATTTGTTATTATTGTCAAAAAGCTTTTGAGCTGTTGTAATTCTTCGCCCATCCAGCAGGGGGACCAGAAGTGACTCACGTAGTAGGTGAGGTTGAAGGTCAGCGAGCTGTCATCGGTCTGGTCCGGTAACGATGAAGACGCCTTGAGTTCAAAGCGAGGAGTGTTGGGGTCTCTGTCATGAGAACAGACAAACACCAGGTTGAAGTGACAGTGAGTGCCCCCTGGTGGAGATTCACGGCAGAGTCTTGTGACATACCTGGTGAACAGCAGGTCTGTCTGGTACTTAAGAGGAAGCAGGATGTTGTTGTGGTTGTCCTGGACGGATGCCTCCTGACCCTCACTGGATTGAACACAGACATGGACAAACTGGAGTCATATGACTGTCACATGACTGTCAATCATTCAAATCATACAGAGTCAGTCCTAAGAGATGCACCAGCGCCTCACCTGGTGGCCGATAATATGACCTGGGCGTGGTCCAGGAAGACGGAGGGACTGAACTCAAACTCCAGACGGAAGGAGACCTGGAACAAATGAAGGTTTGAATCTCAGACTCTTTTCTTCATCCACGTTTGTTCCTAACGTCTGAACAGAACTCCTGCAACGATCCTGGTGCTTTGACCAAACGTCAGGGCACATGTGCTGCTGTATGTGCGAGTGACCCCTGCAGTACCTCGACTGACCACTAAAGGACCAGTGACAGTTCCTCCTGTTAAAGACCTTTGTTTTGAAGAACCAAGGAGATGACGTGGTTGTCAACTGAACTCTAGAACCTTTTCCTGAAATGCCACTGACACGGTTCCTGGGTCCATCGGTTCCTTTCTTGTGGTCTCAGATCTTCCTCAGACTCTGACTCTGGCCCTCAGGCTGCGTCTCACCTTGGCACAGCAGCACACCACAGTCTGGTGAACAGGAAGCCCACATTAATCTACACCACAGTCTGGACTCGTAAAAGTCTCTTTGTTCAGAGAGGCATCTGAGGGGCGGGGGCCCTCGGGGTGACGGGCTGATGCAGGTCGTTAGACTAATGAGGGAGCTCAGTCATCGGTGTCTGTGACTGCGGCCGTCACTGTTGAACCGATGCTCCGACACCTGCTGCTGAAACTGGAGTCGAACCACAACCAGATCAGACCTAAAGCTGGAGCACGTCGCCTCCTTCAACCTACTGTTTTCTGGACATGTAGTGCCCCCTCTCTGGCCTATAGGTGGTGCTAATCACACTTTTAAAGGCCTGTTGCATGATTACAGCTGCATCGTGTTATGAGTGACGCACAAAAGCCACAGATGTGGTTATTATGAGTTGCATTACGCCCCCTACTGGTATCATGCCCACAGATAGAGTACAGAAACCTTCATCATCATCTTCTCTATCTCCCTCCACCTCACCCTTATTTCTCTCCCTCTGTTACACCAACCATCACTACACCCATGTCACAGAGCTCCATCTCCCACCAATCATAGCAGGTCTCACTACTGTCTTATAAACCTGAACTTTGACCTTTGCTGCTTTTCTCCTGACACTCGTCTCCGTCCGTTTCTACAGCCACTCATTGAGTGGTGGAGCCACAGTTTGTACACCACCTCCACGTCATGTTGTGTGTCTGAACCCTGGTACCTGAGACATGGATCTCATAAATGGAGCGCTGATGTAACAGGACGTCTGATTGGCCAGCGTGTCATTGGCAAAGCAATCAATTTGAACATCTGATTGGTCCTGTGGAGAAAAGGGGGAGGAGTCTGATGAGTAACTTCAACATTACCAATGAAGGTATTGGTTGACTTTAGGAGTTTTGGTTCACTTCAGAAGAACAAACGGTGGTAACCTTGACGACCAGGCTGGAGAACAGCAGGTTCCTGGACATGGAGATGTGGAGAACAGTTCCATAAGCATTCTCGCCCTCGTTCTTTAATCGGGTGAATACCACCAGGCGCTTTCGCCCGGCTTCCACCACAAACGTCCTGTCTGCCCTCGCCCCCTGGTGGTGGCAGAGAGACCAGACTGCCAGATCTCTGGAGCTGCAGAACTGTCTGAAAATGGAAAATAAACAATGGTACCTCAGTAGGAGAAGAAGAGCCCACCGGTCAGTGGTCAGAAGGTCAGATGTTACTGACTGAACACTCAGGAGGTCCGTGTGACTCTTGAGGACCAGGTCTGGAACGCACACATCTTCTTGTTCACAGCCGTTCCAGAATGGAAGCTAGAGCAGAAGAAAAAGACCAGCGTTGAGTCCATAAAGAAAACCAATGGAGAGCTGCTGGTCCACCGCTGCCCCCTGTGGTCACATCTGTGATTTTAAAAAGATGATTTTTTTTCTGTGGAGTTCCTGGTTGTGCTTCAGTGAGGTTGTTAACTCTGACCATGATATTGTCTGTGTGTGAGCTCTCACCTCAGACCTCAGGATTCTCGGTGAGTCTGGGTCCAGTATTGGACCCTCGTCTGGATCCTGTCCCCCTGTCTCCAAAAGTACTGTGATAGGTCGTCCGTAATCTGTCGTCTCCTGTTCAGAAAACACTTCAGCCACTGCAACTGTGAGTGTGAGTGTGTGTGTGTGGGGGGGGGGGGACACACGTGTGTTTACTGCACCTGCACAGAAAAGCCAAGGCGTTGGCAGCTCTGTTCTCCGATCTGCAGGACCAGGTTCCTCGGCTGATGTCTGTCGGAGTCGTCCAAAATGGCTCTTGGAGGAAAACGTTTTCCGTCCAGCGTCAGGCTGTACCATATGGCTGTGGGAGCAGGAAGAACTTCACTGAAAAGTCTATTCAAACAGGGGCCCGGGGACCACGTGTGGCCCAGAGGCAACCTGAGAGAGGCCCAGACTGTGGTCAATACTATAATTTATTACCACTCTGTAGCAGAAGGAGTGATGACATAACATGACAGGTCATAAGGTCAACAGTAACAAAAACCATAGGTTTTATATATATACATATATATATGTTCATATATATGTATATATATATATATATATGTTGTGTGTCCTGTTGACCTTTTGAGTTCATCTCTCTTTCTTCTCCTCCTTCTTGTATTCAATTGATTCTGCGACTGCTGTCATGTGTTGATCTGAAGTGTCAGATTTCCTCAGTGCACAGAGAGGTGAACGCCACGTCTGCACTGATGAAGAGACTGAAGGCAGAACCTGAGTCCGTCCAGAAACACAGTGTCTGCAGCCTGTTTGATGTCAGCACAGATACACTGTGTGTGTGTGTGTGTGTGTCTTTGGGTGTAATCCAGTCCAGATGAGTTGGAGGAGGTGAAGGTATGAAGTGATGGAGGAAGGAGGAGTGACACTTTATAACAGTGTCTGGCTGCTGTTAGCACGTTAGCGAGGGTTTCCATGCTGCCATCCTGGAAACATCTGGAGCCACTTACACAACGACACCCAGTCAGGAGAGGAGCAACCAGACAACCTTCTCCAAACTCAACATCCAATAGAAAAAAACAACTGCTGGTGCGGCCGTGTTCTGAGGTCGCGGCGCGCTGACAGGATGTTAACCCTGTGGTAACCATCACCTCCATCAGTTAGCTGCTAAACTGCTAACAGGAACATCCACCCAAGGCTGTGGAGATGGAGGCAGCAGTGATGTCACCGATGTTTCTGAGATGGACATGGAAATAGATTCAGGAGGTTCTGGGTTGAACTGAAGGGTTGTCTCTTCATCATCATCTTCTTCTTCTTCCTTTCATGGTCTTCATTACCCCTTCATCATCTGTTTTATTTTCTTCTTCCTACTCTTTCTGGTACTGTTCCTGATCCTTTTTCTGTAAATGATCGGTACCAGTTGACACTGATGATGTAGAACAACAGGGCCAGGATTCAGATTCAGAACTGGATGGTCCTCAAAGAACCCTCAGCTCAGTGAAGGTCTACAGGGTCTGTAGTGATTGGTTGAAGATCTGCCAACACTGAATCACTGTCACATTAATGAACAGAACCGTTCTCTCAGTCCTGATCCAGGTCCTGCCTGGACCGGACTGCAGATGTCTACACTTCAGACCCAACAGTTCCAGTCTTGAGGAGAACAGAGAGCCGTCTTACCCACATCTGTCCTGGTCTTGGTCGCAGCCTTGGTCCTGGAGTCCAGACTCAGACAGACCGTCACAGACATGCACGTGACCGCCTTCCCTCCTCGACGACAGTCTTTGTTGAAGATGTTGACCTTCTGGGGCTCGAAGGTCATTTGAGCCTGAATCTGGACCACACCACGAGACCTGGAGGAAGCAGGAGCACAAAGAAGAGGAGGAGGAGCAGGAGGAAGAGGATGAGGAGCAGAAGATTTATCTCTTTGAAAAGAGCTGACTACAGCGTTAACCCCAGAGCTGCGTCCCACATGTCGGTGTCTGTCAGGAACCGATTACTGCTCTGGTCCAAGACTGATGGCGCCTTTAAATATAAGCGTCTTTAAATATAAGCCATCTGTGAATCGTTAAAAATATTGATGGTGTTTTTAGCTAGTCGGCACACAGACGTCTTTGTTTTTTCTACAAAAAAGAAGATTCTTGGTGTTGACATCAGAAGTGGTGTGGGTGGAACCGTGGATCTTTGAAAATGTCCTAAGAACTATTCACAGCTAACAGCCTTAGCATCGTTACAGTTACGATAACTAGATGTGTAATGTAGAGTGGTTATCCAACCAGATGATGACGGCAGCTCCCAGTGCGCCCACTGCCAGGTCCACCAGCCCATCTTGGTTGATGTCCAGAACGCCATGAACAGTTTGTCCAAAGTACTGCAGCCCTGCGGAGAATCCTGCAGCAGCTAAACGCTACACGAGAAAAGACACAGATTTTCTTTTTTTACGCCGTTTGTTTCCCATCCAATCATCTTTTTCCGTTGTGTGCAGCGGCCAATCAACATGTACCTGTTTATACTGTGGTTGGATGCTTTTGTCCTGGCCATGAAAAACATAAATAGCCCCCTGGTGGTCATCCTCCAGTGGTGCTCCGACTACTAGTTCCCTGAATCCGTCTCCATTCATGTCGGGGATTTGAGCCATGGCTGAACCAAAGCGTGAGTTTAGAGAGCGTTCAGTTACCACCAGCACCCCCTGCAGGATAAACGTAGTCTGTACAAAAAAAGTTTAGTTACTGCCTAGCATTGGTGCAGAAAAAAACAAGCAGTCGACAGTAGACACAGCAATGACAATGTTACTAAAAACCATGTGACCAGCTGCCAATCAGAGGAGGACCAGAAGGACAGCTGAGTACCTGAGGTGTAACGGTGTAGATGTTAACCTTCCCTCTCTCCCAGCCCTGATGGTAATACATGGGTGCTGCCACCAGGAGGACGTCGGTCTGTCCGTCCACGTCTACATCCATCGATAACAACTCACTGCCAAAATACGAGCCGATCTACGAGAGACGATGACGAGAAAGCAACGTGAAATTTTTTGTTTCAGATAGATCCATAGAACCGCTCCGTTCTTCCTGTCACGTTGTTCAGTGTCGGACCTGTTCTCCCAGCAGTGACTGCAGGATGGTCAAGTTCCCCGTGTTCTTCAGGGTGAAGACTATGACCTTGCCGGTGTGGTTGAATCGTGGCGCTCCTGCTACGTAGAGCTGGGCACCGCGAGAAGAAATGAGTGAGCCCACAGAGTAGCCTAGAACCAGAACGTGAACAGAACCAGAGTCAGACCAGTGCCAACATCACAGCTGATCTGAAGTCCTGAAGTTCCATTCACCCAGGTAGGCTGCGTGGTTCTTCAGCTCCTCTGGAAACTCCTCCTGGTAGGACGACTTCGGAGGCACCACCTTCCCCTGTTTGGTCTCCTTCAGCACGGCACCGTTCCAGTCGTAGGCTCCAACGGCTCCGAGCAGAATTCCGTCCTGGAGGAGAGACAGGGACACGTGGGAACGGTTGAAGCACCAATTTATGTTGAACCATTTAGAGTCAAAAGAACTCAATATTCAGGGTACCAGGGCCAACTAGAAAGAATCCAGGCTCAGATCCAGAATCCAGAATCTTATTGGTCAGTGGGAATCCTAAAACTCTGACATTACAGGATGCAGAACGGACCAGAGAAGGAGAAAAAAGGGAACTTGAACAGGGGGGTCAAACACGTGGTTTCAGGACCCACATACAGCCTGGTTAGATGTGCTGTGGGCCGGTCTTTGGCCTGCGGGCCATATGTTTGACACCCCTGGTCTTGATTCTTGAACAACAAACACATCTAATCTCCTCCTCAGTCCTGGACTCTGGAGTCTGGACTCAGTCCTGCAGTCAGTTCTGTCTGATACCGGGCCCAACCACAAAATGTTTTTCTCATCATGCAGATTCAGTTACAGCTGAGCGTCCAACTGCAGCGTTCCCAGGTCGGTCCATCGTCAGGAATCCAGGCTGAAATGTTTGGAATCTTCTCCGGTTCTACCTGAGGAAACCAGTCTGACGTCTGGATTCTGGATTCTGGACTGGGGATTTATTGACCCGCTGAAGAACACACACCTCTCTATATATGTTTATTTAGTTACTGCGAAAAACTGCAAAGTATTCCCACCTGCAGGATGTGAACGGAACATGGACCGAGTCTGTACCTCAACAGAACCACTGGAGAGGAGGAGGACCATCTCACAGAGTCACTGACTCGGTCTCACTGACTGAGTCTCACTGACTGAGTCTCACTGACTCGGTCTCTCACTGACTCACTGACTGAGTCTCACTGACTGAGTCTCACTGACTGAGTCTCACTGACTCGGTCTCACTGACTCGTCTTCAACTGGAAAATCTGAAGATTTGGCTTCAAGTTTTATTTGTCTTATTTGGATAAAGACTTAAATACTTTGGCCTCGACAACACTGACTGGTGTGTGTCTGTGTGTGTGTGTGTGTCTCTATGTGTGTGTTACATCTGTTTTGTTTTACAAATACACACACACGCAGACCAGTGTTTCCATTTTCACTCTCTGACGTTGGAAACCAGTCAAATTAGATTTTTCCCTGGAAAAAAAACAACAGAAATAATTCTTGTTCTTCAAATGTCAGGACCAGAACCACAACTAGAACCAGACAGTTCCAGTTTGAGGGTGGAGGTGGTACCGGGCTGACACACTGACACTGCTGTTAGCGCCTCATAGTGTTGATCTGGACCAGCTGCAGCAGTTAACCATAGAAGAAGAAGTCAGACTGTCAACCAGGAACGTCCTCAGTCTTCACTCATCAGTGTTTTCAATTTGTGGCTCCAAAAATATCTGTTCAATTATTTTTACTGCAGTACTTTGACTGTATCGTAGTACAGCGGGGGGGGGCATCTGTGGGTGTGTGTGTTGTTGTTGTTCCTTCTATGTGTGTTATCTCTCTGTGTCTCTGGTTCCGTACGTGTTTTGGACCAGACTTACTTTAACCAGGTGAGAGGAGAACCCAGCCTGAGCCATCTGAAGTCCGAAGCCTCGGCCCTGACTGCTGGTTCCTGTCAAACACAGAGAACAGATCACACTGGACTGTACCGATGGACGGACACAGGACACTCAGACCAGCTGGTACCAGTACCAACAAACTCGTCTGGTTCAACAGGTGGCGCCCTGCTCATTTTGTCTGATCTGCTTTTTCTTCTATTTCATTTTCACAGAGAGTTGGGCCGACCTTCCAGAGAGAAGATCCTCTCTCCCAGAGCGTCAACGATGTCCTTCAGCGCCGACTCGTCCGTCACGTTAAAGAAGTGCTTCTCGTCGGGGTCGCTGGCGATGAACTTGATTTCTTTGAGGAAGGTTTCGGGGTTGATTCCTCGACGGTTGTAATAACCCAGGACCTGGAGGAGATCCAGAGACAACAGAGGTAGGACAGGAAGGAGGACTGGGGCTAACCAGGGACAGGGGGCAGGTCAGGTCAGGCGGGACAGACTCACCGCGATGGCGTACAGGGTGATGTTGTCCCTCTCACTGTCGGCCACAGCCTGGACCAGCTGAGGACTGTCGTGGGATTCTCCATCCGTCATGACGATCATCACCTTCTTAGCTCCAGGTCGACCTCCTCGCTGGAACGCCTCCGACCTTCAAGGTAGGAGAATGGAGAGTGTTTTGTCAGAGACGGGGAGTTGGACGTCTGGTGTTCTATGACCCAGTCTTCACAGTTGCTCAAATGCTGGTACCTGGCCACATTGATGCCCAGTGCCGTCCTTGTCTCCTCTCCACCACGCTGGTCGATGCTCCTGGTGGCCTCCACCACCTCCTCCACGGTCTGGTACTCACCCAGTGTGAACTCGTGGACCACCGTGGAGCCGTACTGAATCACTCCCACCTGCAGTAGAAACACAACAGAACTCACGTCCCGGTCCAGAGGGGCGGGTCTCGTCGGTGATGTTCTTAATACTGACACCTGCTGGTACGTAGTGAACTGACCTACAATATTGTGAACATGTCAATGTCCTGCATCAGTTTTAAATCAAAGATAAATTAGGGGTTGCTTCACTACTGCCTCTAGTGGCAGAGTCAAACATGTAACTTAGATCTTTTTATTAGTAAAATGAAATGTTTAAACTTGTCTCTTCAAACAAACGTCAGCATCTCATATGTGAGACTTGTGCCTGATGAACCAACCTGGGTCTGACCTGGGCCGATGTAGAACTTATGTAGAATGTTGATGAGGAAGTCCTGGACCTCAGACCAGGGGTAGATGGAATTAGAACCATCCAGAACAATCACGATGTCCATGAAGGTCTCACACCCTGAGAAGACAAGACACAGAAGACGGTGAGGATGGATGGACGGATGGGTGGATGGACGGACAGATGGATGGATGGATGGATTTACGCTGCAGAGCTGGAGCGATGGTGTGGGACAGTCTGAAGTTCCGACTGACTTTGGAGCAGATCCCGGTGCTGTAGAGGGAACTTCCACACTCGTGAGACCAGAGTGGTCCACAGGTCTGAAGACACATTCACAGAGTGGACACATGAGGACCACACATCACAGTCGAGGAGGTTTCAGTTCAACAGGACCAGAGGTGGGGGTGGTGTCACTCACCACAAAGCTGCCGTCCCTGGGATTGGACGTCAGCGTCATTCCCAGTCTCATCTTGTCTTTCCTCTCGGACACGTTGTCCAGAGAAAGCTTTCCTGGAAGAAAAAGAGAAAACTTTTTTAATCTAGTGATAAATCTGCAAACTTTAATAATAACTAGAAGAAAAAAGGTTTATGTTTTATTTAAATGAATGATTTGTTGTCTTCTTATTAACATTTGAGATTTTTGTTTTCAGGTGACAAGTTGGAGGTCATGTGACGAGGGCATCACTCACCCAGGTTTAGTCTGCTGCAGTTCACAGAATTTCTGTTGTCCAGTGGACACCTGAACACATCGCCAGTCTGTTGCTGCCCTGTGGATTCAAACGGAGCTCCAACCAGCAACCTGCCAAATCACACACATACACCGGCTCAGGTAAGAGAGGAGGAGAGGTTTCATTACCCTGGAGCTCTTCATGGACTGAATCACTGATTTTCTCTGTGGACTTTGGTATTGGCTCCGGTGCGGTTGAAGATCTTCCACTTTGAATTCAGCAGGTCTCTGACCTGGGCTCAGGGTCAGAGACCTGCAGCCCCACTGAGCAGCTATTAGCAGTTGTCAGTGTAAACAGCCTCCACATGTGGTGAGGAATTCTGCGGCTGTTCTGGGAACAGCAGTGAGTCACATACCAGAGGACATACCACAGCTCACAGCAGCGACTCCTTCATCTGCTAATGCTCCTCCAGTCCACATCAAACAAATACAGGAGCAGCACCGTTAAAACCACATCCCACACAGCAGACGGACCCATGGTCCCGTCCCACAGCCTGCAGCGGCCACCGCAGACAGGAACCCGCCCCGATCCTCTGACATCACTCCGTCACGCTGCTGTTCCCTGAGCAGGTACTGAGATCTTAGACGCACACAAAGACCTCCAGACGTGGACCTGTGTCTGTAGGACACACTGCTGACCATGATGATTAAACCAACGTCCATAGAGAAAATCAGTGATTTTACCTGACAGAGAGTCTGCACGTGTGTGTGTGTGTGTGTGTGTGTGTGTGTGTGTGTGTGTGTGCCCCCTGATGGAGTGCTCACCGTCACAGTGTTCTCCTCAGGCTCAGGTCTGGAACTGGAAACTATGTTGTGTGGTTTGTTATTCCCCAGCCTCCCTCTGGGAGGACCATCACTCTGCTGTCTCCGTGTGTGTGTGTGTGTGTGTATGTGTGTGTGTGTGTTCCTACTTTACTAGTCATAGACGTGATTTTAGGTATTTGGATCTTGTTAAATCACAGAGTCTGACTGTGGAGGTATTTTTGTCACTTTGGTAATAAACATCAAAGCTTTCATTATGGAGGGGGGGGGGTGGATGGATAGAACCCTTACCACTGTCGTCCCGCGGCCTCATGTTGCTGGACCGTGTATCCAAATTGTGTTTCTTTGGATCCACGGAAGATCTTGAAGGTCTTTGAGTTGAAGTTGAAACAGTGAAGATCTGGAAGAGGAGAAAAGATCAACAGTCACACATGTGGACTGATGTCGGTTCCACTGCGGTCACTGTGTCCACCCACACCTGAACCCACTGCTGCAGTAAGGGGATCATGGAGGTGGAGCTGATGTCATGGAGAGAAAAATGATTTTGACAGAAAATACATGTGAGATCTGCTGGACCTGAAAGGACCCGCCTTGGATCTAGAATCCAGATTCAGACCAAAGTCCAAAGCAGAGTGAGTCACCAACAGGTGCTCTTCACAGTCTGTGGAAACATCTGGTTGATCTTTTAACATTGGAAGGAGCCAGTCACGGAGGAGAGATGATTCACCAAAGTCCAGATCATTTTGATCCTTAATCTGGTCTGAAGACGGACACTTTGGAAACTCAACTGTTATTTTGTGCCAAAGTAAAAATGGAGGTTAATGTGACGCGTGGATTCATCATCACTCAGTTCACACCAGACCTTTGGTTCGAATTATTGTCAGTGACAGGAAGTGACCACACGAGGCAGCGGTGAAGCAACAGCCTCTGGTCCAGATGAACTTTTAGATGATTGAGCCGTGGATCTGACCCTCCTCTATATTTATCCCCGTGTGGTGGCTCACCTGTACTTTCTGAATAAAATAGTGATGGATTTAATTTCGGTTCCTCTGATTCACTGTTTGGAACTCAACACTTTCCTCCAGGCTCTGGATGTTCCTGCTGCTGTGACCTCAACACTCGGTGTCACAGTGATGAGGTCACAGCAGCAGCAGTGGGACGACGATGATGATGATGGTGATGATGAAGGAATGGAAGAAGTGATGCACATGAGCTCACTGATATTTTACTGCTCTGTTTTCCAGGCCAGGAATTCCTCGCATGAAGCTCAGCGCTGATTCCCGTCTTCATATTCCTAGGAATGTTGACTTGTTGATTCTGTGAGCCCGTGATCAAAATGATCGATGAGAAAGAGGAACATTCCTCCTCACTCTGGTCATGTTCTGGCTCAGGTGGGACCAGAACTGTCTGAAGGTTTTATTTTCCCTCCTGGTGGTCCAGCCTGTGATCAGGAACTTTTTAACGGTTCAGAGTTCCAGGATTCACTGACGCAGAGTCGGATCATCCACCAAAGTGAACCTCACACCACTGCCCGCATCACTGAACACACTGGAGTGATGTGCTTCACCAACAGTACCAGGAACAATCTGTGTTTTTCACTGTAAGAACTCATGCCAAGAAATCAGGCACCACAAAAATGACTGCTAACAGATGGAACCATTTATGGATCAGAGGGTGGAGATAAGGAAAAATAGAACAGACTCTGGAAACTGACACCACCCTCAGTGATTTTAGTTCAGAGTAAAGAAAATCAGTGAATTTAAAATTGTTCTATTGCCTTTGGTGCAGGAGAGTGAGCTCTTAGTAAAGAAACATTTTTGCTAATGAAAAATTAAAGACACATTTAAAAAATAATGGCATGTTTCCATTTTCTTTCTAGCAGAGTTTGGTTCCTGTCTGCCAGGAACAGTTTTCTCTCCGTTTAATGCAGCCAGCAGTTGGATTTATTACAACTGTTGGCAGCCTGGACCTTAATCTTCATCATCATCATCATCATCAACCTCACCATGATGATGACATTATGGTCAAAAGTCATTTTCACCTAGATTATCACCAGATTATTTTAATCTGACGACCTAAATGTGAATGTTGTTTTAATTTCCACTCCAGAACCAGAGAGACCAAGGGGTGGGGGTGTGGGGGTCTGCTCAGTGATGGGATTCATTTGGTGATGTCATTCATCACTTGTCATATCACTTCCTGCAGCAGGCAGGCAGATGTTTGCACTTCAGCCCAAAAACAGGAAACAGGAAGTACAGCTCAGAGTCACTGTAAACCCAACAGCAGCAACAATAGAATTTAAAAAATCATTTCAAAAAAGAAAAAGTGACAATCCTCAAGATGCTTAAGATGCTTGTCCACTGCTGCCTCCTGTGGCCAGTTTGAGTTACTGACACAATGTCTAAAAATAACTCCTTACTAAGAAGGCAGCAAATAACAATGGCTAAAAATGTGGATTTTTTTTTCTATGGACTTTGGTGCAGGGAGAAAATTAACATTTGTGTTGGAGACGATTATCTGAAAGTAGGATCAGATATTTTTAACCTGTGGTGGACCAGAGGTTAAAACTGTTCCAACAGGTTTGGTTAACTTGTAGGTTCTTTGGTTCCTTGTTTTGTGTTTATATCAGAAACCACAGGGGGCAGTAACACCCTCTCTGGGAATGAAGATGCTCTCATGCACACACGTGCACAGATTATCAGAGCTGACAGCAGTGCACGGAGTTGGAGACCTTCCTCATGATGATGATGATGTTGACTAAATTAACAACAATTACAATAATATTTTTAATAATGTTTGTATATTAGCTCTATATTAGAATAACAATGATTTTTGTCTCCATGGAGCCTCCATGTCTACCTGTGTCTTCAGAGACAGTTAATCAGGTCAGACCTGGACCTGTTGGTTTCTCTCACCTGGCAGGAGGAGCAGCAGCAGCAGGGAGGTGTAATCCATGACAATAATCCACAGGTAGATGGTCCTCAGATGGTCCTCAGGTGTCTGAGTGTGTCTGAGTGTGTGTATTGTTGATGTTAAAGACTTTATGGTGAACTCTGCTGCTCTGATGTGAAGGACAGGAGTGGGAGGAGGAGAGAAGGAGGAGGAGCACTAACACACCTCCTCTTGCCTTCTGTGTGTGTGTTACACACACACACACCTTTTCATTTTCCAGAACGGGGCTTTAATGTCTGGATGGGGCAAAAACAGGAAATGCCTCCATCAGTGTCTGTGGAGGTCAGCACCACCTTTTTAAGGAGTCGCTCCAGCACTGAGCTGAGAACTGGATAAAGGGACAGTGCTGGCTTTTTGGAGAGGGTGGAGTAGAGAGGGTGGAGTGAAAGGGGATTTTCCAGAACGATGTAGCAAAGAGGATGTAGCAAAGAGGGTGGAGTGGACTCTGTTCTTGGAGACAGTGAACTCCAGGTTCTGTCTGTAGTTGATCAGAAAACCAGGTCTTGGAGACTGAACAAATGTTGGCTTCATAAAAACCATCAGAGCTGAACTCCACAGAGAGTTCTCTGATCAACACCCTCCTCCTGAAACTGAACCTGAAACCAACGGTTCACAGTCTGAGCTTCACCAGAGGAAAAACACCAAACAAACCCAGTCCGCTCCGGTCAGGTCTGCAGTTTTGTTTGACGTGAATGCAGTTCTCCTCTCTAGCCTGTAGGTGAAGAAACCGAGCCGATGTTACGGTGAGGCTGCGGTGCGTTCACTGACTCTCCCTCAGGCTGATGAACGTCTGCTTCAGTTGAACTCCAGCAGTTTTACTCTGAGTTTCCACTTGTTGATGTCAACACAGTGACAGCAGTGTGTGCGTGTGTGCGCGCGTGTGTGCGTGTTATAACTGATGTTATTGAATTTGCTTCTTTTCTTTAACTAGATTGTTTTCTCTTTGTCCATTTCGAGGATTTTATTGTCATTCGTGACATTAGTTTTTTTAAAATTGTCGTAACATTTTTCACGTGTGTCCTTCACTTGTTCGCTCTTGGCTTCTCGTCAACTTTTTTCTACTGTTTTAACCAAAGACAAACACTTCAGCACTAATCGGCTGAATACAGAGCTAATGTCTTTGACTTTGTCTCACATTTGTCTCCGGTTTTGTCCCCGGTTCTATCCTGAAACATTTACGATGACAGTGGAGGAACTGGAGCCAATCACAGCAGTCTCCAGGTCAGGACCGTTCCCCACTTCACGCAGAGAACCATTCACAAACAAATACGGTTAGCTGCTGCCCCCTTGTGGACAAAAAACAAAGGTCGTTATGTGTTTTCGGATCTAAATATAAATAGAACTTTATTAACCTTTACCTTCGGACAATTAATGGAAAACTCCATATATATGTGCAGCCATGACATATTTTAGTGAGAGTTAAATAAACAGATATAATTATAACATTATTATAGGCTCGGTGTCAGTGTATAATGTTTGCAAATATGTTGAGCCTTACTTTACCTGTATATATATTAAAAACAAAAATAAACTTTAAAAATGATCTCAGAAAAGATTCACATCAAACACAGATTCATAAATAAAAACATGTTTTGACTTTAAACCAGTGTCAAATAACATGAAGATATTTGACGTTTTCTCTTTGTTTTCTTTTTACTGACTCCACACGAAGGGGCATCTCTGCAGACAGGTCACATGATCATCCGTGTGTGTGCGTGTTCCACGTCCGTCTCTGTGACTCGTCTGTGTCATCCGACCACTCACTGTCCGGCGCGGCGGAGAACTTCACCTTTCGGTTTGACTTCTGCACACACACACAGACACACACACACGTCTGTTCTCCTGCTGCACCAAACTCCATAGAGAAAATCAACATTTTTACTTCAGATACATGCAGGGTCTACGGCTGCAGCAAATACTGCCTCGTGTGGTCAGTGTGTGTCACTGAGGTGACACATCAACAATGCTACTCCCTCCCACCTGTTTGTCTCCCAGTCCCCGGGGATACTGGGAAATGCTCTCACGACGACGCTCCGCCTTCTGCCAGTCGTCCAACCATGTCTGGCGGCGATACTCTGACTGTCGGGACAGGAGCCGCTGGTAGATGGCCTGATTCTGACGACGGACCAGTACCAGCTCAGCCCGCCTCTTGTCAGCATTGAGACTAAAATGGAGAAAAGGGACGAGACAACCCAACAACCAATGAAAGGTTTTATTATAAAATCTTTATTATTGTCATGGAGTGAGTGAGTCGCCCCCATGTGGTCTGTAACATCAACTTCATTATAACTATCATGACCAGCGAAGACATGTGGACAACACAGATCATG
Organism: Cynoglossus semilaevis; assembly: GCF_000523025.1. NCBI lineage: Eukaryota > Metazoa > Chordata > Actinopteri > Pleuronectiformes > Cynoglossidae > Cynoglossus > Cynoglossus semilaevis. The sequence continues at coordinate 4,590,084 of NC_024312.1, read as the reverse complement.
GACGATGTTCTTGTGTTTCCATGCTCTACAGAGCAGCTCACCTCTTCAGGTGATACTGGTTCCGATGGTCCACCAAACCATGTGAAGAAACGATGTTGGCCAGTCTGGAGGACAGGAGACGGTTGTCTCTGTCGATGATGGACAGGCGCTCATCCTGCAGCTGTTTTCACAGGTAATAACCAGTCAGAGGCAGTTGATTTAACCGCCCGCCCCTTACCCCTCTCCAGGCTCTTGACCACTGACCTGCAGTCTTTTCAGTTTGAGTTGGACATGGGCTGGTGTCCTAATGCCCCTGTTGTCAACGACAGGAAGGGCGGAGCTTACCTGAAGCAACACAGCAGGAGAGAGAGATCAACCTTCACTGGTTAGTCTTAGTTAGTCTTAGTTAGTCTTAGTCTTTCTCTTTCGTCTTGTTAAGAAATCATTGATGATCAACAACCTATGTTAAAGTTACAGGTTCAGTTTAAAAGCAGGAAACATGCCCCCCCCCCCGTACCACCCATCTGCCCCCATACCTTCCTGCAGTGGTTCTGGTAGTTGTTCTGGTCCCATCTCTGCTGCAGGTAGCGGTTGGTGACAGGTTTTAGCGGCTGGTACGACCGGTGCATCTTTCCAACTCCAGTCCAACAGGATGTGTGCTGTTTGTTTGCAGGCCTGGAGGGAGCAGTCACCATGGAGACATAACCCTCTTTATCTTTTTAGGACCAGATCAGGTTCCTATGAATAATTTCTGGGCTGCTCTTATGAACCTCTGAGGGGCAGCAAACACACACAGATGATGGAGCTGGTGTTGGTGTTAGTGTCAGGAGGCCCCCAGTGCATGCTGGTCTGGGCGGTTCGGGGGTTGTTGAGCCTCCCCCCCCCCTCCACCTCCTGTCACACCTTCATCTCTGACCAGAATAGTCTTCACTAGTTCCTAATTTATGGTTTGTACATCATGGTGGTACCTGGGCTCCCTCTAGAGTAAAATAAGGGAACATGACCCCTGACGTCTAGTCCAGAACTAGATGTCAGTACCAATAACATTAAGGATTTTTTTTTGAGTCGTTTTATTAGTTTATTCATTTCGGTCAGGGAAAATGTATCAAACAGTATTTCTTTTAACCAAAAACATTTTTAAAAGTTTGAGGCCCCTGTTTATCTTCTGTTTCGTTTTTTATTTTTAGAATTTTTGACCAATATTTCTCCAATTTGTACCGTTTTACAATGCGTTTCTGCGGTGAGAACGTGGATTGAATCACTTCCACTGAAGCTAGATCCAGTCCGGTGACTGGTATCCGGCGTGAAAATCCGGGTCCACCTGGATATACCGCTCCGGGCTTTCGCTCTCACTCGAACAGCCATTACGGCCCAGAGCAGCGCTGCTGTTTGTCCGTCTGCGGCTGTCCGTGGGTCTGTGTGCTAAACAGACGCAGTGCTAACGTCTCTAAACTCTAGGACTAATGACATTCACTATTCTTGGACTATCTGGGATACGCGCTGTTTGTACTAGAGTTTGAGGAGTCACTCCAAAATGTCGTCGTTTCCCGCTGTACTCCTAGCCGAGAGCGTGTGATGGCTGCGCTCCAGTGAAGCTAGTGAGCACGTTGACTCTGCTTCTGTCCGTTTTGCCCCAGGGACGCTTTTCTGCAACGTCTTTACCGGAAATACAGTGACATATGGAGTGTACATGAACACTGCTTTCATTGGGATTCTAACCGGGGTAAGTGGACACGATGAGAACGGTTCTCTTGGTGGGATTTGAGCTCTGCGCGGGATAAGAATGTTAGCGTTAGCATTACAGGCTAACTGCTGCTGCCTTTGTCTGCGGAGACCGGAGAGCCAGGGGGCATGCGTCCATCATCGGACACGTCCCCGCCTGACCTGGTCGTTTATATTCGTTTGCTAATTTAAATCTCCGTATTAATTTCATTCAAAGTTTCATTGTTGTAAAAAGTTATTTCCGCTCCTATGTTGGCCACGTTCTTTAAAAGTAATGTTTGGATGCCGTCAAGCTTCTCCTGTACGGGCTTTGCGAGTGTTTCCAAAACAACTGCTCAATATCGTCTTACACATTTTAAAACATTTGATTTTCATACCAAAGGTTGTAGCATATAAACGCTTGAAAAGCTCTGAAAGCTTGCACAACAACGTTAGCGTATTCCAAAATACTGTCCGATGATGGAGCTACCGCGTTGACAGCAAGCCTGTGAAAGCGCTGCATCGGCGATTGTCCAGCTCTCGACAGTGCAGGACTTACAGGTCAACGGCTCTATGAAGCACCTGTGCTCCCAGAGTCACGTTAGGCTTGGCTGCGATGTACATGGCTGGAAATGTCGTTGTTGTTTTTATGTTTTATCCCATATCGCTGAATGAGTGAGAAGAAAAGGCATATCTTTCGGCGTCACGTTGAAAGGAGCAGCTTGGCGTCCGGTAATGGATCCCGTTAGCTTATTAGCGGGCCACGGTGGGCCTGTGAGCTAAGCTGCTTGAATAAGACATATTTCGTGTGCGATGGACATTTTTTTAATGTTTATTTAACAATAGAAACGTGTATGATCACAATTACCCAGTCAATATAATTCTCAGTATTCATGTTGTGTAATAGTTTCGCTATAGCTTAATAGCACACATCGGTCATGCTAACGGGACTAATCCGTCTTCCTCCATCTCATCCTGGGTTTTGTTTTGCTTGCGGTCGCCCAGGGGGTTCGAGTGTGCCATTTTCACCTATTTATCGGATTCCTTAAATGTGTGAACGAGACTTATTTCCCCCGTTGTCCTTTATTGTCATACAAACTGTTGCTGTTGTTTGCAGAGGGCCGTGTAGGGGCGGTCCTCTCCCGAACACGAAGCTAAACCGCTAACTAGCCTGAACTGGGCCCACTGTGTGGCTGAACTGAAAAATAACAACACAAACATACTGGTGTTTGTTGCTGTACTTTATTAATAACACACGTACAACCAATGCAGTGACATTAGTGGTTAGTTATTATTAGTTATGTTAGTAAAAACACTGACAGACTTAGAAACATGTTGTTATATATTTAATAACAGCAAATGTAAAAAGCCTTCTATGTGTTTACTACTGATTAATCACGTAGAAGGCTTTGAAAACTCATTAAATGAAAAAAAAAATTATCTATTTGAGTGTTTGGTTTGACAACTACAATCCCTGCTCCACTTATAGGACTAATTCGTTTAAACATTGTAAACGCTGTAAATGCATCTTAAAGCCACCAAGAAGTGACTTAAACCTGTACTGTTAGTATTATTATTATTATTATAGTATTATTCATAATAGTATTATTATCATTAGTATTATAATATTAGTAAAATAGTATTATTTTTTATTAGAATCATTTTTTCACTCAACATCACCATCATTGTTATTGTGTAATTGGGCAAGTGATAAAAATATTGGGCTGGACCCTAAGAGGACCAGGACATGGACAAGTTAATGACCACCCTCAGATTTTGCAGAAAATGTTTTCCAACCAATCAGAAAGCTGTTCATTTCCTGCTCCTTACCCATAGTTCCTGTTGTCCTTCACAATCCTACTAAGAACAGGAACTATTTCAGAAGCACTCTTCAAGCTTTTAGTTTTCTCATGATCCACTATATCTTGTTTTACAGCTGTGACACGATTTTATGCCTTTATTGTTTCACTAATGAAGCAGCATCAAAGGTCGGGATATCTTTAGAGAAGGTCACAACGTTGGCACAGATACAAATAATTCAGGCAAAATAACAACAAACAACTTTTTCTTATTCACCAAGTTTTTGGATATACTTTAAGTGCACATTCCCTTAATTTACATATGTTATCTTTCTGTTTGCGTAACTCCTCAGTCCTGCATCTTTCTGTAATGATCTGTATGATTAAAATTCCCATGAGAAAGGTTACTGGTCCAATTTGTATGGTCTGCCATAGATCCAGCCAATCTGAGTCCTTAGTCCCCCTCTGTTCCCAGTCCAGTACTGCCATTACATGACCTGCCAGAGTTCATGGATGATTTTCACGCAGGTGTCTCCATCTCTCTCCTAAATGTAGTGCCATGTGTTGGTATGTTGATGTGCTCTCATTGGACCTGGCAACGTGGTTCTATACCTGACTGTGGAACCAGTTGTAGCATCCACCTGTGGGGATTTTGTATCCTGTGTTCCTGAGTCCTGTAAATCTCCTTCATGATCTCCCAGTCCTTAATTTCCCAAAGGGAACTCCCAAGGGATTAATAAAGTTCTATCTATTTATCAGCAGTGAAGGTCCAGAGGGTTCTGTCATATATGTCCAGACTCTTTGTTGTTTAGACTGGAGTGTTTGTTTTCGTCTGATCTTTGGACCTTGCTGCTGCTGCAGCCTGAAACTCTCACTTCTGTGTGGACACAGTGGCGTTCCCTTTTACATTGACAGGTGGACATGTCCCTCTGCCACCTGTCTTCATTGTACAAACAGCTAGGCCCTGTGGAACTACACAAACTTCCTTCAGTCCAGGGACCTAGGTGAGGTGGAAACAGTCTAACAGACATTACAGACACGGCAGGGTCTCTTATAGAATATAAATATGACTAAATGTGTATGAGAAACTCATTTTGAGTCCCAAGTGAATCATTTCCTCTTGCACTTCACTGAGTTCCTCCACTGAGTCCTCAGTGACTTCAGTGTTTCTGTAAGTCTGTGGTGTTGACAGTGGAAGACTGTCTGTGTGATTGGCCTGGATGTAAACATGGGAGATTTGTGACTATGACTGTGAACTAAACCTCAATCACAGTGCCTTGATTTATTTTTTTGAATAAATTAATAATAAATAAAAAACTATAATTGTCAAATGTCTAGCAAAAGTCTGGCATAGTGGTTAAGGAAGTGGTGGCTTAGTGGTTAAGGATGCTTATTCGGGTCCGATAGGCTTCAGGTTCGAGTCCACCAGCTGCTAAGTTACCACTGAGGTGCTCTGAGCAAGGCTCCATCCCCACACACTGCTCCCCGGGTGCTTAAATCTGCCCACTGTTCACTTCAGTGATGGGTTAAAAGCAGAGGTCACATTTGGTTGTGTGCTGTGGTGTGCTGTGTCACAATGACAAGTAGTTCACTTTATTTATTTCTTTCAGAGAAATAAAATCATCTGCTAGCCACACAGGAAGTCAGAACAGAATGGCCTACCTATTATTATTTGAGGAACTCTTGTGGTTTGGATCATTTCTTGTGCGTAATGATCTTTATAAGGATCAGAATAGTTCTGAGTCAGATGTGTGCTGACAGACTTTGAGTGGACTTTTCACCCCCTGTGGAAATTTCAGCATTACATGTTTTGAAAATCTCTATCCATATTCTCAGATATATTGAAAAAAGGCCCCAGCGCAGACATGTTGGTAAGCTAGATATGTAATGCAGATATCTCTAACACAGTTTTGCCTAGTTAAAAGGAGAATTCGGCTATCAGACAAGCCGCGGTTTTTGCCTGCGTCATCATGACTTCCTGTTTCGGCCGTGTTGTTTTGGTGATAATAGTCTTTCTGAAAATTTTCGGCGGCCAAACTAGTGTGTAATTCTGGATGGCCCAGATTTCAGTGTTGACTGCAGTGTTTGTTTCTGCTTTTGCTTCTTCCCATGACCCCAGAGTGACCCCCGCCTCAGACACAGACTCTATAGAATGGACGCAGGCAGAGTTGGTGCAGCAGGTGTAGTCAGGATTCTGGTCTTCCGTTATTCACTTCTGACCCAGATTCACAGTCTGTCCAATAACAGTAAAAAAACACTCAGTCTGTGCTTTTAATGTAAACCTGCTGATTTACTTTAGACCTGGTTTAGAGTTATCAGTCACTAAATGTACTTGCAGTGACCTCAAGTGGTCATGTCACAATGGTGATTAGTTTCCTGTTCAAATAAACGGTGTAGTGACAGTCAATTGTTGTTGTCACTGTATCAGAGAGGACAGTCGCTGCACTTGGCCCACGGTGGCCCGACCCACAGGGCGGCCCACAGCAGATCAATACAGTGCAGTGTTCTCTGTGATGTTAGTCCTGATGGATGTAGGCGAGCCTGTCTGCTGATGTCATCAGTCTGTTCTCTGCTGATGTCATCAGTCTGTTCTCTGCTCACACCAGTGCCCTCCTTTGACTTCAGAGGAAACCCCCCTATTAATAGTCCCAGTAAACTTAGAATTTTTGACATTTGTGTAAACATTGACTTCATGACAATGAAAACACATCCTAATATACCAGTCACATGACAAACCATCAAGGTGACTCTTCTACTTTTGACAAACAAGATTTTTGGTGGCTGAATATTCGGCGCATCCATAATAAGAACTCTTTCGTTTTTGAAGATTATAGATAAAGCTTTATGTCACTGTGATCGCTCTGTCTAGGGCAGTAACAATACAACATGAATCAGTTTTTTTTTTTAATTACAAATCTGTAACTGCAGTAAACACTGATCATCATGAAGATCATCTGTCGATGGTCTATTGGTCGTCTATTGATTAGCAAAAGCCTCCAAAACATTTCCCTTCATTAAGTCAGTTGAGATGTTAGCGTGGTGGCTTAACCCCCCTGCCACCCGTCGTTCACCTAAAGGGCTGCTGCCATTTGTATGTATTGTCACAGGAGGTGAAAGGTCACACGGCACCATTGATATGATAAGTGAATGAAGTTGGAGGAGAAGTAACCAACAGCCTCCTCCTCCTTTTCCTCAAGCCACTCCACCAGGAGGTGGCAGGGATGCAAGTCACCTGGACTGTCCTTAATGAAACACGTTGTCGTTAATATTTTTATGTCATTTTGATCCCACTTCACAAAGTACCGTATTAATCATACAGGAGAACGTTCTCAAAATAACCACCACTCTTCTCTGTCCTTTGTGCAGGAGGCGATGTGGGGATCAGGGCGGTGGCGCAGGGTCCAGCCCTGAGGAGCCGTGCTGCTGCTGGGAGGAGCGCGGCCCTCCTGCAGCCCTCCTCGGACGCTCCGGGACGCTCATACTAAGATGTCCCTCAGCAGCGGCTCTGCAGGCGGGAAAGGTGTGGACTCCAACGCGGTGGACACGTATGACAGCGGCGATGAGTGGGATATCGGTGTTGGAAATCTGATCATTGACTTGGACGCCGACCTGGAAAAGGATAAACTAGAGATGTCGAGCAGCAAGGATGTAGGGGCCATGGGGGGACCGCCCAGCGCCGTGGCTGCTTTACCTGACAATATAAAGTTTGTTAGTCCTGTGACTGCCATGCAAGGCAAAGAGAGCAAGTCCAAATCCAAGCGCAGCAAGAACTCTAAGGACAGTGTTAAGGGCCCAGTCTCAGACGGAGCCAAAAAGGAGATTCCGGCGCGGCTCCCTGCAGACCCACCGGCCCAAAACCCGAACTCTACCCCACCGAAGGGTAATGACAAGTCAAGTAAACCCACCCGTATCATCCCCAATATAAAAAAGGACAAAGACGGGCTAACTGGGAAAAGTAAGAAGGACAAAATAGAGGTCGCGGCCACAGGTGGGCTTGGCATTGAGAAAGAGTCGGGGGGGCCCAGTGTGCCGTTTGGGTCCCCTCGGAGCGGCCCATTCGAGGCCCAGCAAAACCCTGAACTTGTTGCAGCTGAGCAGCTGGGGAGTATGGCACTGGACGCTGCAGGGATTGGACAGACTGCTGCTATGACAACAGAGCAGGACGAGATGGACGCAGGAGAATGTCGGAACCTGAAGAAGACGGTCAGTGGTGAGAAGGTAAGATCAGACTGTGTTAGGGTTCAATCCTGGACAAATGTAGGGTTGACCACAGTTATCAGTTACCACTGAGCTGCTCTGAGCACGGCACCGTCCCCGCTCACTGCCCCCTGCTGACTTTGGTGATGGGTTAAAAGCAGAGCTCACATTTGGTTGTGTGCAGTGGTGTGTTGTGTCACAATGACAAGTAGTTCACTTTCCAGAACACATGGTTACAGACAGGAAGTGATAGTCTGTCAGGACTGGTCAGGTTTCTGTTCTGTTCCATCTCAGGGGGTGTGTTTTCTTCATGTCTTCTGTTCCTCTGTAGTGTTGACATACCACCTCTGAACCTGTAGTTCCTGGTACTCTGATCTGATGGTCCTGATGTTTGAACCCTGTTGAACCTCCTTTGATTCATCTACAGCCTGTCAATCATCTACAGTCTGTCAATCTGTCAGTTAGACACAGTGTTAGACATAGTGTTTTCTCTGACTCTTTAACATCAGAATGACCTTTGACCTCCCCATTAGTCCAAACACGCTGGGCCCAGGCCTGGATAAGGACAATGATGACTGTGTCCTCCTTTTCTGTCTTCCTCTGTCAGATGGAGTCTCCGGTCTCGACCCCTGCTGCTCTTCCTCTTCACCTCCTAACCCCCGTCACCAACAGTGACATTTCGTCGTCCAGCGAACAGATCATGGTTCGCACACGCTCAGTAGCCGTGAACACGGCGGACGCAGCACTGGCGACAGAGCCAGAGTGTCTGGGACCCTGTGAGCCAGGCACCAGCGTCAACCTGGAGGGAATAGTGTGGCAGGAGACGGAGGATGGTAAGATGATTTAACCGTGGAGAACTGGAGGAACCTTCTTCTGAAGTCCAGCACCTTTGCTGTGGTCTGCAGAGGTCAGGTGTCTGATGGTCTCGTTGTCCTGTCTGTGTAGGTATGTTGGTCGTAAATGTCACCTGGAGAAACAAGACCTACGTGGGAACCTTGTTGGACTGCACCAGACATGACTGGGCCCCACCAAGGTACGAACACCGAGGGTTGACCTTTGACCTGTCCTCTTGTCCACTTATGTCACACACTTGTTCTGTGCTAACTGTGTTCCAAATCTGTTCTCAGGTTCTGCGATTCTCCCACCAGTGATGTGGAGATACGGAGTGGCCGTGGTCGGGGGAAGAGGATGCGTCCTAGCAGTAACACGCCGCTCAATGACAACAGCAACTCCTCAGACAACAAAGGCAGCGGCAGCAGTAAGACCAGAGGAGCCGCGGCCAACAGTAAAGGCAGACGAGGGAGTCAGACCAGCGGCAGCGTGGAGGACGCCAAGGCCAGTCCCTCCTCCGCCAAAAGGAAGACCAAACCTGCTTCCGACATGGAGCCCACGTCCAGCTCTGAGGACACCAAGGCGTCCAAACGCATGAGAACCAACTCCACTGGTGCTGCACCCTCCCTCCCGGGAGGTAAAACAGATCCCCTTCCTCCCCCACAGCTGGACCGCACCTGCCCCTCCCCCGTACTCATTGACTGCCCTCATCCCAACTGTAACAAGAAATACAAGCACATCAATGGGCTGAAGTACCACCAGGCCCGAGCCCACAATGAAAGTGACATCCGATTGGACCAGGATGGAGACAGTGAGTACGGGGATGACCCCACCCTCCACCCCGACCCTGCCTCCTGTAATGGTGCTGCCATCTCACCTGCTCGCTCCACGACGCCAAAAGGAAGAGGCTTCGACGTTCCCTCCCCTTCCTCAGGGAAGATGACGTCAAAGGGGAAGAAGAAAGGAGGGGAGGTGGAGCCAGAGGGGACAGACGGGGGTGAGGAGGCCGCATGTTTGACTGATGAGGCCAGTAATGATGGTATGGACGATAGGAAGGCCAAGAAAATGGTGAGTGGAGGAAAGCTCGACAAAGTGGCCCAAAAAGGCCTGAAGCCCGTTCGCCCTGTGGCCTCTGTGGGTCCCGGAGCGCCCTCACCCTATGCCCTACAGGCTTCCTCCCCCTCTCTGGGCTCTGTGGTACAGTCCATTCCTAAGAGCCCACAGCTGAAGAACAGCCAACCCAAGCCCCCTCCCCTGGTTGACCCCGCCTCCAGCCCCTCCCTCAACAAAGACAAGAAGAAGAAGGACAAAAAGAAGAGGGAGGGAGGCAAGGAGTGTGACAGTCCAAAGGCCTCGTGTAAGGCTGGGAGGCCAGAGGAGGGAAAAAGTCCGTACTCCGATACGTCCGACGCCATGCTCAATGGCTCCACGGAAGCTCACCAAAGTCGCCTGGCCAGCATCAAGGCAGAGGCCGACAAGGTTTACAGCTTCTCTGACAACGCGCCCAGTCCGTCCATCGGTGTGGCCAGCAGATTGGAACCTGGCGCCCCGGCGCCGCTTCACCTCAACCAGAATGGAGCCGACAGCGCTTCCATCAAAACCAGCAGCCCGGCCTACTCCGACATCTCTGACGCAGGAGAGGACGGAGAGGGGAAGGCCGAGGGGGTGAAGGTGAAGACGGAGCCTGATCAGGTTCCTCGTGAAGGTGCCAAGAAGGCTCTGTTCCCCCCGCAGCCCCCCAGTAAGGAGTCACCGTACTACTCCAACTACGAGTCTTACTACTCCCCTAGCTACACTAACCCCAGCCCTGGGGCGGCACAGACTGCAGCGCCTCACACCGAGGTAGCCCAGGTGAAGATCAAGAAGGAGAAGGAGGAGGAGCTGGAGCTGGGGGAGGAGACCAAACTGAAGACTGAGCCTCAGGAGGAGAGGAAGGTGGAGCCGGGGCCTCAGCAACCCTCCGTCATCCAGCAGCGCTCCAACATGTACACCCAGCCTCTGTACTACAACCAGTACTATGTACCGCCGTACTCCTACAGCCCGGACCAGGCCTACCACGCCCACCTGCTGGCCTCTAACCCCGCCTATCGACAGCAGTACGAAGAAAGACAGCGACAGGTGGAGAGGAAGACCGAGAGCAAAGAGCGCGAAGGTCCTGGTAAAGAGGAGTGGAAGCAGAAGGCATCGCTGCCCCCAACCCTGTCCCGGGCCCCCAGCCTTACTGACCTAGGTTCCAAGGGGGCGCTAAACCAGGGAAAATCCAAAGAACCTCCACTGGCAGCGTCCTCTGAACAGACAAAGTCTGTCATCATGGCAAAGGAGGAGCCTAAAGGTCAGGTCATCCAATCTGAGGGTCTGAAGATGAAGCTGAGTGAAGCAGGGCATCATGGGAAAGAGGAGGCCAAACCAGGAGTGGAGTCTGGAAGGCCTACAGGTGTAGAGTCCGCCATGTGGTACAGACAGGTATAGAACACCTCAGTCCAATCTGCACACACAGACCACACTGTTTCAGCTCAGTCAATGCAAACACAAACTGAACGTCTAATCTGTCTAATCTCTGTCTAATCTCTGTCTAACCCAGGCATGGGCATCTACGGCCCGGGGGCCATTTGGCCTGTTTAAACTTTCATATTCAAACTTTATATTATCATTACATTTCTGCCTTTTCCCCGCAATGCCCACATTTCCCCATTAACTGGTGTAAAAAAGGCTAAAACCATTTTAGCCTTTATGCATGACTTTTACATGTCTTTTATCTGTCTGCTCCTGACCCCGCCCCCGTCAAAAAGTTTAATCTCTAATCTCTGTCTAATCTCTGTCTAATCTCTGTCTAACCCAGGCATGGGCATCTACGGCCCGGGGGTCATTTGGCCTGTTTAAACTTTCATATTCAAACTTTATATTATCATTACATTTCTGCCTTCTCCCTGCAATGCCCACATTTCCCCATTAACTGGTGTAAAAAAGGCTAAAAACATTTTAGCCTTTATGCATGACTTTTACATGTCTTTTATCTGTCTGCTCCTGACCCCGCCCCCGTCAAAAAGTTTAATCTCTAATCTCTGTCTAATCTCTGTCTAATCTCTGTCTAATCTCTGTCTAATCTCTGTCTAACCCAGGCATGGGCATCTACGGCCCGGGGGCCATTTGGCCTGTTTAAACTTTCATATTCAAACTTTATATTATCATTACATTTCTGCCTTTTCCCTGCAATGCCCACATTTCCCCATTAACTGGTGTAAAAAAGGCTAAAAACATTTTAGCCTTTATGCATGACTTTTACATGTCTTTTATCTGTCTGCTCCTGACCCCGCCCCCGTCAAAAAGTTTAATCTCTAATCTCTGTCTAATCTGTGTCACTCAGATCGTCGTAGTTCACTGCTCCAGGTCATGTGACTGAACTCTGGTTTTCTCCTCAGGAGCCCGACTCTCGCCTGTGGCCCTACGTTTACCCTAACAAGTACCCCGAGGCCCCAAAGCCGCAGGAGGAGGAGCGGTGGAAAGAGGAGAGGGAGAGGGAGCGGGAAAGGAAGGTGAAGGAGGAGCGGCCCCGGGTAAAGGAGAGCCTCCACAAAGAGGAGGTGAAGGAGGGAGCAGAGGGGAGGACACAGCTGCCTCCAGACGAGCACCGAGGGGTCGCATCCCCCACACATGTCGTTCTCCTCACCTCTTGCTCAGCACCAGGGCTACATGCCCTACATGCATGGACCTTACGCCTACAGTCAGGGCTACGAGCCCAGTCACCCCGGATACAGAGGCATGCCCTCCGTCATGATGCAGAACTACCCCGGTAAGAGTAGAACCCTCAGTGTGGTCAGAGGTCAGAGAAGAACAGTAGGTAGAACCTAGACACCTGAACCAGCCAAGATTGAAAGAAATGTGAATAAAGTACCTACTGTGGAGTTCTAGACATGAGGTGGAACATGAGTGAAGAACCGATGTTTTTTTTGTTTTTTTTTTTATCACACACTCACTTGTCCAGTTTGAAGACTGTGTTTTTGTCCTGACAGGATCCTACCTGCCTGCTGGGTACTCCTTCTCCACGTACGGAGGGAAAGTGGCAACAGCAGGGGAGGAGGGGGAGAAAGCCTCCAGGTCCAGTCCCACAGTGAAGCCCCCCAGTGAGGCCAAAGCTCTGGACCTGCTGCAGCAGCACGCCAGTCAGTACAAGAGCAAGTCACCGTCAGTACAGGACAAGACGCCACACGAGAGGGAGAGGGAGGGAGACCGGCCGCGATCTTCACCCTCACAGCGCATTCTTCCTTCCCATCATCACCTGGGCTACCCACTGCTGTCTGGACAGTACGACCTGTCCTATGCCTCAGGTGAGTCCACAGGACAGGACAACTGGACGGAGTGGGTTTTTTCACCTCTCATCCAACAGGCCTCAATGTAACTACTTGATAATGATTTTAGCTCAGACCAAAGTCCATAGAGAAACTTAGTTATTTTAGTTCCAGACTGAAGCTCAAAGGACTGTCGGGCAGATATGGATCAAGTGGCCACTTCTGTCTAGTCTTAGAGAGGCAGAAACAACTGACCAGCTGCTGGACGCTCCCACTACAACAAGACGTGTCCTGAAGAACATCTCTTCTTCTCTGTCTCTCAGGTCTCTCCTCCTCAGCCATTGTAGCCAGTCAGCAGGCGTCTGCTCCGTCCATGTATCCTCCACCACGGAGGTGAGACTGGTAAGAAGCTGACCACACAGTTGGAGAGTGTGTCCGGTGTCCAACAGCTTTATAACGCACATGTTCTTTCACTCTCTGTAGGCCGACCTGATTGGCAGCAGGGAATCATGTGACTGGATCACATGGGAAAATATTTCTGATCCCACATCAGTTCAATGGTGTCTGTGTACGTTTGATTTTTCTGCCCCGGTCACTGGATCAGACTAAGAATTGAACCGGGTCCAGACGGTGCTCCTGGTTCCACACACTGTTGCTGTTCAGAATGTTTCCGAACAGTTCTGCCGGTTCTTCTAGTGCTGCTGGTTCCAGTTTGAGCTGCTGGTGCCAAGGTGAGCAGCAGAGAACTGGAGGACAGAGTGGACCCGGGGGGAGGAGCCGCTCTGAGACGAAGCAGGTGATTGGTGGTGTTCTGGTGTGGCCTCGAGGTCCACTCTTTTTTTTTTTTTTCCTTTTTTTTTCTTGCTGAACCCTTGACCCCCCAACACCGCGTGGTG
>NC_024312.1:4561896-4576309 GCF_000523025.1 Cynoglossus semilaevis | reverse complement strand
ACCTCTGACCTCCCAGAACCAGGTTGTGGACTCGCAGCGTCACCTGTTCCTGTCTCACCTTTAAAGATTTTTTAAAGAAATGAATAATTAAAATATGAGCCACTGTGGGTGGGGGAGGATGGACCAATCAGAGCGCAGCAATAATGGGACTGAAGCTGCAGGCTCAGACTGTGTGACAGGAAGTGAAGCCCCGCCCCTCCTCCCCACTCCCTCAGTGTGTAGCTGTACTGTACTCTGTGTGTGTGTGTGTGTGCGTGCGTGTGTGTGTGTAAATACTGTACAGAGGAATTATTTTAAAGAGCCTGATGATGATGATGATGTTTCCTACTCTTCGTTTTGTCTGTAGCCTCTGTTTTTCTACTGTTGTTGATCTGACATTAAACCTGTAGCTGGTGGAACGGGGCCTCGACCTCTGAGTCCTTCATTCTTTAAGTTCACACAGAAAGTTCTTAGAACCTGTTTGGACAGACAGCGATGCCGGTGGTTCATCGTCATCCTCGTCTCATCTGTCCCGGGCTTTGAAGTAAGCTAACAATTAGCACCTTTTCTGTTGTGCACATTTTACTGCTAATATATAATATATATAATTCTTTGATTGCCTTAATGAATCTGTCATGTATTTACAGCCAAACCTGTGCCACGGTCTCAGGTTGATCACCCTTGTTGATGTCAGATGTACTGAAGATTTAACAGTGAAGGTGAACACATCAGATAGGAATCTGTCACTGACTCATCGTTGCCAATCACTGTTTTCAGTGAAATCTGGGATGGATTTAATTATGAGGAATAGTACTAGGAATAGTTCACAACGGAGGAAGTGCTAGTTGTTTCAATATGCACTCCCTGTAATATCGCAAAAACCCACCAGAGGGCATCCATCCTGTAAATAGACTCATGGTTGAATTGAGAGGAGAGTCCGTGTGGTGGAGAAACCAGGTGGAGGCGCTGTTGCGCTGCTGAAAATAGGATGAGCAGGTTCATCGAAATGTTGGTCCTTGCGCTGTCCACTCCTGCTGCTCCTCCTGCTCACGTGGATTCTTGGATTCACAGTCCCTTCTTCTCACATGTTTCATGCCTCCTCCCCTCGATTTCTGAGTATTTTAAAAGTCAAGAAGCAGATGATTTGGGTTTTACTGTCCTCAATAAAACAATGCTCTATTATGTCAACTATATATTTATATAATGGTTTATGAATGATGTTATAATGTTTGTAGATTAGTGACGACGTGAGGGTTGGGCGACGTTTTCTCTACACCACGGTGAGAACCTCGTCTGTCTTTTTTTTTGGCTTGTGCGTTTTAATTTCAGAACAACTTCCGGTTGTCTGTGCTGTGGCTTCCGTTCACAACAGTCAACTTGACTCGAACTCAGATACAGGCTGTAGACACGGTTGGCGGAGCTGTGGGGAGACCGTACGGCCAGTTCAGGTAACGGTTGGCGGAGCTGTGGGGAGACCGTGCGGCCAGTTCAGGTAAGAGAGAGAGAGAGAGAGTGAGAGTGTGTGTGTGTGTGTTTTCACCATAAACCCGTTTGTTAAACCGTGTGTGTGTGTGTGTGTTTTTTCACCATAAACCCGTTTGTTAAACAACAATAATGTCGAGGAGTAGAACAGAGTCGGTCATTTGACTTAATGAATAGTGAACATTTTTTCTCTGGTTTAAGGACGATGTGTGGAAACCACTTATTTTATGAATAATTCAACTTTCATTTTCCAGCAGGAAAGAAAATTCAGTTTTGATTTTTTTTCCTTTGACTTTAACTACTAATGTCCTCTGGCTAACAGTTAGCATTTGGTGCTGGACTTTGAAGTATTCTGTACCACCAGTGTTGTACTCAGAGAATAGGTACACATGAAGTTCAGCTTCATGGATAATTTTTTTTGTTTGTTTGTTTGTTTTTTTCATTGGCATCCGATTTTGTATACCTGTTTAGATAAAGAACGTTTGGACCCCTCCATCCCCCATCCCCTCCCCCAAAAAGTAAAAGAACAACGAAATCTAGAATTAAAGAAAAACAAACACATGTTTGTGAAAATAGATAGATCAATAAATTTGATTTTAAAAACATTCCTTCATTCACTTTCTATCATTGATTCATTTTCAGAGTCGTGGTGGAGCTGGAGCCAATACCAACAGTCACCAGAAGAGGGCGCCCTTATTACAAGAAGACCACAGGTTCAAGTCCTGGCCTTAACGTTTGTGATGACATCAGAGAATGTGGAGCACGTTGATGACATCACTGCTCCACCTAATCCTGTGCTGGACGTCCACATGGAGGAGGTGGGACACTGCCATCTACCCATCAGGTGAGGAACTGCAGAGCTACCTGAGCACTAAACTTTAAAAGAAGCACAGAGTCCTGGTACTTTTATTTACTCCCTGATCCCTGCGCTGCTCACAAACACCATTCGTACATCACTGTAAAGTTCCTGGTACTAATACCTGTGATCACATGACAGTTCCTGTAACTCAAACAAGTCCAAGTACTATTTTTTATAGCCGTTATATTTGTGATTGTACTCAAAATTGACTTGACGTGTGATTGGATCACAATGGAGGGGCTGTCTGTGATGAGGAGAGCGCCCCCTACATCAAGTACCATTCTGTGTGTGTGTGTGTGATGGCAGTAGTTAAAAGCTGAAAAAAGACAAAAAACAAACGCAGTGTGTTCTGAGAGTCAAATTCCTGTCACGTACCAAACAAGCTGGGTGTGTGTGTGTGTGTGTGTGTGTGTAGACAATCACCTCTTTCACACACACTAGGCCCCAGTGTGTGTGTTCTGATTGGAACATTCTCTCTTTGGGGGAGGGGGATTAATAGGGGGGGCGGTTAAAGTACAACAACTTTCTTCTTTTTGCATAATCTTCTGGTTGATTTGCTTCATGTTGCCATGACAACACCGTCCTATGTGACAGTGTGTGTGTTGGGGGATGGTGGGGTCTTAAAGGGATAGTTCAGATTTTTGAGTGCCTTGAGTCCATAGAGAAAACCAGTGACACGAAATATTTTTAACACTAAGGACGGAATTCAAAGCTGACCAACAAATTCAACCACCATCATCATCATCATCATCACCATCATCATCACCATCATCATCATCACCATCACCATCATCATCACCATCATCATCATCTTGTTCCTCTGTTTCTTACAGGATGTGATGTAATGCTCTGACTTTTCCTGCAGGCTGCAGCTGATTGATGACCTGTCGTATGAAGATGTGAAGAAGTGCTACAGAGGATCAGTGAGTGAAGCTCTCTCACACACACACACACACACACTCAGGTGTGGTGGTCAGAAGATGAAACATCTGAAGGTCATTTTCCTTCTTGTTCTCAGACTGTTAACAAGTACAACTCTCAGTTCCACAAACTGTTCAAGGCTGTTCCAAAGGAGGAGATCCTGATGAAAGGTAGGACCAGAACACCAGGCACTATACCTGGTACTACACCTGGTACTACACATGGTACCACAACTGGTACTACACATGGTATTACACATGGCACCACACATGGTACCACACCTGGTACTACACATGGCACCACACATGGTACCACACCTGGTACCACACCTGGTACTACACATGGTACCACACATAATTACTACACATGGTACCACACCTGGTACTACACATGGTACCACAACTGGTACCACACATGGTACCACACATGGTGCCACACATGGTACCACACCTGGTAATACAGGTGGTACCACACCTATTACTACACATGGTACCACAACTGGTACTTGTGGTACCATGTGTGGTACCAGGGGGGATACCATGTGGAGTACCAGTTGTGGTACAATGTGCAGTACCATGTGCAGTACCAGTTGTGGTACCATGTGTAATACCATGTGTGGTACCATGTGTAATACCATGTGTGGTACCAGGTGTGGTACCATGTGGAGTACCAGTTGTGGTACAATGTGCAGTACCATGTGCAGTACCAGTTGTGGTACCATGTGTAGTCCCACACATGGTACCACAACTGGTACCACACATGGTACCACACATGGTGCCACACCTGGTACCACACATGGTGCCACACCTGGTACCACACATGGTGCCACACATGGTACCACACCTGGTAATAGAGGTGGTACCACACCTATTACTACACATGGTACCACAACTGGTACCACAACTGGTACCACAACTGGTACCACAACTGGTACCACAACTGGTACCACAACTGGTACCACAACTGGTACCACAACTGGTACTACACATGGTACTGCACATTGTACCACAACTGGTACTCCACATGGTACCACAAGTACCAGTTGTGGTACCATGTGTAGTACCATGTGTGGTACCACACATGGTACTACACATGGTACCACACATGGTACCACAAGTACCAGTTGTGGTACCATGTGTAATACCATGTGTGGTACCAGGTGTGGCACCATGTGTGGTACCATGTGTGGTACCACCCCTGGTACTACACATGGTACCACACATGGTATTACACATGGTACCACACATGGTATTACACATGGTACCACAACTGGTACCACAACTGGTACCACAACTGGTACTACACCAGGTACTACACCAGGAACAACAGTAGGAACAGTAGGAACACCTGGACAGTGTCCTCACAGGTCCAGACTCTGATCCCATCTGGACAGAAGAACCCTGTTGTGTACCTGGCTCTGGACCAAAGAGACCCATGTTCTGCTGACTGTTGTCCTTGGTTCTCCTTCAGTTTACTCCTGTGCGTTGTTGAGGGACATCCTGCTGCAGGGTCGACTCTACATCTCCAGACACTGGCTCTGCTTCTACGCCAACCTGTTTGGGAAGGACATCAAGGTGATTGAAGACACCGTGGGTGGACTGTTGGACCAGGGGACACCTGGTCCAGTCACACAGCTGTGATCCAGACACCAGCTGGTCTGATCTTCTCCAGGCTTCAGCTGGATCAGGTCTTTGGTCCAGAGGAGAGATGAGGTCCTGGAGACCAACATGTGGTTCTCTGTGGAGGACTTTAACGTGACCTCAGCTCTCCTGGTCTTTGTCCATGTCTTCTCGCTGTTGGTCTAAATGAAACCACATCAGTACCAGTCGGTGAAAAGGTACTTTATCTTTGGGTTGGTTAAAGTTCTGGTCTGGTTTTGGTTCTGTCCTGCAGGTCTGTATTCCAGTGGTTTCGATGCGGCTGGTGAAGAAGCACAAGACGGCAGGACTGGTGCCAAATGGTCTGGCCATCACCATGGACACTGGACAGAAGGTCACTGATCCAGAGCCAACCTGTTCCTCTGGCTCAGACTATTTTTAAAAATATGTTGTTTGTCTTTTTGTCCTCAGTACGTGTTTGTGTCCCTTCTGTCCAGAGAAAGTGTCTACGACGTCCTCAGGAGGATCTGCACTCACCTGCAGGTGGGTAGACACCAGGTTAAAAGACTTGACCGAGGTCTGCCTGCAGGAGGCACTGTGGTGCTGTTGTCAATAAAATTAGCTGTGGTTTATAACTCCAGAGTCTCCAGAGACACCTTCCAACAAAAGACCTGAGTAACTCTGAAGTCCACAGAGAAAATCAGTGGTTTTATGATTGAAGGCGTTCGACTTGATTCGCTGGTTCTACAGCACAGTAATGAAGTATAAAACAAAAACAACTCATGGCTCTGATCAGGACATTTCCATGATTCCAGAGTGATGTCTGTTTTCTCTTCAGGTGAACGGGAAAAGTCTGAGTCTGAAGCAGTTGCTGGAGGAACCCAGTTCTCTGTCCATGGTACTGTAACATAGATGTTCCTCAGAGTGAGAGCTGGACTGAAGTTGTTGGTCCAGCTACTTTGAAACATCAAACATCTGTCTGACCTCAGGACGAGTTTCCAGAGGTGCTGAAGTGGAGAAGGAAACCGTCTCTCCCCCCTGTGTCCTCCTCCCTCCCTGACCTTCTGGGAAACTCCGCCCCCAGCCTGGCCACAGACCCGCCCTTCAGCACCCACACACTCTCTGGTAACAGACCACGCCCCTCCCTGCCTGTCAATCAAATCACTGTCAGCTGTTGGGTAAATGATGATGATGATGGTGTGTGTGTGTGTGTGTGTGTGTGTGTGTGTGCAGAGAGCACTCTGGATCCAGAGCAGATCCTTCTGACAGAACCAGTACCAGAACTTGGTCCCACAGACTTCCAGCTGCTCAAGCTTTTCATCCTGCTGTGAGTCCTGAAGAAAAACTACCCACAATTCCCCAGGAAACAATTCTGTGAATATCTGAGTGATGATGATCTCTGTGTGTGTGTGTGTGTGTGTGTGTCAGTGTGCTCCTGCTCCTCCTCTCCTCCTGTTACCTGGCCTTCAGGGTGTGTCGTCTGGAGCAGCAGCTCTCCTCCCTCAGCTGTCCGTCTACCGTCCGACACAGGTGAGCGTCAGTCAACAGTTTGACCAGTCACAACATTTTTAGCCAAACGATGACTAAAAAAAAATCCCACAAACTGCTAAAAAAGATAGCAACAAAGCTATCTTGACCAAATAGATGAAGTTAGTAAAACTAACTAGTACTTCATTAAAAACTGTTTTGATCAGAATTTCATGTTTTTCCCCCTGGGTTACAGGTGTGGAGACGCCCCCTGCTGGCTCACCAGTCAGAGGACAGGAACATGACACTGAGTCAAACCAGCAGTAGAGCATGCCATGACGCAGACTGAGCGGTAGAGGGCACTCATGTCAGACAGCCTGAGTGAAGTTTGTCAAACTGAAGACACAGAGTAATGTGTCTTTTCTGATTTGTCCTCTAGAGGTACCAGAGAGCACACAGTAAAGTTGACTAACATCAGCTAACAGAGTGATGTCGTTTTCACAACATTTAACAGTTGGACCAGACTAGAGTTCTCTGGGCCAGGATCCAGTCTGAACTGGTACCAACTGCTCTGTACTACACTGATTCCAGTAACATTTCAGAGTATTCCAGCGTGAAGTAAACTGGTTTGAATACTCCCTGTACAGAAGATGGAATAATAAAAGTTGAGCTGAGAACTGATTCTGTCCGAGTCCTAACGGTTCTGTCATCGGTGTTTGTTGTTTCTAATGTGAGTTAGAAGAGAAAATACTAAACCAACTATAAAAACTTTAATAGTGAAAACTTGAGCTGGTTGGATGAACAGGACAAAATGCAGAGGCAAATGATTTTTAAAGAAAAAGAAAAAAAAGGGGTTATTATTTATTTCCCAGCGACAACAGACAGCTGGTCTCTGATTCGTCCCAGTCCGTCCAGGATGGTGTCCAGAGACTCTCTGCTCAGCTCCACCGTCACCGTGGAAACAGACTCTGTGCCCGCAGATGGGGACGGATCCTCGACCTGGAAAAACACACCAAAACCAAACTCATTTCATTCAAAACATTTGCATCAGTAGGGGGCAGTAAAGTGAGAGTTGTTGAATATCTGACCTGGAATTGGACCAGACACGTGGGGACGGACATGTGACCCACAGAGTCTGAGCCTCTGACCATGTCCACTCTCCAGTCCAGGTGTGTAAGCTGAGGGAGAGAGACTGGACACACACACACACACGAGTTAGGATCTCTCACACACACACACACACACACACACACACACAGAGTCCATGTGGACTCACCGTTGACTCCTGCAGCCTCCGTCCTCCATGTTGGACTGAAAAACATCACAAGAGACCGTGTGATGTCACTGCTGTTATTTTGACCAATCACTGACTTGACTGCAGTTTGTAAATGAGTTCATCTTTGCTCAGGCTGAGTGACTGACGTCCACCATGTCACGTGTTCTCACCTGTTCTCCAGCAGGATCTTGGTGATGAGGTTCTTCAGACTTTGGTGGAAGGATGTGGGAAACAGATCCAGGATCTGCTCAGGGGAACTGAGGTTGTTGAAGACCACGTGATGAGAGAGGACGTGGAGCGAGTGGACCAGCTGAGGAGGAAGACAGACCAGTGACCCACCCTCACCATATCCACTACTGCTGTTCAGTGTGTGTGTGTGTGTGTGTCACCTCAGCAGCCTGGCTTGTAGAGATGCTCAGTGCGGCCGCTGTGCTCTCAGCCAGCCGACCACCGGGTTCCCTGTGACTGCGGACACAGACGTCTCTGACTGCATCTTTGGACGGAGCCTGTGGAGCAGAACCACAGACAACAATAACCACGAGTTTAGCTCCGAACAAACAGACTCTGTATTTGTTTCCGGTCATTTATTCTCATCTTTATGACAGGCCTAGAACAGACGGAACTAGAACATCTTCTCTCACTTTAGCTTCTTCAATGTGAGGATGATTATTCTAAAGATAAAACCGAGGACTGACCGACCCACGATGTACTTGTGTTGACGTCACACAGGTGTTGGTCGTTAAGTTTACTGTAATCGCACATTAGTTAAAAACGACTAGTCATAAGACAAAGTATTTACTACAGAAATAAATGTTTCGCTGTCAATGTACGTTCTTCTGCTAAAGGGCTAACGATAACTCCTCACAATTTTTAAAAAATACATATGGGGCTAACGATAACTCCTCACAATTTTTTAAAAATACATATGACAAAACATAAACAGCGTTTAATCGTCTTTGTTCGATAGAACGGATTAAACAGTTCACGGATTTAAGGAAATCCTTTACCTTCAGCAGAAGTTGTAAATGTGTAAAATGTTCGCTGGAAATGGTAGCAGCCATGTTAACTAACGGGTCACGTGAGCTCACGTCACGTGATGTCGTTCATCGGAAATTAAATTGAATCACGAGAATTTATTTAATAGAGATTGGTGTTTAGCCCTCATTGTCTTTTATGGAGGTGTGTTGGTGTTGTTTGGATTCAATAGTTGAATCCAGAAAACTGAGACTTTCAGCTGAGTGCCAGAAACGTTTATTTATTTGCTATAACCCCTGTCCATTTAGGGGTTCGGTAATTGTTTTATTGAGTTACCACTTTAATATTCACAAATCCATCATTTTAAATAAAAAATGAAAACATTTCTATTCCTTTCTTCCCCTCTTCAGCGATCTATTTGTCTCTAAATACGCGCTCTATTTGTCTCTGTTTCTAAATACAGTATACAGTATAAATGTTAACAAGCGGCAGAGTGTTGTCATTATTACCGTAGAACTTTGCTATACATTACTCTTTATATCGTGTGTTGTACTTTGCTGCTGTCAATCATGAGAATTATCCCGTTGTGTGACGAATAAAGCATGTCTTAATCTTAATCTGGTTCAAGCAGTTGTAGTTTCAACCTCCTGTTGGCAGGTGTCCTCGTAACACGCTATACCTTCCGCATGGGGATTTAAACATCCGCCGGAAATCTCGTAGTTCTCTTCTACCAGGCCGATCCAACATGGTGGGTAAATGTTTTTTATCTCATTCTAACATCCAGCTCAATCTTGCACTCCTGTTGGTTAATATGCAGTGGAATCGGTCGCTACATAGACCGGACTGCTTCTGCCACAGGATCACGGCTGTATTTCAGTCTGATGCTTCAAACAAAACGTTTTATTTAGAAGTATCTGGTGGAGTGCCGAAGCTAACAGATGAGGCGGAGCAGAACCGTTCTTTAGCTCTTTATTGGACTTAACTAATTAAGTCGAAGGTTTCTGCGTTTCGTGTTTCAAACAGTTCACTGGCTAAACACTGACTCGAATTCGCTACTTGTCTTATATACTGGTTAAACCTCTCCCCGGTGGGTGTTTGTCACCGGGTGTTAGCGTTGGAAGCTAATCTCCGGTGTTAGCATTTGTAGCAGTAGCAACACAGGGCTACCACGGACGCTGCAAGAACAAACCAAGGGACGTTAAATAGCTGTTGTAGGCCCGGTGAACTGTCCATGAAGCCTAACTTATAGCGTTTCCTGGAGACTTTGCTGATAAACAGAAACAGCGTTTGCTCGTCTTTGTGCGATAGGATTTAAGGAAATCATCAACCTTAGTTGTAAATGTGTAAAATGTTCACTGGAAATGGTAGCAGCTATGTTAACTAACGTGAACGTTTGTAATACGTTTGTATTGTTTTATTGACGTATTCGTTGTGCGTCTGAACCAGAACTCTTTTATTTTGATAATGTCTTTAATAGCAGCTTGTTGGTGATAGCTTCATCAAATCAACATGTTGACGTTCAAATGTAATGACTGTGATGTGTTTAGGGACGAGTCAGGACAAAGACGGTGAAGAAGGCCGCCAGGGTCATCATCGAGAAATACTACACCCGGCTGGGAAACGACTTCCACACCAACAAGAGGGTGTGTGAGGAGATTGCCATTATTCCCAGCAAGAAGCTGCGCAACAAGATCGCTGGGTGAGTGTGTTGGGTGAGGGACGAATTTTGGAGCCCTGTATCGAAAGTGATCATGGCCTTGTTGTTGCCAGGTCATTGATAGTACAGGGAGAGGGTAATGAGGGCCTTTCCCGTGTCTGAAGGACCATCAGTGCCTCCCAGACCCTGGCGCTCTCAGACATGACATTCTCTGAAGTGTTAGTCAGTCATTGAAGCCCAGCTGAGCGGTGGACAGGTGCCGTAGTGCTGCTGCTGGTATTCTGTCTGACCTGTTGAATTGTTCTGTAGATAAATGTCTGAAGATAAAGGACTTTACTGTGACAAAGCTTCAGTTTTTCTGTTCTTCTTTTTGTACAGGTATGTGACGCACTTGATGAAGAGGATCCAGAGAGGTCCAGTCAGAGGAATCTCCATCAAACTGCAGGAGGAGGAGAGGGAGAGGAGGGACAACTATGTTCCTGAGGTCAGTGAACGCAGCACAGATCGGATGTTTCAATGTTAACTAGACCTGCTGAATTCATATGTTTGAGATGAGATGTTGGACATCAGTGTAGACCCAGGTATGGACTAGTTCTGAC
Organism: Cynoglossus semilaevis; assembly: GCF_000523025.1. NCBI lineage: Eukaryota > Metazoa > Chordata > Actinopteri > Pleuronectiformes > Cynoglossidae > Cynoglossus > Cynoglossus semilaevis. Next base: position 4,565,496 of record NC_024312.1, on the reverse strand, counting down.
CAGTGTTAATGTGGTGGATGACTGTACACCTGGTCAACTAACTGGTAAAGAACTAAGTCACAGTAACTCACTGACTTGGAGTAAACTTATCATGTTTTCACTCAGAGTTCTTTTAATAAAGAGCTGGAACTGATGTTCTGTTCTGCAGTTGTATAATGGATTGAAACAAACATGGTGATGTTTGATGTCGTCGTTGGTTTTTGGTCAAATGTTGAGATTTCAATCTGCAGTCTTTAGATTTCTAAAGCTTGTATTGTGTTGACCTTTGACCCCTGGGTGAAGCTGCAGCAGTGGTTACTTTTCGCACATCTAGAGAGTTCTCTCCCTCTGCCTGCTGTCAGTGAGATGTGGAGTGGGTTCTGGCCCACAGACACTTCACTTGATCCTGTTTTTGGTTGGGTCCAATGCTGGACTCTGGGCCTCATCAGACCAGTTCACTCTGTAGACCTGGGTTGAAAGTCATCGTGTCACTGGTTCACTGCTCACAGTGACTAAAGGACCAGAAGACAAACTGTCTGAGACACGCACACGTAGAGAGCTATGTTCTGTTCATCAATGCTGGTTCTGTGGAGCTGGTCCTTATGTTCAGCGGTGGACTCAGTGACCCAGTGAGAGTCCAGATCCTGATGTGTCTTTACTGTTCCCTGTTCAGGTTTCTGCTCTGGACCAGGAGCTGATTGAAGTAGATCCCGACACCAAGGAGATGCTGAAGCTGCTGGTGAGTTCTGTTCAAGTCTTTGTCGTGTGAACTGATGTGGTGATGTGTTCATGGACCTGAGCAGAGGTCAGGGGTCATTTGCAGGCCCTCAGTCTGGTCTGGTGGGATATTTGAATTCAAAGCTGCGACCAGACTCTGGTCAAGATGTTAGTGTTTTACCCTGTATCGAAAGTGATCATGACACCCTAGTGGTCAGGTCATTGATAGTACAGGAAGAGGAAACTGAGAGCTTTTCCCGTGTTTGAAGGACCCTCAGTTCCTTTGGAACCCTGACGCTCTCAGACAGTTCCCCAATCCTAGACTGGTTCTCTGTCCTCCAGTCCCCCTGACTCACCCCGTCTGTTTCTCTGTCCTCCAGGACTTTGGCAGTCTGTCCAACCTGCAGGTGACCCAGCCCACCGTCGGTATGAACTTCAAGCAACCCCGAGGAGTCTGAGTGTCTGTAAAATGTCTTTAATAAAAACCATTTGGGACAAAAACTCTGGTGTTCTGCTGTGACTGTTATAAGCTGATTTAGATTGAACTCTAACTAGTGGTTAAACATTTCTGATCTTTTGGTTCTCTAACTAGTGGTTAAACATTTCTGATGTTTTGGTTTGATGTCATTTTCAAACTTCTGACCTTCATTTTAGAATTAGTTTGACCTTTAACAACTGAGATTTGGAAACATCTGTGTTAGCCTAGCACTAAGCTATTTTTGTGTTTATGTTGATAGATAGAGGGTTTGACCAGATGTTTCAACTTCCTGTTCTTGATCACCAGGTGACACATCAAGTATGGATTAATCAACAGATTAGATGAAACTTTATTGATTCCACATCATGTCTCAGATTTACACCTGAAAATGTTTAAATAAAAACAATAGATTTTTATGAAACACGGATCAAAACATCATTAAAGTCCTCTAAGAACAGAGGGGTAAATTAAAGGTCTCTCTGATCTCCATCAGGGGGAGCACCTAATGTTTCCTCAGAGCAAAGGTTGTTGATGAGTGACCAGGTCTCTGTCCTCCTGTTGTCCATCAGTCTGTAGACTGTCTCAGTCTCCTCAGAACCTCCTCTGGACTCAAGGACGAGTCCACTGTCAGTATTTTGTCTCTGGACCTGGAACCCTGAGGAAGAAGAGACACTTCATTAGTCCAGTCCTAGACATCGAGCCTGATGACGACACAGTCACGTGACTTGATGTTATTTAAAGCTGAATCGACCAATGACTGAAGGGTTGTCCGAACCTTGTCCAGAGAGACCTGGCTCTTCTTCACATCCAGAACTGAAGCCAAGAACCGGATGAGCTCAGCGTTGGCTTCTCCGTCAGTGGGCGGGGCTGCGATGGACACGCCCACCGCCTCTGTGGATACGTCTACGAAAACAGGACAGGGACAAAAACACTGAGCTTGGACTTTTCTTTGACTCCGACCACAGACCGAGGTTTGGTCTCCCACCTGTGATGCCGCTGTGTTTGGACCCAGGTTTTGCGCGGACCACGATGCTGACAGATCCACTCCTGTCCAGTGAAACTGGTCCAGTGGATTCAGGTTCTGCTGCTGTTGCACCGGCTTGTTGACCTTTCACCTGGCGAAACAGGGCAACGAATGACAGGTTACTTGGTTACAACTGTTTACACTTGTATAAAATACTCCTCAGGTTCTAGCACTGGGCGGTTTACAGGCTGAAAAGACGGAGCACCCGCTGTTTGTCCACTGAGGTCAGACAAAAGTAATGGAACGTGGAAAACCTTGAACCTCAGCGTGTGAACATGAGAAACAGACCGATAGTTATCAAAATATGAGAAATGAAAATGAGAGCTAACGTTAGCCACAAATCACACAAGCATCACTGCCTGTGATACAGTAATAATCAAGAATATCACAGAGAAATTAAACTGTGATTTTTTCACCAACTTTTTAAGTTTTAAATTCAACCTTAAGTTAATGTATAATCTCACCCTTTTCTGTTTCTGAGGCATCGGCGTGTTTGTGTTGAATGCTCTGGCAGTGCCTCCTGGTGGCAGTAGCGGCTCACAGCAGCTGCAGTTCAATACAACGCGCTTAAATAAACCTGAATCCCGAGACAAAATCCTGGTTAAAGTCTGAGCCCAGAGTCCAAACATGAGTGTGTTCAGGCTGCAGGAACCGGAAGACAGGAAGTAAACGGTACAGCTTCCGCCTGCATGAGCAACATTTCCGTTTCTGGTTTCAAAATAAAAGCAGGAGAACGGAAAACAGATCACCGACATTTAATGGTTTTATTCATTATTGTTCTTTTTATTTTTTTTAATAAATTAAGTTACTGTTATTTAGAATATTTGTTTTTTTTCAAATACGTGTTTTTGTTGGACTGTAAGTAATGAACTCGTAGTTTTGTTGACTTCTAACACTCCTATATATTTATATTATATTCTGACTATATTTTTTAATGTTTTTGATTTTCTATTTTTAAATATTGTTTGTATTATTTTAAGTATATTTCACAGCCTACCTTTTAGCTCCATAATGTGCAGTCGTAACCCTGAAACTCGCTGCTTGAATTCATGCTGTTGTTGTTTTTCCTCCGATCTTCTCAGATGGATGTGGTTGGTTGGTCCTGCTGCAGCTGGGAGGGTCTGACACGTTTCTCCTACCAGTCATTATAGAAAGTTCCGACGCTGCACACAGACGCAGCGCTCATTCACAGAAAACTGCGGAACACACCAACACACCTGGACCTGGACCTGGAGCTGCAGCAGACCCTGGACCAGGACTCCTCCAGCATGGACAGCAGTCAGAGACAGGAGACAGAAGACGGCTCGTACCCGTGGTCAGACACTTTTTCTTTAGTCCGTCTCATGCTTTTCATCGTCACACAGTGAAGCTGTCATTATTTTTGTCATGTAGTAAAGAGACA
>NC_024312.1:4534432-4561860 GCF_000523025.1 Cynoglossus semilaevis | reverse complement strand
TTGGTGAGAGACAGGCTGAGACGTGGCAGAGACACTGGGGACCGTCAAAGAAAGGACAGACGGAAAAAATGAAATTAAAAGCAAAAAAAACTGACAGAACAGAAGAAAACTCTGAATCTTCCCTGGTTCAATGGAGTCCCTAGAGTCTGCAGCTTAGAACCTGTTTAGAACCGCATAAAGAAAGGGACTGAAAAGAAAGTTTAACTTTGTCTCAAAGACTCTCCCATCATCCAGACAATATTTTTTACTCCCCCAGAACAAAATCTTTAAGAGACTCAGGAGCAGCTGCTCCACTTAGCCTTAGTTTTAGATTAACCTCAGTGACACCAACTGACCACAAGAGGCAGCAGTGACTTTGGTCTGAGTGAAAATCACTGATTTTCTCTACGGACTTTGGTCTGAGCTAAATCTCAGCGTATCTCCAGTGTTTCTAGAATGTTTTGTGGTGGAGGTAGAAACAACTATGACGGTCGGTGATGGTGAGAAAAACATGAATGGTGGGGAAGGGAGAGAGGGTGGGTGAGCGGCCGATGAGAGGTTGAAATGACAGACGTCAGAATGATGATCTGCAGACAGGACAGCTGTGTTGATGAGCACATGCGTGTGAGACAAAAACTTTAAATGGTTTTCTCTAAACCCCACCCCCTTGAACTCTGTTTCTGAACCGGGCGTTGAACCCTCCACTGTTTCATCACAGTTTTCAGAGAACGCCGTCACTCAGACGTAAGTGGAGGAAACGATACGGAGGATTGGACGGAAACAAGCTGCTGGAGCCTGACGAGGAGCCGGAGCCCAGAGGTGTGTGTGTGTGTGTGTGTGTGTGTGAGAGTGAGTGTGTGTTCACACACACAGCTAACTGATGACTGAGCAGCAGCCCAAATTAGACACCAGCAGAGGACGCCCACTGACAACCACTAATCACAGGGTGTTTTGCACACACACACACACACACACACACACACACACACACCCTCAGCTATTTTAACCACTTCTACTTTTGTTTCTGTTCAGATTCCACACAGTTTATACTTTTTTTTCACTGTGAAAAAACAAAAACTTCACAAAGAAATGAAAAATATATTTATATATATTTTAAAATGTTATTTCTGTGACATTTTCACACTGTACTATAGAAACGATATTTTTTATACTTTATTTTGATTGAATTATGTTTTGTTAAATAAAATACTATAGAAACGATATTTTTTATACTTTGTTTTGATTGAATTATGCTTTGTTAAATAAAATAACAACAATCTCACCTGGATGTTCTCTCATCACTTCCTGTCTATGTGATTTCCACAATAAAAGAACAGAGCTATGACTTTAACATCTGCTCTGTGTTTCCTCTCTGCTGACAGACCATGTGACGACAGACGACAGGACCAGTGTGAACCAGGTAACAGGTCTAACTCGGATTGTATCGACAAACAACAGACCGAGCTTCACTGTCAAACAGAAGTTCATAGAGAAAATCCCTGATTTTAGATCTGGTTACATTTTATTTTCTCTTTTGTTTTGAGGATGCTGCTCCTCGTCCAGCACCCAGGTGTCTGCTCCAGAACAAGGTCCAGACTCCAGGCCAGAAGCCTGTGAGCCTGGTCACTCCTGGATCTGCAGGTACTGGTCTGACCCTGTGACCTGCTGCGGGACAGGGATCTGTTCACTGTAGTGAAGCTGTTTGTGTTTTTCACAGCAGCCTCAGTGTCGTTCAGTAACGGTGGACTGAAGCCCCCTCTGCCCCAGGCTGTGGTCCAGCCAGAAGATCGCAGTTTCCTGCCTTCACCCTGGTCTCCACCTCAGCAGAGTCCTTCAAAACGCAGAGCGTGAGAAAACGTCTCCGACAACAATCAATAGTCACTCTCCCACATCAGAACCTCAAAGAGAAAATCATTGGGTCAGTGGGTCAGTGGATGGTTTTCTTTTTTCTTCCAGAGCTGCTGACGTGCTCTTTGACAGCTTTGCTTCACGTGGAAGAATCAACGTCGGCCACTTTTTTGAGGTAAATTCATTTCAGTTCTTTTGTTGAACGTTCATGTCTCTCTCCACATGTTGACCAACATGAAACCCTTCTGGGTTTGATTGTTTCTGTCTCAGTCTGTGTGGAGCGCTGGACTCCATCGGTCCGACCCGCGACTCAGGGAGTGTTTCTTCCACCTGAGGAAACTGCAGGACGCTGAGGGGACGGTGGACAGAACCGCCTTCCACAGGTCAGTCTGGATCTGCCCGCCCCGGGGTTGTGGTTGTGGTTGTGTTTTGTTGAACGCTGTTGTTGTTTCCTGCTGTAGGTGCGTCGCAGGCTTCGTCTCCTTCATCCTGAAAGCTCTGCAGGGAAGATTCGTCATTCCGGATTTTTCCACCTTCACTGAAGAGACTCAGAAGTTGTTCTCCAGGTGTCGTCAGTTCTCACCTGCTCAGGTTTCTACTTCCTGTTTCTCTCTAGTCGACATCACACGTAACTGTAACAGTCCAGACAGGACCGGGTCCAGCCCAGGTGGGCAGCGAACTGACCCTGAAATGGAGCCCGTACTTCACCTTTGACCTTTACTCTTCTGATTCTGACCAATCAGGACAAAGACAAGCAGAATGTGGACAGCAGCAGGTGGGCGGTCTCCATCTGCACCGTGGACGGACAGAGGTCTGTACCTGCTGGACCACAGCGCCACCCTGGGCTGGGTCACGTAAACTACAACAACCTGTCTGTGTGTGTGTGTGTGTGTGTCCTCAGACTGTCTCTGGGAGACTGGTCCGGTCCAGTGTGTCTGGGTGACGCCTCCTGGCCTCTGCTGTACGGTGTGTCAGTGGAGCTGCTGGGATCGAACCTGGTCCACAGATACGTGGGACTGGAGGAATATTCCAGACATGAGTCTCCCTTCTCCCTCACCAGGACAGGTCACAACACTAGTCTGAGTTAGTCTGGTCTGAGTTAGTCTGGTCTGAGTTAATCTGGTCTGAGTTAGTCTGGTCTGATTTTTTTTTCTGACAGGAGTTCCTCACAGTCCACTGACAGAGACTGGAGCCATTGTTGTATCATCTCTACTACAGGTAACATCCATCCATCCATCCATCCATCCATCCATCCTGTCAGTGATGACCTCTTGACCTCAGTCTGTTTTATGTCTACAGTCGTCCAACCAACTTTCTACAGATGAAGAGGAGAAATACGACTCAGTAAGAGATGAAGAGCAGACCTCACACCACAGTGTTTACACTGACTCACTGTGTGTGTGTGTGTGTGTGTGTGTGTGTGTGTGTGTCCTTCAGGTGCTGAATGTTATTCGGAGACTGTGTAACAGAGAACACGCCGACCTGAACAGCAGCAGGTAGAACTGGAGCAGTTAGCAGAAACAATGCTAACAGTTAGCAGAGTCAATGCTAACAGTTAGCAGAGACAATGCTAACAGTTAGCAGAGACAATGCTAACAGTTAGCAGAGACAATGCTAACAGTATCTGTCGAAGTTTCAGTGAAGAGGAAACAGATTTGTCTTAAAACAGAAATGAATTTCAAATCAATTTCATGGTTGATTTTCTGCTCAGTTTTCAACGCAACAGGAAGAAGAATGAACGACTCCACGCTCTCTCCTACTTCCTGCAGGAGAAGAAGGTGAGCCTCCTCCCTCCCTCTGTGGGTTTAAACACCTCCTCTGTTGTCTCTGAACAAATGTCCCCTCCTCTCCTCTGCTCCAGTGTTTTCCAGAGAAGGTTGACCTCCTCTCAGTGTTGGAGCTGCTGCAGCAGGTAGAACTACAGGAGACAGACCAATGCTAGGTCTCCGTTCTGGTTCTGGTTCTGTTCTGTTCTCTCTCTGAGGTGTGGAACTGTTTCTTTCTGCCCCAACAGTGCTCGTCCACAGAGGTGACCTGTGAATCGGGGGCTGTCATGGCCGCCTCGTTGGCCAATGGGGGCCTTTGTCCACTGTCAGGTGACCAGGTGCTGTCTCCAGCGTCTGTACGGAGTATGATGTCCATGATGCAGGTGGCAGGGATGAAGGAGTCCTCCACCGCGTTCCTCCACAAGGTCCACACGTCAAAGATCAAAGAGATAACACCACGAGGTCACAGCGCCCCCTGTGGTTTTTGGGGATTGGTTGCAGCCAAGTAATGTTGGAACTGTTGTTGGAACTGTTGTTGCAGACATCGGTACCAGCAGTGTCCAGCGGCCATGGAGTTCTGTTGGCTGCGGTCCCTGGAGTTCTGGGTCTCATGGCATTTTCTCCTGAGGTAGATTCCTTTGGAAACCCCTGGAGGGCGCTGCACTTCTGCCAGGTGAGGAGCTCAGCCCAGCCAGGACGCTGAAGCAGGGATGAAGTTCTCCCTCCTGGAAATTTCTGGTGATTTTCTTTTTTTTTTTCCCGTCTGTCCAGGAATGGTTTCGACTTTCCAACTCCACAGTTTTGACGTCAGGGCGTCCAGGCAGGTTCTGGTCTACAGACAGTGGAAGTCTGAGTCCGAGGTTGGTCCAGATCTTCTCAGCACCTCCACAAGTACCTGGAACTGCTGATGTACTGAAAAGTCCGTCCTCCGTCCTCCCACCCATGTGTCGTGACCTGTCCTCTGTGTGTGTCTCTGCAGGGCTATGACATCATCAACGTCCTGCTGGCTGCGTTCAGAGGAGACGTCCAGTCTCTGAGAAGGTGACGAAGCTCAGACGTGAAAATAACCAATGATGAGCTGAACAGGAAGTGATGATGCGAGGCCGCGGCCACTTCCTGTGCGTTCTACCTGGTTCCCTTCAGTCGGTCTCTTCTTCTGTGGCTGTCTGTGCAGGTATTTCCTGTCTGGAGTAGACGTGAACGCCGTGGACTACGACGGCCGCTCCGCACTCCATGTGGCGGCCGCTGAAGGTCACGCAGAGGTCATACGTTTCCTGTTGGACAATGCTGGAGCAAACCCTGCCCTCAAAGACAGGTGCGGCCCTGGACTCGTTTCAACTTCTTCTCAGCGTTGGTTGAGAAAAATGAAAATACATTTTAAAAAACAATAATTTACCGTATTTTTAGGACCATAAGGCGCACTATCAATGAACGGGTGGAAGTTTGATGTTCTTATTGTTATCACTTTTATTAAAGCTGCAGAGATGACGTAGTTCTGTGTTTTTTTTTCCCAGGTGGGGGAGCTCTCCACTGCAGGAGGCCAGGAGGTACAACAGAGAGGCTGCAATCCAGGTGCTGCAGGGAGTCATGTGACCCAACCTGAACCACGAGTTCACTCTTTAGTTTCCAGTAATTTTGCTAAAAAAGAGTTGAACTTTGTTTTAAAAAGGAAATAAAATAACAATATTGTGATTATTTTCCTGGAGAAAATCAGTGATTTCAGCTCCGACCAAACCTTTTTCACTATCTTTGATCAAACTTTGAACCTGTTCTTCTTTGAATGAGAAAGATTCAACTCTTTGTTCTCACGTCACCTCACACTGGTCAGTGGTGCTCATGGTCTCGGCTCCTGGTGTTTTTAGGACTAGTGATCATGGTTTTATCCAGACTCTGTTTCTGGTTCTTTTTACTGCAGTTTTTTCTGTTTCACGGCAGGATTTAATTCTGTTGTTCGATTATTTCTGTCTGATTTCTGTCCTCGCGACCACGTCTTCCCATAAGATAAACAGCACCCCCAACAGGTGAAGTTAGGTTCTCCGCATTTACGTTGATACATTTGAGCTAAGCTGTCAATCATTACTTTAAGTTTGACAATTAGTCAATGAGTTCTGACAGATGTAAAATAAAATCTTTATTTTCCTCCAGTGATTCTTTAGAAAAGTTTCAGAAATATTTTTAAACACACACACATACACACACACACAACTTACACCTAGAAAATTTGAGGACAAACATCTGAAAAGAGTTCCAGCACAAAATCGGAATTCTTCTTCTTCTTCTGTGGAGACGATGAGTAAAAAAACTCTGCACTCCTTTGCTGCAGCATTTCAAAGGCAAAACAAAACCTTTGCACATAGCCCGTGACAACGTGATTCCACCGATCAGCATCCAGATGACCACAGACCTGGGAACAACCAGTGTCTCAGTGTGGACAGGAAGTTCATCACACGTGTACAGGAAGTGGGTGTGTGGCTGTTAGTCGTCAGGTTCGGCCACACACTGCTCTACGATTTCCCTCAGGTTTGGATTTTCCATGGCTGCAGCCACTCGTTCCTTGTCGTTGATCTGTTTGTTGACTGAAAACACACACAGTGACAAACACGAGCTAACAAATCAAAACAGTGTGACGTTAGCATCACTGAAAGAGCTCACCAACAGCTACAACAAGCTAACTGAACTGGAAAACAACACTGAAACTAAACCAACATGCTAACAGTTCATAAATGGACCGTAAATGTATGTAATCAAAGACCCTGACGGCCACACTTACTGTCTTCTTCAGTGGAGTGAGTTCCTTCAGAGATGTAAATTTCCAGCTGAAAAGAGAGAAAAAAAGTTTGTGTATGATTTTCAAGTTTTTTTTATTAAACAGAAGAAGAAGGCTTTGGTTTGGAAAGCCCTGACTTTTCTCTTTACCAAAGTCCATAGAAACAAAAACTGGGATTTCGCAACACAGCACACTGCAGTCATTGGTCAACTGCGTGTGTAAACTGTATGTGACCACAGGAGGCAGTGGGCAACAGCTCACCTTGTGTTTGAAAGGCAAACATCTCTGCAGCTTCACCTGCAAACACAGTCCTGAGAGCACAGACAACAGCAGGTTCACACAGAGGTCACACAGGGTTCAATCAATACAGCAGGTGTGTGTGTGTGTGTGTATCACTTTTACAATGGAACAAAATTTCATTTATTTTATTTTTCTTCATAGATTTTTGATTTACAATTGAACACTTATTTGGCTGGCCACAGGAGGCAGCAGTGAGAAATTGGGAAATGATGTTTGTGCTAAACTGTCATTTACTACAGCTGCACTGAGCTGATAATGGGTCTGGGTGTTGTCATGTCTGTTGTTGTCAGACTGGTCCGTGGTCCGGTCCGTGCCTGTCCTGATGACCTACCGATCAGTGTTGCCAGAGAGCAGTGAGGAACCGTGGGAGAGAATTTGATGATAATCAGATACTCCTCATCCCCGAGCTCCTGCACCTCCACACACTCCTCCTTCACCACATCCAGCTCCTCCAGGGTGTTGGGCTTCTCTGGGTCCCGGATCGATCGGATCACATCTGAGACAGTTCCAGAGAACAAGAGTGTGACTCGAGCTACAGTTATGTTACCAGTATTAAACTACGGACAGCACAAAAAAAAGAGGCAAAAGTCACGTTTAATAATAATAAAAAAATCTAATGTTAGCCGTTTGTTGTCGTTGTTAGCTGTTTATTTAACACATTAGACTGGTTTCTGTCACAATTCCATGAGTGTTGAAGTGGCTCCTGTGAGTCCCGGTGTCGACGCCTGTTGTTGTTTCTTACCGTAAACCTCTAACGCTTTCTCCTCCATCTTTTTCTTCTTCAGGTCATTCCTGGGGCTCAGCAGTCCAGAAAACTCTACAAACTTCTCGAACGTTAAGGAGAGGAGACTCAGCGCTACTTCCATGATTTTAAAAACGCCATGTTTTTAAAATGAGAAGCTGCTTTGACTTTGACAGGAAACGGGGTGAAGACGAATCGGTCGGACTTCCGCTGATCTACAAACTCACAGAACCCCTGGTGTAACGTGGCAGAACGTTTACAGATCAGCTACAGAAGGTGTTCTCCGTTTGGTCGTTTTTGTTTTCTGTCTTGTTGCAAAGGAAAAGCAATGGATGACCAATCGAACGTATGCTTTAATAAAAATGAACGGCATCGGCAAACTGGCATCGGTAATCGATTAAGTTACCTTTTTGTTCACCGTTATCTTCCTAATGGCTAGTTTTGGTCAGCTGACAGGAAGCCGTGCTGTCATGTGACGAAGCTAATTGCTCAGTAAAGACAAGAACCAGGTCCAGTACTAGAACCAGGACTGGGATTAGGAGAATTCCTCCTCACTGTCCGCTGTTGGCAGGATGTTGCCGTCCGTGAAGCGGCTGGAGAGCACCGCCATATCTGTGGCTGTGATCCCGGAGAACCCGCAGTGTCCTGCGGTAGCGGACATCCGCAAAGCAGAGCTCTCACCCGGAGGATCTCTGGTTTGCTGTCTGCTGGAGCCCCGGGGCCAGCTGCTCCTGTGGGACGCTGCGGACAGAGAGACTCCAGCGGCGGCGGTGGATGGAAGCTGTTCAGAGTGAGTCAGAACCTGGTTGTCTTCACGCCTTTTACCCTTAAAAAAAGTATGAACTCGTGATGTTTACACGGACGTTTTTCAGTTTTTGAAGTGTTTAAAGTTCATCAATGTTCGTGGACTGCACGTTTTGCTGTACCACGTTTCTTTCTGCGCAAACGAACAACAGCAGGTCTGAGAATCTTCTGACGTTCGTTCAAACTGTTCACATTTGCTGCTCACTTCCTGTTTGTCTCCTAGTTTTTCCTGGGAGGAGTACTCCGGGGTCCCTGATCTCAGTGGTGGATCCAGGCCCAGACTGGTGGCTGTGGGGTCTGGGTGTGACCTGAAGCTGCTGGAGGTTGAAGCAGAGCGGTCAGTGTCCATCTCTGTCCTCTGTGTCTCTGACTGTCCTGCAGACCACCTGTTGAAGACCGTCAGGCAGCAGGACCACAGTGAGTTCTCCGTCAGTCCGTCCGTTAAACAACTTTAGACATTTACTTCCAGCCAATTAACAACAGAGTCAGGAAGACGACAGGAAGTTGTTGTCACTGGTACAGTGAACCGTAGTTTGGTTCACGGCAGGAATAATAATGTAAAGTGTAAGGAGTTGGCTGTGTTTTCCCAAAAGTCACAGTTCAGTTTTTTCTTTTCTTTTTTGAAGGCGTGTCCCAGCTGAGGTCACTGCGTTTGTTGTCATTTGTCACCGGCCGTTGCTTTGTGCTGCTGAACGACCATTGGCTGCTGCAGCTGCACTGGCAGTGTCAGGAGGCGGAGCCTCAGATTCTAACCTGCTGCAGCATCAAACAGCCGACACCCGAAGGAGGCGACGACGCAGCCGTCCACCAGTGTGTGTGCGGAGGAGCAGCGTTCGTCCTCAGCTCCTCTGGACTCATCTGTATCCTCATTGGTCACCCAGTGCTGTGCATAAGTTTTAGGCAGGTGTTTATCTTAGTAATAGGGTTTTAGCAGCTGGAAGAGGTTGGACCAGAACTAATGAATTAGTGGACCCTGAAGGGTGGAGGCTGTTTTCTCTAACTCCGCCCCCCAGCTGTGTGTGACATCACTGACGGTCGTCTGTTGGCCAGAGTGGACCTTCCTGCTTATCTGAGCTCCAGCCTGGACGAGGACGACTTCATGGTCTCCTGCTGTTCTTCTTCTCCCCCTGAGACGTGGTCGTCCTTCTGCCTCCTGCAGGTGTCAGCTGACCTCAGCACGGCGGTGGCCGTCACTCAGACCCACGCTGCCGTGGCTGTGGATCTGGACGAGTACTTCAGGTGCAGCAGGAGAAAAGAGGAGGTGTAAAATAAGGGCCCTGGGAGAAGCGCTCAGTTCTGCTGACCTCTTGTCTCTTCCAGGACCTTTCCAGACCACCTGCTCTGCGCTGCTCTCCCTGCCCGACCGGCTCCAGGACCACAGTACCCTGGAGACCAGGACGCTGAGTCCAACTCCACACACGTTGTTACCAACCTGGGCTTCACCTTCAGCACTGAGCGGTGAGTTCTCCATCGTCGTCATGAGCTTCAGGTCCTGGACTGTAGCAGGTCTGGGGTCAACAGTCTGACGAATTGATGCGGTTTTCAAAGCTTCGACCCCGGTGATCAAAGTGTTTCTCTTCATGTGGAGGAGTGAAGAAGGAGGTCTTTCCTTCATCTAACGTTGACTCCTCTCTGCAGCTCCTGGGAGGCTCGTCTCTCCTCCCTCCACAGCAGAGCTCTGCAGACTCCCTCCTGCTCCTCTTCCTCCTCCTCCCGGCCGTCCAGACCTTCCTGGTCCTCCTCCCTCCCTCACCTGGACTCCCACCTGACTCGGCCCTGGAGTCACAGCATGGTTCCCTGTGGAGGAGCGTCGGTCTCCTTCCCGGTCCCTGAGTCCTCCAGACCCGCTCTGCTCTCTGTCTCCGGGTTTTCAGCTGTGCTGACCTTCGTCTGCCCCAGGAACCAGCGGACCACAGTGGCATGCTGGGATTGGCAGCAGGACAGTGTGAGTGTCCACCAGGGGGACGGAGAAGCTGCTCCTCTGCTGAGATGTGGAGAGAGACAGCACAGACTGCTGCTCCAGAGTGAGTCACAGTTTTAGTCCCAGATGTCACTGATGATGGACAGAGGCGTGTTTGACCTTTGAACTAACCCCCCACTCACTCCCCCTCCCCCTTGTGTCCAGAGGATGGCGTTGTCCAGGTCCTGTTTTCAGTGTCCCAGCAGGACCTGCTCAGCAAATTAATGCTGTTTGGCAGTGCAGCCACAGTGGATGCAGTGTGTCACCTGAACAGCTGGGGGCGCTGCTCCATCCCCATCCATTCTCTGCAGGTGTGTCCTAGACCTACTGTTCAGGTCCAAGGTTTCCAGGTTTTTCAGGACCTGAGCATCTGTACCTTAACGTGACGTAAATAATCTCTCTGTCTGTGACCCTGACCCTGACCCTGACCCTGACCCTGACCCTGCAGGCTGGACTGAAGAACCGTCAGTTGGACACAGTGGACTTCTACCTGAAAAGCAAAGAGAACGTTCTTGATGAGTCGACGGCAGATCAGAGTCTGACAGAGAGTAAGAGTCGAGGCTGGTCCAGAGTCCAGAGAGACAGTCAGCTGTTTTACTTCACAACAAACGCTGACTGATGACCCACTGCTGTGTGTGTGTGTGTGTGTGTGTGTGCGCAGGTGTCCAGCTCCTGTGTCCAGCCCTGGACCTCCTGTGTTCCTCGGTCAGAGAGTCCAACAGTGAAGCTCAGAGTCGTCAGTTCTCAGAACAGCTGCTCAGCATCACCCTCAACTTTGTCAACACACAGATCCGAACTGTTCTGTCCAGCACATGCTGTTAGTACACACACACACACACACACACACACACACAGTCGCTGGACCAGGTCTGAACGTCCCTCTGGTCCACAGATGAGGACCCAGATGTCCACAGCTGTGTGGACGTTCTGCACCGTTACCTGACTGAGCTGAGGAGCTACATGAAGAAGTTTCCCTGGCCAGCAGGGGGCAGCACCTGCACCACTGATTCCTCTACTCAACAAAGAAAGGAGGATCAGCAGGACGAATGGGAGCGCCTCCCGATGGAGGTGATCCAGAATGTGTTTCCCTCTCGTCACTGATTGTCTTCTGTTAACTAACTTGTTGTTTCCTGGTCTGTATTTCAGTGATGACTCTAAGGTTACTCTTTTTTTTATTGTTTCACTCGCAGGAAGTGGTTCGTCAATCCATCCTGACCAATCAGATCCCCAGAGCTCAAGCAGTGCTGAGGAGGCGGGGCCTACCAGAGCAGCGTCTGTCGTCCCTGAGGACGGAGGGTCTGCGGCAGGTCTTTTCCTGCCTGCAGCAGCAGGACCTGAGCACGGCGACCACTCTGTTGGTCAACATGGTCAGAACCTGTCGTTAACGAGTTCCTCAGGTTTCATTACACAGTCAGTGAGGTTCAGACCGTGGGGCTGATGTCAAACCAAAGTCCACAGAGAAACAACGACAATTCGATCAGAAACACAACAGAAAACAAACGGCTCTTTATGAACTCAGTGCTGCCTCCTACAGGAAGGACACATACAGTGTGTATCAATGCAACGCTAGTACTTCACATCATACACACTGTCCTTGAGATGTACTGTAATGACAAAAGGCACCACACGTGGCACTGTTGGGTCAGCAGCAGTGACTGAGAGTCTTTGATGTTTTTACAGGGTTTTAATGTCAAGGATCAACTTCACAGACTGTGTCTCTACACTGACGACCGACACCTGAGGGAGTTAGTGGTGAGTCGGAACTCTTCCCCTCGTTTCCTTTGTTCATATGTTTGGAAGTCCGTAGTCCTCTCTGATTGGTTGGTTGTTGTTATTGTTAGGTGGAAGAGTTGAGGAGGAGGAGTTATTTTTCCGAAGAAGAGCTACAGAAGGTGGAGTTCATCAGGCAGGTGGAGAAGCTGGGCTCTCTACCAACGCCCCCCCGACGCCCGGCTAACTTTACACCCAGAGGGTAAAAACATCCGACAGGAAGTGACACCATCACTTCCTGCTGATAATGAGATGGCTAATTATTGTTGTTATTATTATTGTTATTGTTGTGTAACTGATTTCAGAGCTTTGTGTCGTTACATCCCATATTTCCCGTTTCATCAAAATTTAAAAACCTGTTTTATTCCCTCAGAAGTGTTCAAATGTTGGGAAGGGAGACAGGAGTGGGTGAGGAGGTGCTGGAGGAGCTGCTCTCCTCTAGGAGGTCTGGAGAGGAGGCACGGCTCTGGACGAACCTTCGACTGGACTGGGTGAGGAACTGGGACCAAAGCTGCCAGAGCGCCGTCCTGCTGTCCAGACTGGAGCACACAGGTGAGAAAGAAGCCATCTTCATCCTCTTCTTCATCCTCTTCATCACCACCTCTATGATCAAGGTCTTCATCCTCCATGGTGTGTTTGCATAAAAACCTTCTTCTCCCTGTGTGAACAGAACTTGGTTCCCGTGACCCGGTCGTGTTGTGGCGTCACCTGACCTCCATCCATGACCAACACCACATAGTGAGGTGGATCCAGGACCAGGAAACTGCCTGCGCTGCCTCCCAGTGGCCAGAGTTGGTTCCAGAGCTTGTGAACAACAACACACTGTGCAGTGTCTACATGAAGGAGAAGATTCTGGACCTGCTGGCCCGGTACTGAGGACAACACTGGAGGATCTGTCCCACGTCCAGGGTCTCGGACCCAACAGGACGTGTCAGATCCATGTTGACGTCTGTCTTCTTCTCCAGGAGAGGCCTGTTCATCCCAGACGAGCTGGAGGATCTGCAGAGGCTTCTGTGGAGACTGGCTCAGGGTGGGGGGGTGATGGCAACTGCTCCTTCTCTTCCTCGTTACCGATCCTCACAGGGACTTGACCTTCATGCCCTCTTCATCACCTTCTGTCTGGACCACGGCCTGCAGTATCTGCTGTACACCTACCTGCAGCACCACAGGTCAGTCTGTTCTGTTCTGTCAGGTTTCTGTGCTGAGCTTCTGTCTGTCACTTTGTCACCCCTGGTTTTCCCTGACTCCAGGCTGACGCCCAGGAACTGCCCCCCACTGAGCAGTCAGAGCCTGTCTGAGAGTCAGCCCTGGTTTGAGATGATGGTGAAGATCCAGGAGATCACCAGAGACCTGACAGGTAATGATGCACACTGACCACCAGAGGCAGCAGCTAAAATCACTGATTTTCTCCATGGACTTTGGTGAGTACAGTGTTTTTATAGTGACCTTTGAACTCCTGTCCTTCCAGACCCGGCGCTGATCTTCCAGGCCAGTCTAACCAGTGCTCAGGTTCTGTTGCCAGGCAGCCAGGCGTCTCTCAGCAGTCTTCTGTTGGAGGGTCATAGTTTATTGGCTCTTGCCGCTGTCATGTTTGCCCCCGGGGGAATTGACCAGGTGAGTTCAAAAAGTAAAATAAAGGATAGCCAAACAGTTTTGCACAAAAGTTAAAAGTAGACCAAAGGATATTTGGACTAAACACAGAAAGATTTACCCTTGGTGATTATGATGAAGTTAGCATGGCGTTAGCTAACATTAGCTAGTCTTAAACACCTCTAAAAAAATATATTTCTCAGCAATAACAACGCCCTGCCCTCTAGGTGGTGCTGCAGGGTGAAAGTTCCAGCAAGTCAGAGAGAACAGTTGACCCTCAGCTCCTGAAGATGGCGCTAGCACCACACTCCAAGCTGAAGGCTGCTCTGTTTCCCACCACCCCCCGAGGACATGGCGTGTCCTCAGACATTTCCATCTACCACCTGCTGCAGGTAAACATCTGAGATGGTTTGGAGGACACCAGGGCGGTCATGTGACCTCTAACAGCTGTCTCGCTGCTGTCTTCTCAGTCTCTCCATCCTCTGGATCCTTCCAGACTGTTTGGTTGGCAGACAGCGAACACCATCAGCTCCACAGGTCAGAGGAACCATCAACCAACACCGTCAGGTCTACAGACTCAAGTCTGAGTCCAGCTCACAGACCAAAGTCCATGGAGAAAATCTGTGATATTTTTTTTTTGGTTTTTTTTGACAGAGACATCTGAGCTTCCTCATTTCTCCAGCCCTCAACTGGTCCAAATGTTCGCTCTGGTGGAGAACTTGGACTTCCTTTACTACCTGCGTCACGGCCGGCCATCCTTCGCCTATGCCACTTTTCTAGTTCAGCAGCTGAACAACGATTGTGACCGGACCCTGATGTGAGTTCAACATCAACAACATCTGGACCCACGGCCGGTCGGTTTCAGAGTCCATTCTTTTCTGCCTGCCTACAGTGTGTTTGTTTTGTTGCAGATGCCAGCAGGCCCAGCAGGGGGCGTACAGGTTGGCTCTGCAGAATTTCCATGTGGCATCAGTTACATCTGCAGCTGTGTGTTTCTGTGAGCTGTTGGGAGTCTGCAGTTTGAAACTGAGAGTCGATGTCAGAGCCATGAACACAGTCCTGAACCACTGGAACCAACACAGCTCCCACTCTGATCCACTTCACAGACTGCAGACCCTGGGTAACACACACACACACACACACATACACACACACACACACAGAGTAAAACCTATGGTGTCGTCACACTGCCCTGTCTTGTTTGGTGCACAGGACAGAAACTGGTGGAGGCGGAGCCTGGAGCAGCAGCAGAGCTGATTGGTTGGCTGGAAGCAGCAGTGTCAGAAAGCGTGGAGCAGAAAGGCCTCGTCAGGTCTGACTGTCATTGGCTGTGTGTGTGAAATTGTGTGTGTGTGAAATTACTGTCATTGGCTGTGTGTGTGAAATTGCACAGTTGGAGTTGTACAAGAACGCCTTAAATGTTAGCTAAAGGATAGCTATAAGTTAGCTCCAAATGTGTTAAAAGCTTGTTTGAAAACTGATATGAAAGTTTAAAGTTAGGCAAAAATAACTAAAGTGTAGCCAAACGTCCAGAAGTTGTCCAGTCTAGAAATGTTTTAGTGTTGTCAATATAATTTGGGAATTAGCAACAATCATTCAGAAAGTAGCAACAACTAGCTACAACTTGAATTAAATAAAAATAGCCAAATGTTATTTAAAGTGAGCCACATGTTAGCCTATGTCTGTAAGTTAGCTAAAGGCAGACGTTAGCCTAGCAGTTGACAGACTTGTTCTTCTCGTTCTGTCCAGGTCGTCTTATGAAGCGTCCCAGGAGTGGACCGTACCAGTCCAGTTCTGTCAGCTCCACAGTCTGGACCTCAGCTCTGTTTACCCCGCCCACTGTGCTCAGGATGGACACTACATCCATTTCCTGTTGTTTGTCCAGCTCCACAGTTTCCCTCCTCAGCAGGTTGAGTCGTCACCATGGAACCCCCCCCCCCTTTGATCGGACCAAACGTCTGAGGTTCAAATCTTTTGACGCCTTTTCTTTCCTCCAGGTCAGGAAACTGGCAGCTGGCTTTGGCCCCGCCCTCCAGGCCCACCTGAGCCTGGTGTTTCAGGACCTTCATGTCCGTCCTCAGGCCCAGAGAGCTGGGGACAGTGGCTCGGAGGACCCGGAGTGTCTGAGCACAGCAAAGGCTTCTGGGAGTGGGGACCAGCCCCGGGAACTGTTCCAGGTCCTCCTGCAGAGCCAGGATCAGGGGGCTCCCTGCAGGTTCCTGCGGAGGCAGTCGCTGCTGCAACGCTGCCCCACGCTGGCCGTGATCGCCGCATGTCCACAGGTGACAGATTCACTCCACAGAGTCCACCTCTGGTCTTCACCACCCCCCATGACTGAGCTCAGATCAGTTCATGAGTGGCTGTGTCCACTTAGAGCTGGACGGACCTAGTGTGACCACATGGGGGCAGCAGTAGACTAACTGTTCCTGTGGGCTTAAATTGCTGATTTTCTCTATGGACTTTGGTTCAGGGAAAATTAAACAAACGTGTGGTCTGTTTGATTGACAGGGGGCGGAGCCACTGGCCTGCCTCTGTGTGTGGGTGTTGACTTCCGTCGATGATGTCACAGCAGGTGAAGCAACGACTCATCTTATAGAACCCGCCCAGCACACTGAGTGGACACTGCAGGACCTGTCAATCATCTGGAAGACACTGCTGGGGCGGGGCCAGGTCAGACCCCTCCTCCAAGGATTCCAGCTCTTTCTGAAGGTAGAAACCGAAATGTAATGAAATCTGTGACGTCTTTCCAGAAAAGTCTGATCATGTGACTGCTGTGCGTTTCAGGACTGCCCCCTGGTGTTGATGCTCAGCATGTTTGACCTGTGCTGTGACTACAGGAACTTCTCTGAGGCCAAAGAGAAGCTTCTGGATTTTCAGAGGACGCTCATCACTGTGAGTCCAACCACGTCCATCGACCAGAGACAGGAAACTGTCAGCGTGACAGCAGACAGCTTTGATGAGAAACTTTTCTTTTCCTCGTAGCTAAGGACCAGTGGTTCCGTCTCCTCCACCCTCCTCCCACTCCCGTGGGTGGAGGCCCAGGCCTCTGTGCTGCTCCTCACCTTGCTGGAGCGCTGCTCCTCCAGGTACGACCTCCACCACCTGCTGCAGCTGCTGGCTGACGTGGACGTGCTCTTCAAATCTAACGGTGAGCAGCTCTGTGTGAATGTTGACCCTGCAGGTCCTTGAACCCGACCTGGACCGGTTCTTGTGTTCAAGGTCCTTGAGCGTGACCTGGACCAGTTCTTGTGTTTCAGGTCCAGACTTCAGGATGCTGAGTCAGCTCAGTCAGCTGCTCCAGGACTCCGACCTCACGCTGTCTCCACGCCTGCTGCAGTGCACTTCACCTTCTGTCCAGCAGGAGGAGTTCCAGGCTACTGTGGATGCCCTGCAGGCCAGGGGGCGCTACACTCAGGCGAGACAGGTGGCTGAACTGGCTGGACTTCCTGTCCACCACCTGCTGCTGGGCCAGGTCTGGGACACAGTGGACTTCAGGTCAAGACTTCTCTGGATCGAAGTTTGTTTGTTTGTTTTTTAACTTTGAACTCTGTGTTTCTGTGTGAAGCTCCTCCAGGAGGTGAACTCCTTCAGGTCCAAGCCCCAGTGGAGGAGGCTGGAGACCAGAGTCTCCTTCTGGAAGAAATGTCAGGAGCAACTGAAGGAGGACGGACCACAGCCAGGATCTGCTGCCCAGTTCTTCCTGTCACAGGCTGAAGGTCCGACCAGGACGGCTGCTGAAGACACGGAGACCAAGCTGCTGGACACCAAGGAACGCTGCCTCCTGCTGGACACCCAGGAACGCTGCCTCCTGCTGGGCCTGGCCGCTCACTGGCTCTCCCTGCTCCACCCACCTCCGGTCCAGGAGCTGCAGAGCCTGGAGGAGAGGCAGTGGAGGAGCCGAGTCCAGCTGCAGCTCCTCACCACCTCCATGGAGAGGCAGAGTGTGTTCAACCTGCCGGGGTCCAACCTGGGGCCCGACGTGGACGTGTACCGAGCGCTGGTGGAAGAGTTCTCCTTCTCCCACATCTCAGCTCTCAACACTGACAACTTTCTCAGCACAGATGGACTTCCTGCTCCTGTAGGGGCGGGTCAGCAGGATCCCAACGTCCAATCAGCTTTGACCCCAGAGGAGAGAGAAGTTCTGCTCCTGCTGGTTGGACAGCTGTTGGACCAGGGCAGCGTCCATGAGGCCAGCCGAGTCTGCAGGTACTTCGGTCTCCACCACCCTGACCTGTGGTTGGTGCTGCGATGCCGAGGCCTGGCGTCCGGAGAGCTCCGCCCCCAGCCGCAGGACAAGACTGCAGAGGAAGAGCCAATCAGCAGAGTCCCCAGCTGTACGTGATAAGAGGACAGAAGGGGGGGGGGCTGAGGGACACCACCCACAACTGACCACCAGGGTAACAACTGAGGAGAGTAATCAGTCTGAATTTAGTTTTTTTCTCCCCCTCCTCCCTCTGTTGTCCCCCCCCCTCTCTTCACCCATCCCTCTGTCTGTCCTGCTCTCAGCGGCGTCTTTCGGGAGTCTGTCCCTCTCGATGCTCTCTCTCCCTGAGGACCAGGTGGTGCTGGAGCTCCAGAGACTGGTGGACCGGTGTCGCCACGGCGCCACCTACTGTAAACAGGTCCTCAGCCTGTACCGGCTCTCTAAGGTACAGCACTGGTCCAAAGGTCTACGTCTTCTCTGTTGGCTTGTTCGCCCATGCCTCTCTCTCTCTCCTCAGGAGCTGCAGATCTCCTTCAGTCAGGTGAGCAGTGAGGAGCCGCGCTCCGTCCTGGAGGCTCTGCTCCAGTCAGAACAGCCGGAGCGCTTCAGAAAGGCCCAGGTCTTCATCAGAGCCCAGGGTCTGAGTCCTGACTGTGTGGCCCAGCTGGTCTGCTCTGCTGTGACCCGCAGCCTGCTGACCCCCAGCCCCACCTCCACCCCCACCACCCAGGAGCTGCAGACTGGTGAGAAGAAGAAGAAGAAGAAGAGTCCAGGGGAACTGTGTCCTGCAGGACCCTGAGTTTGTCTTCTGTCCTACAGAGAGACTGGTGTTCAGACCGTCAGAGGGACGGGACTCCCTGATCCAGCTGATCAGACTGTGTGAAGACCCAAACCTGGTCGGAGCCAGACTGATGGAGGAGCTGGGTACAGTCTCCCTGAGAGACCTGAGCTGCAGTGAGACACACACACACACACACACACACACACTGATGAAGTTCCTGTTCCAGTTGAGGAACAAAACGTCATTCAAGCTCCAAGAAGAACTCTTTTGATAACATCTTCACACACACACACACACACACTTTGACCCCCCCCCCGTGCCCCCCCTCTCTCGTCCTCAGTCGTGGAGTTGCTGATCGTAGCCCATGACTGTTTCAGTCTGACCTGTAACATGGAGGGCATCGTCAGGGTCCTCCAAGCCGCCCGTCACCTCAGCCACGCCCACCTCGCCCCAGGAGAGCACTACAGCCTATTGGTTAGCCCCGCCCACTGACCTACAGACCAGGAGAGGTCGCTGTTGTATGTCTGGGACGATAAGTGTGTGTGTGTGTGTCCAGGTGCGTCTGCTGACCGGTGTGGGCAGGTACACTGAGATGACCTACGTCTTCGACCTGCTCCATCAGAACCATCGGTTCGAGATGCTGCTGAGGAAGAAGGTGGACATGGACCGAGGACAGGTTCTGGTTCCAGCCTTGACTCATGTCCAGCCGTGGGTCTGGGGGACGTCCTAACTGTGTGGTGTTTGTCGTCCTGGTCAGAGCTCCAGTCTGAAGACGGCCCTGCTGGACTACATCAAACGCTGCCTGCCTGCAGACAGCGAGAAGTACAACATGGTGGCGCTGTGCTTCAGCATGAGGAGGGAGATCGGTGAAAACCACGAGATGGCGGCGAGGACGCAGCTGAAGATGATCGAGTCCCAGCCCTGGGGTGAGGGTTCCAATCCACGTCCTCGTAATCTGTTATTCCGACGTCAGAGATGTGTGAAATGTAACGTAGATGTGTCTCCCCCTAGTGGTGACTGCTGACCTGATCAGTTCACTGGTCAAAGTGTTGGCTCTGCTGAAGGACGCCGCAGAGAGTTTCTCCAAGGTGATGATGTCATCACCACCACACACACACACACACACACACACACACAAACAAACAAACACACACACCTGAGGGAGATTAACTGTGTGTGTGTGTGTGTGTGTGTTTCTCTCCAGGACTGGTGTGTGCGTCAGGCGACTCGGTGTGTGCGTACGGCGAAGCTGGTGTCTCTGCAGCTTCACTTCCTGAACCAGGGCTCAGACGTACGTGTCATCAACCTGCGACCAGCCGAGCTGCTGAACGCTGTGGTGCTGACTGTGTGTTGTTACCAGGTCTGACCCCCCCCCTCCCCCCACACACACACACACACACATAAGTCTTAATTTGTCTGTGTTAAACAGAACTACTAAGATTTTCAAAATAAAAGTCTCATCACTGAGACTGTTGATAAAACTGAGTTTTTTTTTTAGTTTGATGACTTTTCAAAGTAAAACAGAGAATTTTGTTTTACCACACAGACTAATTCAGTCAGACCAATGTCAAAATAAAGGCTGACCACTGCTGCGGTCATTATCCTGGCCCTGGCTGACCACTGCTGCGGTCATTATCCTCGGGGAGGTCAGGTTAAAGGGACAGTCTGTTCTTCTCCACTCAGGTCTTTGTGGTGTCGGAGGCGTACAGCTACAGTCCAGACTGGGCGGAGATCCTCCACCAGAAGGTGGTCCTGAAGGGAGACTTTGTTTTTCTGGAGGAGCTGAGACGCCATCGCCCGCTGACGTCCAGTCTGTTTGAAGACGTTTTTAAAAAGTAGGTGAAGGTTCGCCGCGGTCGTCGGGTCTTTGTGTCGTTGTCTGAAGTCCACTTCTCCACGTTTGTCTTTGTCATCTTCAGGTTAGACTCCGCCCCGAGCAGCGTGACACCCAACGTGAAGCGTCTGCTGTCGTACTGCGATGACGTGTACACTCGCTACAGACTGGCCTATCAGAGGAGTCTGAACGACGTGGCCGAGAACCTGCTGCAGGACGTCAAGACGTCCAACTACCTGAACGACAGACTGAGCAGCTGACCAGGATTGACAGAGGCAGATTTACACTGTACAGTCCTCAGGCCTTACAGTAAGAAAGTCACAGGTTCAATCTGTTTCACCACCCTGAAACTTTAGAAAACCTTTTTTTTTTACTTTTTTTTCGTGTTCAGTTTCAACTTACAGATTTTTTAATTTTTTTTTTACTTTGATCCAAACGTGTAAAAATGTACAAACTGACATTAAAGACAAGTTCTCACAGTTTTAGTGTCGGCAGAGATTCATGTCTCATCTCTGAACAGCCCCCAAACCCTCCAGCTAAGATTGTTCATTTTCATACTAATATAATATTAATAGAAAGTTCTGTAATCGGTTCTAATCGGTAACTTTGTTCATGTCCATCTATTCTGCTTTATGGTTTAAAAGTCGCAGTGTGAAAAAGAAAATCATCTGGAAAAAAGACAGTCTGCTAACCATCTCCTCCTCATCTCCTCTGTCGTCTGTCACTCCGTGGCTCATCAACCACGGAAAGGAAGAGACTGTTTGGATCAAAGGGGAAAAGGAGGACCAAAGGATGAAACATTAAAGGACGTTGCTTCTCATTGGTTCTGTTTATGGATAGAACATTAAGAATTCAGCAGAGACAAAGATCATCCAGCAGGGGGCAGTAACATTCTGAATGTTCACTGCCTTTGAATACCACCTCCAACTGAGAGACAAGGGGCAAAAACTGACACCAGCTGTTGGAGCAATGTGGGAGGGGTAACAGAGGAGTGAGGGCAGGAACCACAAGAACACCACCCTGAGGAGGGCAGGGAGGGGCAGAAGGAGCGGGAGGCGAAACTAGTCCTGAAACAAGGTGACAAGGATGAAAGAGCAGGAAGAGTACTACGTTCTCTGAAGTACTCACCTGAAGACACGTATATAAATATATATATAATAATCTAAATACTACAAGATCATCGACCACAAAACACAGAACCAAAGAAAGAGTGAAGGAAGGAGGAGTGATCGAGAGAAGGAGGCAAGGGAGCAGACATTCACTCCACGTAGGGTTTGAAGTTGATGGTTGCAGGAGGGAACGATCCAACGTCAACTATGCCTCCAACCGTTGAAGACCAGAGGCGGAAAATTCCGTCGGTCCGTCTTCCTAAGCAGAACCTTTCTGGACCGAACCAACACGGACGGCAACGTTGTGTGATGCAGGAAAACGGCCAGGAGGAGAACTCCCTGCCCTACCTGAAGTGGCAGTTGGACCAGGTGACGTACCAGTATGAGTACAGTACCGAGCTGTGGGGAGACCGGGTCTCCACCATCCTCCAGAAGCTGCAGTGTAAGGAGGAAAAGATCAAGGCTCTGCAGAAGGAGGTCACCGAGGCAAAGTCAGAGCAGGAGTTGCTGAGTGAGGAGTTGGCGGGGAGCAAACGGGATTACCAGAGGCTCACCTGGAAACTGGACGCCTGGGAGAAACATGTCCTCCGACAAATGGAAGAGCACAACGCCACCAAACGGGAGCTGGCTGAGTCTTGTGACCAGCACAAGGAGGCGCTGTTGAAAATCGAGACGCTGAACATCCAGGTGGAAAACCTCAAAGAAGATGTGGAGAAATGGAACCAGGAGGCCTCCAAAAACCACAACGCCTACGAGGAGTTGAAGGAGGAGAAAGCAGACGAGATATGCGTCCTCAATGAGGAGAACAACCGTCTGAAGGAGACCGTAGTCAAGACGGAACTTTTAATCAACAGCCTTAAGCAAGATATGGTCAAAACAGAGAAGCTCCTCCACAAGGAGCGGGCGGTCGGTGCTACGTTTGTGGACAAAACCATTGCTCAGCAGACGATTGTCGACGAGCACACTAAGACCATCCTAGCTCTGCAGAAGGACAACAGCAAACTGGCCAAGCTCCACCACAGCCTGGCCGAGAAGAACTTTGTTCTCCTGAACAGCAGCAAGGAGGCCACGCATTTGAAACAAGCCACCAGAGACCTGCAGGATCAGGTGAGGCGCAAGACGGACCTGAACGTTACCCTGCGCTCCAACGTTAAGGAGCTGCAGAGGAAGAACGCACGCTTGGAGAACGAGAAGCAAGCGTACGAGTGCAAAATGGAAAAGGCTAACCGGGAGCTAAAAAGCAAGAACCTCAAACTGATGCGGGACGTGGACTATCTCACCCAGAGAGTGAGGGTCTGTGAGCAACAACGAGCCAAACAGAAGGAGGACGTGAAGAAGCTGGAGGCACAACAGCACCGCATTCTGGGCGACATAGAGACCTGCATGTATGTGATTGAAGATCCCAGGTTGTTGAGACGATCGGTCATGAAGCTCAAGTCCAACTGTGGCGACCATCTGAAGAAAGGTCAGGTCAACGACAACGACGGCTCCTCCGCCAAGAAGGTCCACAACGTCAACAGAGCTCTTCACACCACCAGGAGAGCCAAGGAACGAACGGAGCAGAGGATGGAGAGTCTGGCCACCCAGTTCAACCGGGAGAGGACCAACCTGATCACCGTGGTCAACAAGCAGAAGGAGGAGATCGCCGAGCTGAAGATCAAACTCCACAACGCAACCAAGCCCAAGCACATCAGTTCCTGGGTGAGGAAGAAGGTTCTTCAGCGACAACAGGTCAGGAACCGATGATCATCCACGACCTTCTGGACTCACTGACCAACTGAAGCCAACAGTTGAGCAGCGCAACGAGGCAAAGACAGAAGCTGATGAGTTCATGAACTGTTCTTATCTTCAAGGAACGTTGAGCGACCAGGTCTTCAGATGAACTCATTTAGATTTTTAAACCACTCCCTTTGGCCTCTGATTATACGTGGCCTGTTGGCTCTCTGCTGCCACGTGTGGTCAGTGTGAGTGACATCACCATCACACACTAAAAACAGTGTTGATTTGACCATAGTCATCATGAAGGATGAGCCAAAACGCTGCCCTCTGCTGAGCAGCTTTGGTAGTGTGGACAGAACAGCAGTGGTACTTTAGTGTGTTTCTATGTTTTTTTTTTACAGTGAAGATATTCTGTGGAAAATAAAAAATAAAAATCTCTGAAACTGTTGTCTCATTGAAGACGAGAGTCATTTGCCTGTGGGCGGAGCTTTAATCCAATGAAAGGAGAAAAGCTCCACCCACATGTGTGTGACTGGACTGACTAACGTGTGTGTGTGTGTGTGAGACCGTGGTGTCGAGTGACGCCTGCCCTCAGCGGTCGGTGACATCACTGCTCCGTCTCTGTCTGGACGTCAACATGGGCAGCGGAGTATCCAGGTCTGAGCGACCGGACGGAGGAGAGGCCGAGGTGACGCCTGTCTGTGTGCCTCCACCTGCAGCTACAGCGCCACCTGCAGCTCCATCTTCTGCTGCACGTGGAGCTCTGCAGGTAAATATTATAATATAAATATTTTCTCCTTCCTTTTTAATTCCCTCCTCTCTCTCTTTGTTTTATTCCTTTCTTCCACTGTCGTTTGCTTTTTCCTCTAACTCCTTCCCATTTCATCTCTTCTTCTTCTCCATTTTTTCTCCTTTTTCACCTCCCCCTACTTTTTTATTCTTCTTTAACAGAACTGTTGCTCTGGTCCCTTTCAGACAAATACGGAGGAAACAGCGCCATCTTCCTCCCACATTATTGATGTTCAGTCTGTGAAGGATGAAGAGGTGAACTCAGCAGAGAAGGATGAGGAGGAGGAAGAGGAAAATGAACCTGAGGAGAAAGAAGAAAAGGAGAAGACGGGAACCCAGGACGGAGCGGCAGAAAGTTCTCCAGCGTCTGTGAGAACGTCAACTTTGTATTTGTTTATTTATTTATTATATATATATAAATATTATTATTTATTAAGTTTATAATTCTATAATATAGAAGGTCAATGTTGGGGTGTGTGAACCTCACTGGTGCAGTGGCTGGGGGTCAGAGGTCAACCTTTCTGTTGTAGGACGAAGGTGAAGAAGTGTCTCTGGATTTTGAGACTTTTCTCCATAACGACGGGACGCTGTACAGCTGCTTCAACCAGCAGGGGGCCAGAGTCTACGTCGACATGTCGCAGGTGAGGAAGTGGAAAAAACGGAACTTTATCAACATTTTTTACTCTTTCAAAACAAGTCATCCTCTGCTGCCTCTGGTGGTCAGTTTGTGTCACTGTGAAAATACAAACCAGTCCCATAATTGATTTAGCTCAGTGACCTACAGCTGTACTCTGTAGGTACTACAGTCTTTGACAGTTTGTTGACGTCACGTGTCTTTTCTAGAACCTTCAGCCTTTCCCAAAGGAGTGGTACGACCAGGGGCGCTTCATCACCTCCAGCAGTGAAGTTCCTGGTCACCTTCAGACTCTGTCCAGCGTTGAGCCCACGGTCAGGGAGGACGACCGCACGGGCAGCGTCTACATCCAGGGCAAAGGAACCGTCATAACCTACATGTTTGAGGTGAGTTGGAGAAGAACAACTATGGTCCAGAAGGTTTTCTGACCTTTCACCTCTGACCTCTTCATCATGGATGGTTGTTGTTCCAGGAAAGGCAGAACGTCTGCAGGTTCTGGGACCCTCAGTCTGGGGTCTGGCTGCTGTTGCCGCTGCAGTGGGAGATGAATATGGACTTTGTGGACGCTCGAGTTCGGAGGGTGATGGTGAGGAGGACAGTGAAGCTGCTCCTCAAACTGTCAGAGATCGGTGAGAACATCTGTTTCATCTGAGGATGGTTTGTGTTTCAGTCGACCCTTCCAGGTCTGGTGGACCAGAAGGAGATCACCGCAGCTCTCCGACAGTGCAACTACGACCACGAGGAGGTCATCTCCGTCTACCTCGCCATGTTTGGAGACATCCTCCTGCAGGCTCCACCCAGTGGAGACCGCAACTATGCTGACCTCAACTCCTTCAGGTCCACAAAAAATGTTTAAAAGTCAGAAGTCGTCCGTTTAGAGCAGGGTTCCACTCATTTACTTTAACGTACCTTATATGCTGGGGTACTTTGATGAAAAGCCTCAGTGACTCTTACAGTACTATTACATGGTTCTTATGTTAGCCCCAGTGGTTAGCATCTAGTCCAGGGGAACCTATGGCTCGCGGGCCAGATGTGGCTCTTTTGCTTTTACTTCTTACCACAGTAAGTAATAAATAATTTCGCTGAAATTCAAGTAAAACATTACAGAATTCATAGTGTCAATCTTTTTGCGTTATGTTAAATACCTGCGGTAAAAGAGGTTTGAGACAGAGGATGATGTCGACAGGAAGGTCAAGGGTTAAGGGTTTAGTTGGAATTCACAGGTTTGAAGGTGAAGAGGAGTTTACTAGATGTTGTTAGAGGTTGAAGGTTTGAACTCGTCTGTATCCCAGCAGAGCTCTACTGGAGAGAGACCGCGTC
Source organism: Cynoglossus semilaevis (assembly GCF_000523025.1). Lineage (NCBI taxonomy): Eukaryota > Metazoa > Chordata > Actinopteri > Pleuronectiformes > Cynoglossidae > Cynoglossus > Cynoglossus semilaevis. The sequence goes on along the minus strand of NC_024312.1, from coordinate 4,535,944 downwards.
ATCGAGGATCTGAGGCAGAAGCTCCAGACCAAAGAGAAGGATGTGGACAACCTGTTCCAGAGGAACAGCTACCTGTCCAGGGAAGTCCACTACCTCAGCGACGTGGTCCAGCACCTCAACCAGAAGATGGCTGAGCTGGAGACTGACAAGCAGGAGGCCCGTGAGAAGATCAAATCTCTCCTGAACCGCCCAGCTCCTGCTGTCCCACCTGCCCGAGCCATCACCAAACCCACGTTGGACGCCGACCACCTCCGCCACGTGAGGCACCGGACGCGGGACCTTAATGTCTCCAACAAAAAGCTGCGATCTACAGTTCAGCAAGCGATGGGTGACATGAGGAACCAGCTGGAGCAAATACAGGGGGTTCTGGGTAATTTGGCCCAGGTGGAGAAGGAAAGGGCCGGGGGGGTGGAGGAGCTGCGCTCCCTGTACAGACGGGAGGCGGTGGAGAGGAAACGTCTTTACAACAAGCTGTTGGAACTCCAGGGGAACATCAGGGTGTTCTGTAGATGCAGGAAGAGCTCAGCTGTCAGCTCCTCTTTAGAGAAGACTGACGACCAGGAGGTGGCGATGGTCTTGAAGGGCAGCAGGAAGAAGTTCCAGTTTGATAAGGTGTTCCCTCAGAGCAGCACACAGGTACAAACATCAAAGTCTGGAGAACATGTTGTTTCTGATCTGTGACATCAGTAATGGAGATGTGGTCCTACAGGAGGAGGTCTTTGAAGGAACGCTGCCACTCATACTGTCCTGTGTGGACGGATATAACGTCTGCATCCTGGCCTACGGACAGACTGGCTCAGGGAAGACCTACACCATGATGGGCAACAAGGAGAACCCTGGAGTCAACATCCGGTAAGACACCAGGAACTGGTGGAGGTCTTTGAAGTCTGGTTGCTGGTGGAGTTTAGATCCAGATAGATCCAGGAACTCTTGGTTTTTGGAACCAGACCAAAAAAGGGAGTTTGTTGAATGATCTGGACCATGTTGATAAAGTGGTTGTGGTTCTGTGGTCTGGTCCGGTCCAGGTACAGCAGGTTCTGGTGTCTGACAGATCACAGGTTTAAGTTTCAGTGGTTTAAGGTTTTCCGGCTCCTGTAACTTGAACTGTTGTCAAACCAATTAGTCTTCACGGTGGGACTGGACTGGACGGGTCGGGTCACATGACAGCTGATCATAAATATGTGATGAGGTGGCGCTGCAGAGGCTCAGACCAGATCTGTTACAGCAGCAGGTTCTGGTTTCACTGCAACTGTGTTTGTCAGGTCCATACGAGAACTGCTGCGGATCTGTGACGGGAACCAGAAGATCTCCTACACCCTGAAGGTGAGAACTTCCTGTCTGGTCTAGACCGTGAAGGTGAGAACTTCCTGTCTGGTCTTCACTAACACTCTGAGGTTTGAGGAACTGTACGACCTTGTCTCTGCTGGTCTACTAATATCCACCCTGAACCTTCTAATCTGGACCTTCTGATCCTCTCAGTTGTCTTGGTCAGAACTCTTGTTTTTCCGACTT
>NC_024312.1:4529024-4534404 GCF_000523025.1 Cynoglossus semilaevis | reverse complement strand
TGAACGACCTGTTGGCCAAAAACACCAGTCCGCCTCTGGACATTCGGGTCCAGGGGAAGTCGGTGACAGTTCCAGGACTGACTCGGATCCAGGTCCAGACCCAGGCTGACATTCTTGGTGTCATGGAGACAGGAGAGAAGAATCGGAAGATAGCATCGACCAAGATGAACATCCAGAGGTTCTGCAGATGAACTGGGTTCCACTGACCGGGTTTGTACTTCAACGCTGATTCTGTCTGTTTTGGTTCTCCTTCCTCCTCAGTTCTCGGTCCCACCTTGTGGTGGTGCTGGAGGTGGAGGGATCAGATGAGGTTTCTGGTCTTACGTCTCGTGGCACCTTGACCTTGTGTGACCTGGCAGGTTCTGAGAGACTCTCTAGGACTGAAGCAGAAGGCCAGAGGCTGGTGGAGGCGGCGGCCATCAACAAATCCCTGACGGCACTGGGACAGGTACACGGACTCACCAGAACTCACCTGGACCGGTTCTTCACTGGTCCTCACACACACACACGAAACACTTCCAGCTTCAGTGATTAGACCAGGTCCTCTGACCCCCAGTGACCCCAGCTGAGATGAGGCTCAGATCCAACCAACCTGACTAACGTCCACCCGTCCTTCTTTAGGTCTTCACTGCGTTGAAGACCAACGCCCTCCACGTCCCCTTCAGGAACTCCAAACTCACCCTCCTCCTGCAGCCCTGCCTCAGTGGAGACGCCAAGGTAGGACACGCTGACCTCACACTCTCTACTGACCAGGTCAAAGGTGAAGGGCGTGTCCACCATCATGTAGATTAGGTCAATGTTTCCTCTGAACTGACCAACGGTGTGAATGTGAGTGTGAACGGTTGTTTTTCTTTGTATGTGACTGTGTGAACGGTCCACACCTGAGGACTGCTGGGATTGGATGGATGGACTGACGGTTGACCGTGTCCTCTGTTTTGTCTCCAGTGCTGCGTCTTCATCAACGTCAGTCCAGATGTGACCGATGAACTGGAAACTATCAGCACTCTCCAGTTCGGTTCCAGTATCAGACAAGTGACTCTGGGTAGAACCCCGCAGAACATTCTTCCTGCTAAACCCCACAAAGTCACTAAGTAACCAACGTGGAGCTGAAGCTCATCAGGTTCCTCAGGTTCTTCTTCACTCTTTTGTATTTTATTTGTAGTTTTGTTAATTCAAAAATAAAGTCGAAATCAAAGAATGAATTTATCTTTGTTCTCACAGAACAACAGTCATTTTATGATCATCCATCCACCCACTCATCCATCCACTCATCCATCCTAGCTCCTGTTCTTCAGCAGTTTTCTGAGGACACTGCTCTGTCTCAGTTCCCTCAGGTCAGAGACGTCCTCTGCGATCACTGGGACGTCCAGGCTATGATTGGTCTCTTGATCTTCGTCTGCGTCACTGTCAGATAACGTACACAAGAGGGCATCGTTCTCGTATGTGGGGAAGTAATACCTGTGGAAGAACATGTCCATCATCAGGTTCTCATAGACCACCTGGAGACATTTAATGACATTCATCAGATTCACTGAACTGACCGAAAATCTACAGGCCCTGTGGTCCATCACTGGGCCAGACCACACTCCCTACATGGGTCTAAATAAACAGGCCCTCGTTGGACAGACAGCTGCTGTTTGTCTCACCTCGGGAACTTAATGTGAGGATTAAATTTCCCATAATGCCTTTCTCTCTAACTGTACCATTGGCCCAGTGTGGGCTCTGAGCTCCTGGGTCATGACCCCTACAGTGTAGACCAGTCATAGGAAGAACTAGTTTCTTGGACGTACTGCGGCTGATCCCAGGTGGAGACGTCAGGCAGCTTCATCACATGACCCTGGGCCTGTATGTGACCCAGCACCTCAGCTTTGGAGTCAAACTTCTCCTGGCAGCCGTAGCAGGAGCTCTGGTGAATCTGCCGGCGGATGAAGTTCACCAGTTTGATCTGCTGATAGAACCTGAGGTCTGAGGAGAAGCAGACGAGATGATCAGAGATGAGTTTCACTCATGGTTCCATGGTTGGAGATGTTTCAGTGAACTGACTCAGATCTGTCCTCAGCTTATGGAGATCAAAACCATGAGCCTCCTGGTGAAGGAGAAAAGAAACAACAGCAGGTTCTTCTGAGTAAGTTCTTCATCTTGTTATTTCTCTGCTCCATCTGCATTTCTAAACATTCTTTATCTGGAGTCCTGAAGATGCCTGGTACCTTCATGTGTGTGTAAATCTGCTCCATGGTTTCTGACTGATGGTCACAGAACAGACACACCACCGACACAGGGTGAGCACGCCAGTCCGACCAATCGCTGAGAACGACAAGACCACATGTGAACCTCATGACGACTGACCAGAGCCAGGTCCAGAGCAGACACTGTGGGTTCTGACACTTACTCATCATCATCTTCAACAAATTCACGGTCGTCTTCACTCTGCACCTCCTCCCACGTCTTCCCCAGCTCCTGAAACAAGCAGCAGAGCAGGTCAACAGAAATGCCAGATGTCAGACAAAATCCCAAGTCTGAGTCTGACTCTTTTACCAGGTAGTTGATGACGTAGAATCTGTCGTACTCCTGGTTGCTGGCGTTGATGCGTCTGTGATTTTTCTTCCTCATGTGATCCTTCAGCGTGGTTTTATCTCTGAACGTCTTCTCGCAGTACAGACACTGCAGACTGAGAACAGAGGAGTTGATGAAACCCTGACCCTCAGCCTTTACTTCTTCAATGACTCTGACAATTGTGGAATGTGGAAACACGTCTCACTTGTCCAGTTTGTTCTGCAGAGTGTCCAAGAAGTCCTCACAGAAGACAACGTTGTCTGGAAGACCAATACTGAAGGAATGTTCTCTGGCCATGTGGTTGAGCAGAGATGACCTGGAAATCCATGGATTTTATATTTTTATTAGTTATTCTAATTATTATTCTCTATGGACTTTGGTCTGAGCTTAGATCACTGATTTTGTCTATGAGGTTTGGTAGTGGGGGACAAAAACATTTTCACAGTTGGACTTGTCTACATTTTTGCTGCACCTGTTTCCTGTAAACTCCTCGTTGCAGAACATACAGATGCGCTGAAAGGTGGTGTTGTCTCTCTCCACCTGCTGCTGCTCCAGCACCGTCTCCTGCAGGAAAACACAGAGACTGCTGTGAAGGAGAGGAAAAGATGAACACCGCCAACTCTTTGCCTGTGACGATGGTTTCATTGAGATTTCTGTCCAAACATGAAGGACTCACAAGACGTTTCTGCTGAAGCTTCTCTCGGAGGAGTCTGTCCTCAGGAAGGACATCGCACAGCAGGAAGTACTCCTCCTGTTTCTCTGGAAAGACAAACAATCATCACAGACCTGTGACCACAGCGCTTCAGCAACTGAAAGGATTCTGGACTAGAGTTGATCAGTGGTCACTCTAGGTCAGTATCCCAGTGTATGATCAGGAAACTGACCGACTGGTCCAGTAGAGTTGGTTCTAAACACACTGCAAAAGTCAGTGACTGGCTGCTCCAGGAATCTGCCCTTCCAGTACAACAGGTACCTGAAACACAGCGACTGTTAAGCTGAGAGTGTGGAGCAACAGAGATGTAGTTTTGGTGTTTAGGGGTTCGTACTGTGGCAGCTCTGCGATCAGTTTGACATCAGCGATCAGCAGTTTGTGCTGCAGCAGCAGGTGTTTGAGGAGAGCGTCCTTCTGGGACAGAGGAGTCGACTCGGAGCAGAACAGACACAGCAGCGACGGCTCAGGTGGAGGATGATGACGGGCCTCAGCCCCACAGACACCGAGGGGCACCTCTGGAAAACACAGAGGCTCCAGGATGCTGTCGTGACCTGACACACACACGCACACAGAGCCTTGAGGAGATACTTAAAGACAGTCGCCTTGGGAAGAAAACATGCTGCGCGGTCACCCTCCAACACCTTATTAAAAATGATAAATTAATTTTTATTCTTAATGATCTCGGGTGAGAACATTAACAGAACACAAACGCTACAACGAAGAGAAATATCAACATCTGCCTAGCATGCTAATCGGCTAACTGCATTCTGATGTCCATTTTCGTTTGTACTGCGTTTATTTTTCTCCGGGTTTCTTCATAAATTGGGAAAATATTTGACATTGTTTCGTTGACGGCCAAAAAGGCTATCAGACGATATTAAATTTAGTGTCTTTACAAACTTTTAACATACCATCTTTACTGCCGTCATTGGTGGCCATCTTGATGCCACGTGATGAAAACAGCGCCTAACGGACCAATCAGTGGTATGCGTATGCTGCGTTCAATTTTAAAGATATAAAAAAAATGTAAATACAAAATCATCTTTTTACAAATGTTTTTGTAGCACCCTAGCATGGCTAATAAGATGAATTATTAAATACAACTTTCTTCTGATAACACAGTATTTTTATTCCAACATCTTTCATCGCTGTCCAGTGTTTTGAAAGAATAAACAAACCCGTTTTAAAGGCGTGAACTCCACAGGTTTTAGGACCCGATGTTTCAGGTAGGCCCGTTGTGACGACACCCGGAAGCAGGAGCTAACATTGCCGGTGAGTTAGTTTGAAATCCTCGTGTTTTCCTCCCCTGCATCAGTTCCAGTGTCAGTGGCGAGACTTTCTGTTTTATTCTGCTTAGTTCTCAGTCTCTGCTCCGTTAACATCAGTTCTGCCTGGAACCGAAGCAGAGAAGAACTGTTATTAGCTGCGGTTAGCTCCTGCGGCTAACAGTTATCCTCTGACCTACAACAGACACTGGATTAAAACAGCAGCTGCAGACAGTGCATGTTAAAAGATGTAAATAGTTTATAAGATAAAAAAACATCAACTGAACAACAAACCGAAACAATAAAATATGAATATTATTAAAAAAACAAACATTTGACCGTCATTACAGTTGTTTAACGTTCTACTGTGTTTGTTATTTAATTATTCCTTTGAATTAGTAAAGTAATACATGGTATACTTATGTGACGAAAGTGTTTCCCAAGGCCTAGTTGTGGTTCATGGATAAGTTTAACTAATAAAATCTTTATTTCTATTAATTTTTGTTTGACTAGACAACATCTGTCTCCTCTCTTGTCATTCTTCTGATGGTGTCTTCTTCCATCCACCAGGTGAGGGATGGCTCAGCAGGCCACATCAAGGTGGCGCTACATCCGGGCGTTTGCCAGCGGCCTTTTTGTCGCCGTCCCCATCACAGTCACTGTCCTGGACCGTGTAGCCTATGTGGCCAGAGTGGAAGGAGCGTCGATGCAGGTGGAGTTCCAACACCACCTTCTCACCGACCGTCAGAGCAGAGACACATTCAGACACAAGTCTTCCATCCATCATCTATCATCCATCTGTCATCCATCATCCTTGTTGTTTTCTGTGCAGCCCTTCTTGAATCCAGAC
>NC_024312.1:4515997-4528643 GCF_000523025.1 Cynoglossus semilaevis | reverse complement strand
GCTGGAGTGTCAGGAACTATGAGGTCCAACGAGGCGACATCGTCTCCATGCTGTGAGTAACACAACACTGATCTGAACGGATGAGTGAGTGACAGCTGACGGTCAGGTCCAGACTCAGGTCACATGACATATTCTTCACGTTTCATTGTCTGTGCTACAGACTGGACAGTAGCTTTAAACTGCTGCAAATGAAAAATGAATCTCACTGACCCACCCCACAGTGAGACCAACGTTCCTGCTCTGAAAGCCCTGTCCGTGGTGCTGAAGTCAGCCGCTCTATGACGGTGTGTTGATGATAAATGTCTTCCCCATCTCTGTCACTGGTGTCAGTTTCCACCTTGGGAGATGGTACAGAAAAAAGAAGCCGGTTCCCTGCCTGGGTCTGAACCCTGACTTCTGATTGGACAGATGTGCCTTATTTCAATTCATAGCTGAAAGGAAATGAACCTTTTCCACCACAGGGGGCGTTTGTTCATTCATTTTTCTTTAGGTTTTTTAAAATAGTATTATTTATTATTTTTGACCTTTGGACAAACTCTGAGACATCAGTAATGTAATCTCACTTTCAGGTGGTTGTTGCTAACTGTTGCCAACTGTGGCAGACAAACATTTTCAAACACACACAGGACCGTTTCTATTAATTTTTGTTTGTGGTCCTGTGGGACGGGTAATGATGGTCCTCTCTTTGTCTTTTCTGTCTCATACGCCGTCTCTTCATTTTGTCTCAGTTCCCCCAAGAACCCTCAGCAGAAGATCATCAAGCGTGTCATCGGCCTGGAGGGAGACTTTATAAGGTAGGAAGCTGTTGATGCTGACCTGGTCTCCACCAATCAGACCCTCTGTGGGGTCAGTGATGTCACAGACTGAGAGGAACTCCGTTTTTCCTTCTGGTCTCCTCAGAACTCTGCACTACAAGAACAGATATGTCCGAGTTCCTGGCGGACATTTATGGGTTGAAGGAGACCATCATGGACACAGTCTGGACAGTAACAGCTTTGGACCGGTACGATTTGGGTCAGAACCAGCATAACTAGCGTCCAATTGGGAACGTCTTCCAGAACCTCCGGCAGGTCCAGCTGTGACTCTGGAACCTTATCTTTGACCTCCATAAACCCAAAGTGCCACTTTGCACAAAGATGAACTATCACAGTTAGAGCCAACATGTAGCACACCTATTTAAGAGTTAGCAAAAGCAGCTTTTTATCTTTTAGCTAATTGATTTAATTATTTAAATGTCATCTGTTTCAGTTGTTGATTGGATGATCAGTCAGTTCCTTGGACTCTGTCGCCCTCTGCAGGTCTCTGTGGGTCTGATCCACGGTCGAGCCTCCCACATCATCTGGCCTCCAAATCGTTGGCAACAAATCAAACCATCTCTGCCACCAAACAGAGGCCCAGTGGACTGTGAGGAGGAGGAGGAGGACGGATGAAGACACCTCCCCCACCCACCCACGCTTAATGTTACGGACAATGATACAGTTTTCTTTGAAGACTGTGGCTTTCCTTGTATTTTATTTTTTGAACTTGAATCTCAGGAAAAACAAATTCTGACTCTGACTGAGTGAATCTCTGACTGTGGTTTCTACTTGATGCCTCTATTGGCTCTGTGTTTTCCTGACCTACAGCTCAAACAGCTGTTCTAGTCTTTGCTCTGAGGAACTTTATAATAAAATAGTTTTAAATCACTGAGCTGAGCCGCTACTTGATGCTGTGATGCAGCAGCAGCAGCAGTGGCAGCGGCAACAGTAGTAGTAACAGCAGCAGTGGCAGCAGCAGCAGCAGCACCAACAGCAGCAGTGGTAGCAGCAGCAGCAGCAGCAGCAGTATTATTTCCTCTCCCACCTCAGATTTTCCACTCCTCCATCCTCCCTGTTCCTCCTCTCTCTACTCCTCGTCTCTGCTACTCTCACTCATAGAAACTCGTGGTCTGAGCAGGAGGAAGGTCGAGGATGATGAAGATGAAGCCGCTGTGTGTCTCTCTGTCTCTTTCTCTGTCTCTATCTCTGTCCTTGTTCTGGAACGGCGAGGCTGAAGCGCTAATTTCGCGGGACTCTGTGGAACGAGGGCCGGTCAGTCTGAACGACATGTTCCGGGAGGTGGAGGAGCTGATGGAGGACACGCAGCAGATCCTGGAGGAGACGGTGGATCAGGTCTGACTTTTTACTGCCGTCACTGTTAAACCGGAGACGGTGAGTTCACTGACAAATGAGTAAAAAGTCACTTTACCGCAACCCTCGTACGGAAACGGCCGAGGGTTGAAGTGACGTCAGTCGACGACGTCAACAGATAGAGTTAAAAGTTTTCTGCTTGAATAAATGACTGCATTTGGACCGGAAATACATCAGATGGATAATAGACTTATCAAAGAATCATAGTATAACAGTTTGAGTTTTTTTTTCAAACCAATTTTACTGGAGAGAAAACGACTAAAATGTTTAAACATCATTGTCGTCATTGTCGTTTCTATAACTGCGGTAGGTTGGATGAGAAGCTCCAGGTTTGTACCAGGGTGAGCTGGTCCTGGTCCTGGACTCTGGTCTGTTGTGATAAACTCCAACTTTTTCTCCTCCTAATCCCACAGATAATAACAGAGAGTTCTAAGTTCTCATCACCTGACCTGGACCTCCAACAGAACCAGCTGGGAAGTGGACGCAGAACCAGTCCGGTCCTGGAGGGGAACAAGAAGGTTCTTAGTTGTTGACATACTCTTAACTTTCTCTAACTGTTTTTGCTAAGCCTTATTTATTACCTGCTAGTGTTAACCAACTTGTTGATATGATATTGAATTATTAGCCAGGGTTATCCAGGTTGCTGTATTTCTGGTTAATTCTTAGACAAAGCCTGTGCTCTAGTGGTTTGAGGGCCGGGCTCGTGGTTTTAGTCAGTGGTTTGATTCCCAGTCTGTGCTAGCTGTTAGCCTCTTCTGCCGTTGTTTGGTAACATCAAATTTATGGTTTTAATCTACCTTCACTTAGTAAACTTTTCTAAATTCTCATTTTTGTCTTGTTTATACATCTTTCTAATTCTTTGACCCTTAGCCGTTCCTGGTCTAGGTTCTAGGTTCTAGACCTTTTCTTTGTTGTCATATTATCTAGGTTCTAGACCTTTTCTTTGTTGTTGTCATATTATTTTTTTTTGTCCCACTTGTTGTTTCTCATCTGTCCAGACACAGGGCTCGGTGCCATGGAACAGTGTAGCTCACGTACATCTTCCTGTTCTCCACCACTGGGGTTTGAACAGTGATTTTTACTCCGTGGTGACTTTAAGTCAAAACGATCTTCAAAACTTTTTGTTTTGTTTTTGGTTCTTGTTCCTGTTCTCAGTGACAGACAGACCTTTTTCCAGCCTGGTCTTAGTGAGATGTGACGACTGAAGTCTGATGACATCATCTCAACCTCAAACAGCAGCATTATAAAAAAACGGAAACTGCCCTTTAATTCCAGCTGCTTCAGACTCAGAGTCATGTTTACTTTTACTGTGGTTTTATGGAGAACCAACCCGCGGCCTGGAGTCCTGGGCTAGGACATTCCACTGCACCCAGTCATCAGGGCTTCTCATTAAAACACAACAGAGACCGACTGAGAGTGGAAAGTAGTGCCCGTTTATCTGAGGTGTTTAACCCACAGGGTGCCGGTTTGAATCCCGCTCTGCTGGTTTTCTGTTTTTTTTTTTTTTTCTCCTGGCAGCTGCTCAGCTGTGAGTTTGTGTGGAACCTCAGCTTCCTGTGTGGAACAGGAGAAAGAAGGAGCTGAGTGAGTAGACGCCTCCTCTGAGCTGACTAAGTCCACAGACATCCAGTCTCTAAGTGGAGCAGCTCTGGTTCGCGCCCCAGGAAAGTTACGTCATGTGGAAACTGGTGGAAAAAACATCTTTTTATTCCTCATTAAAATAGATCTGGGTCTACACACACACACACCCACACTGCCCCCATCAGTCAGAGTCTGGTCTTCATTCACAGCTAATTGATGTTTTGGACCAATTGTCAAACTGGCGCCATCTGGTGTCTGACCGAGTCACTCTGGCTGTTCTCCTTTTATGGAAAGTAATTGGTGGAAAAATCTTGTAATCGTTCAGCGGTAAACCAATCAGCTGAACCCGGGGTTTAGTTGACCACAGGTCTGTGAATAGCGTGGTTTCCGGTCCATGGAATCTGCTCCAATAACCATCTGCTGCCACCTAGTGGAAGAGGATTTAATTGTTCTGGCTGTCACACATTGATGAACAAAGAAAAATTATTTGCAATAAATAAATAATAGTTTTCGGACCAATTAGGTGAAATTGGACACTAATGTGTACTGGTCCATGGAGAGACGTCTGTGGACAGGAAGTAGCTGAACTGTCCCTTTGACACAAACACTATTATCATTGATCAGGCTGTTGTTCTCCTAGGAGTGTATGGTGGCGGAGGACTGTGGAGATCTCAGCTACTGTTTGTATGAAATCAACAGTTCCAGGTGCCTGCCGTGCCTCATCACTGACATGGTGAGTGAACTTTTATTTTCCTCCAGACTTACACATGGTCACATGACTTCAACAAGCAGAGATACGGTGGAGACAACGATTGGTTGTTTCTCGACATTATGACTGACAACAAAGTCAAACCTGAACTCTTCATCACTCTGAATACACACACACTGGTGTGTGTGCCTGCAGCCATGCACTAAAGACGAGGAGTGCTGCTCAGATCAGATGTGTGTGTGGGGGCAGTGCACCACCAACGCCACCAGGGGGAGTGAGGGGACCATCTGTCAGATTCAGAGTGACTGCAGAGAAGAACTGTGCTGTGCCTTTCAACGAGGTAGTGACACACACTGACACACACACATACACACACACTGACGTACAGTGACTAAGCAGGAACTCTTTTCTTTTTCTGTTCCAGAACTGTTGTTCCCAGTGTGTAACCCCAGACCAGGACTAGGGGAGTCCTGTCTGAACTACCCTAACCTGCTGATGGACATGTTGGCCTGGGACGAAGACGTACCAAAGGACCACTGCCCCTGCGTCCAAAGCCTCAGCTGTCAACCTCATGGGTAAGTACCAAAGAAGAACTATTGTTGACATTGAAGATCAGTTCTGGACTGAACTCCACAGAGGACTCAGTTGGTCTGATCTCAGTTTGGACTTTGTCTCCTCTTCAGTCGTGGATCTGTTTGTGTGGAGGTTCCTGGAGAATAGAACCGACCAACAGACGAGGTACTGACTGACAGGAACCTGTGGAGGCGCTGTGTCAGTACTGACACTGTGGTCTGGATCCTAACCCTAAATAAATACTTCACAGTAGGAAGGGCCGGCACCCCAGTATTCTGATATATTTCTGAAGGTGTGTTTTTGTGGAGCAGCAGCAGAGATCATTTTGATCTTTAGTTCATATGTGGCCCAGTCCGTTGTTGTACCTGTGGATGTTGTGCAGTGACCTGTGTTAATAAAGATGAGACGATCCAGACCAGAACTTCACCGGCCGTCAGTCATAGTTCTACAGTAACTCTGGACCAGAGGTCTAGTCCACAGGTGTCAAACTCAAATTCACACTGAGCCAAAATTAAAAACTGGGACCAAGCCTCGGCCAAACGCAATATTTATTGAAACATTGATCTGTAACTTGGAATTTTTTCATATGGAAACAAACTTTATTTTTGTGTAAATATTGAGTCTGGAAAAAACAAATGGTTAATATTATAAATACATGAAAAATTAAATTCAAAATAAAACACACCAGTGGTATTTTTCTTATTATGTCTCTTTATCTGTAGCCTTTTCAATTCATTTTTAATGTAAAACTTTTTTCACAGACCAACAACCAAAAAAAAGTAGCTCATACACCACTACTACTACAAATCCACCCAGTATATAGATGTTTTAAACTGGTGGGTCAACTCCAGTACACATTTGATATGATCTTGCAGGCCAAATATAATTACACTACGGGCCAGATTTGGCCCCCGGGCACGAGTTTGACACATGTGGTTTATAAGAACCAGACCCAGGCTAAAGTGTAAGCCACAGCAGCGACCACCAGAGGGCAGAATTGTACTTCTGACCACAACAGTCTCATGATCGTTATGTAAACACGTGTGTTCAAACAAAGGAAGATATTAGCACATTCGTCGTGGTTAACTTTAGCTTCTCCTAATTAAAGCAATTTATTCAACTTCAACTTTTAGCTCAAACATTGTTTTAATTTAGTCCAGCCCTTCCTTAGAACTGTTTATAGAACTTTTAACGTTTATCGTTGCACTTCTATCGTGACGTCACGTTTCCTTTACGTTCCTTTTAGTGAACGACTCTTTCAATACCTTTTTTCTATGCTTAACTTATGCTAACTTATTGGCTAACCTTTATATTCTTCTCCAATGTACGTCTTTAGGCCCTTCTTCTTCTCCCTGTTCTTCTTCTCCCGCCCCATTGTGTTTTTTTTACGAATACACTTCGTTGGTTATCATATTAATTTATTCACATCTCGTCTGCCACCTTCTGCTGACGTCACGACAGGCCATTTCACTTCCTGTTCAGTCACCGCCTCCTTGCTGGTAACGGAACGCGTCGCAGCTGTGGCGCGCACACGCACACAGCGAATTCTTACCCCGACACATACACACTCAGTTTATTACTCACACACATACACACACACACGCACGCACACAGTGGACAGAGTGGAGTCGTCAAGCCGGGCTGAAGCGTCCATTTACCGGGTACGTATGTGCTGCTGCATCCGTACGAACATTACGGATGTAACTTAGGGGATTCGCAGGGAAAGCCTACGCACATTTACACACGTAAAGTTTGACGTCGACGTTCGTTCGTTCGTTTGGTTTAAAGTGTCGTTTACTAGGGGCCCCGTCGTCAACAATCCGTCAAAGATTTTATTTTTTTCCCGCCGCTCAGTCTTCGGTCTTTTCCTGCTGCGACACTTTTCCTGCTGCGACACTTTCCTCCGGGGTCGACATGGAGGCGGACCGAGCTCCACCTCGGTTTTCCTTGTTTTCCTCTTCCATGTTCTTTTCCTTGGTTCCGCATAAACTTCAGGAAAAGCTTTGATGTCCAGAGGAAGACAGTGACGTAGGAACACTAACGAATAACGAGGAGGGGAAAATGTCACGTGTCGCTTTAATTTTTACCTTCTTGGTCCTGCAGTTTAAGTTTGAACTGACATCCTGGTCGTTTTTACCCTTTTAAAAAAAATATTTATAATATTCATAACTAATTTAAACACTTTTTGCTGCTTCATGGTTTGGTTGAACTTTTTTGCTCCTCCAGCGTTAGATAATTTGAATTTGATTGATTTTTATTGTACCTTTTTACCTTTTTAGTTCTTTTTACTCTAAGCTTAACAATTATTGATATTTTTTTAACTTTAAAACAGGTGACACAGTGAGCCTTACATTGGTCTATGTCTGCCACAGCCGTGGCCCAGGTTTGAGGAACCTGTGGTGGTGATTGTTTCATGGGAGGTGAAACACAGCGCCCCCAGGAGGTTTATCAGACTATGTTAATAGATAAGTGTGAGTCAAATATTTATTATTTATCACAAACACAATAAACCCTCCCAAACCACATTGGCTAACAGTGACACCACTGTGTGTTATGACATTTTACTAAACAGGAAGTGGATTTCTGTAACTGACGTGTTTCAACATGAAGATTTGTCCATCACCAGGTCGTGTGGTGATCATGGGCCTCAGTGGGTCTGGTGTTTGTGGCCTAAGTGCTGAGTCTGTTGTCCTTTGTTTTGGAGCTTGTGGTTGTTTGGACAGGTGTCAGGTGAAGACTTCTCCTCTGAGACACTCTGTTGTCAGACATTGAGGTTTGATCTGCCGGTTAAACTGTGGGACGTCGTCCAGATGATCTAAATTTAAACATTACAAGGTGTTGGATTAATTATTCATGGTCCCTCCTCAGGGATCAGCTTCAGTCTCAGGCTGATGCTGGCCTCAGGACTGGAGGCAGATTCTGTAGTTCCATGTTCCCTGTACAGATGAGTACTCAGATGAGTCTGAGAAACACAGCGCCCCCAGGAGGTTTATCACAATCAAACACAATAAACCCTCCCAAACCACATTGGCTAACAGTGACACCACTGTGTGTTATGACATTTTACTAAACAGGAAGTGGATTTCTGTAACTGACGTGTTTCAACATGAAGATTTGTCCATCACCAGGTCGTGTGGTGATCATGGGCCTCAGTGGGTCTGGTGTTTGTGGCCTAAGTGCTGAGTCTGTTGTCCTTTTGTTTTGGAGCTTGTGGTTGTTTGGACAGGTGTCAGGTGAAGACTTCTCCTCTGAGACACTCTGTTGTCAGACATTGAGGTTTGATCTGCCGGTTAAACTGTGGGACGTCGTCCAGATGATCTAAATTTAAACATTACAAGGTGTTGGATTAATTATTCATGGTCCCTCCTCAGGGATCAGCTTCAGTCTCAGGCTGATGCTGGCCTCAGGACTGGAGGCAGATTCTGTAGTTCCATGTTCCCTGTACAGATGAGTACTCAGATGAGTCTGAGTCTCTTCTCTCCTCCTCCTCCTCCTCCTCCCTGTGGAGCCTCTTGGCAGCAGATGCTGATGCCGCAAACAAAGACCCAGTCTCTGCTGCAGCATCACTGGGAGCTGAGGGAACAGTTCCACTCAGTTCCACTCTGGTTCCACAGACGGAGCCCACGCAGCCACAGGAGTGTGGTTGTCATGGCAGCACAGTTGGTTCGTCTCAGGGTGGTTCCTGTTCTTCATGTTGAACACATTCTTTTGTTCAGCACTGTCAGATGTTCTAGAAGAGGAACACGGGTGAAATGTTCAACAGCTGGGGTGGTTCAGGTTGGTTTGTGGAGCAGTGGTCAACGCTTCTACAACAGGAAGGTCAGTGGTTCGATGCTCAGTTCTAACAGATCTAGTCGTGAGGTGTGTGTGTGTGTGTATCTGCAGTTTGTTTGCAGTTTTTGGTTCAGTACAAAAGTCTGGGGTCGGTTCGTTTCCTTGTTGATAAATAACCCTGCAGTGAAGAACTAACCAACTAACCAGGTGGTGGTAACTAACCTGCAGGGTGCCCGGCAGCAGAGGAGAACCATTTTAAAACATTGCTGTTGCAGTGACTTCTCACAGTGGTGTGAACTGGACTCACTGTCCGGTCATGTGACCTGAGGAATGTCTGCTGATGTTTGTCTGAGCCACTGACTGACTGAGGTCCAGAGGAGAAGTTGACTGGTTGACTGACTGGTTTAACATCAACAAAGAGTCCATCTGTTGTGTTGGCTGAAGGTGTAAAATTACATTACTGTCGTGAACCTGGTTCCACTGTTTTGGAATTGTTTACACATGATCTCACACCTGGTGTTGAGGACAGAAGATTCTCTGGCTAGTAGTATCAAAGAGGTGGCCAAAGCTATGGTGAACCGTAGACTATAAATGAAAGGTTTACTCAGACATTGCTGTGAGTGAGAAGTCAAGTCAAACATAGCTAAAAGTTAGCTAGAAGCTAGCAGAAGAAACTGTAGATAGCAAAAATCAAGATTATTTTGGAAACGCTAAATTCACTAGAGACATTTGCTTCTCAAAATGTGTTAACATCATTTCATCAATTTTTCCACTCAACAATTTATATCAAGTCATTTATTAACCCTTTAAACTGATTACGTGTCTGTCCGAAGGATGTCAGGAAGAGGTTCTCTTAATTCAAACTGACGCCGTCACAAGGGCATCACACATGCTGACACGGTCGTAGACGTGGTCATAGATTCGGTTGTAGAAGTGGTCGTAGACATCAACGATGCGGTCTCTGCTGTCATGCTTCTCTGATCGTGAACCGGTTCACACCTGTTGATATTGTTGTCTTATGGCCCACAGGTGGATTGGTGTTTGTGGTGCTGACCAACAGTCATGGTGAACATCCCAGAATTCTATGCAGGGAAACATGTGCTCATCACCGGAGCGACAGGCTTCATGGGAAAGGTACAGTGACGGAACCGATTTTTCATAATATAAATTAGTAAATGTTCTTTTGTCCCACGGACATTGAAGGCACCCCTGGTATTGTTGAACATTTCTTCAGTACATGATCTGAATGGTGTGAGTGTCAGATGTATCCCATAATTCTCCTGGTCTTCGTTCCTGTCATCGGTCCAGGTGCTGCTGGAGAAGCTGCTGCGCTCCTGTCCACAGGTCCGACTGGTCTACGTGCTGGTCAGGCCCAAGGCCGGTCAGTGCCCTCAGGCCCGCATCACAGACATGATCAACTGCAGGGTAAGGGTGGAGATGGTGGGGTCAAGAGTCGTTGGTTGGAGCGGCTCTCCGAGTCTGAAACTCATTTCCTTCTTCTCCTCAGCTGTTTGAGAGGCTGCAGGAGGAACAGCCGGAGTTCTCAGAGAAAATCGTGGCAGTGAAAAGTGACCTGACTCAGCCACAGCTGGACCTGAGTGACCATGACCAGAAGGTTCTGATTGAGAATGTCAACATCGTCTTCCACTGCGCTGCCACCATCAGGTTCAACGAGCCACTCAAGTGAGTGTCACTCATTTTATCTTCAGCCCTCTGGAAGTCTCTGTTCTCTCCTGTGTGTTGTCTGTTCGCTCACACGTTCCTACAACATTCGTGTTAACACGAGGTGACAGCAGGTCACCTGACCCAGAAGAACACCTGGTCCACAAAGAGTCATACATCATCAGTGTTTTTCCTGTAAAAGACTAATTATTATCTGTGTACTCTGGTGCAGATACTGGAGAACTTTGTTCCTCAGGATCTAAATCCAGCCCTCAGTCTGTGACCATCCCATAATAATCTGTCACAGACATGATATCAATAAACATAACCTTCACACCTGATCTCTGTTACCTCTTGACATTGAGTGCAAAAAACAAATACAAAGAAGCAGATTTTCTCAAAAACCTGTTCAGCCACAAAAGAGGACTGGTTCCTGTCCTTGGGGAAGTGGCCACTCCCTCTGTGGAGGTGGGGTTATATTTAAAATGGTTCCCTTACATTTAGAAATAAAATATACCAGCAGCCCGGGAGGGTGACGGGGGAGTCCAGTGGCTCAGTACTGATTCTTTGTTCTCTCCTGTCAGAGACGCGGTGCAGCTGAACGTCCTGGCCACTCAGAAGATGCTGTCCCTGGCACATAGGATGAAGAACTTGGATGTCTTCATCCACGTTTCCACGGCCTACGCCAACTGTGATCGAGAGCTCATCGAGGAAGTCGTCTACCCTCCACCCGTGGACTACCGCAGACTGATGGACACCCTGGAGTAAGTCTTGTCCGTCCCTCCGTCTGTCTTGTCATCACAGCGGATCCGTCTGGTTGGCTGACTCAGACTCCGTCTGATTACAGCTGTGTCTGTTCCCTGGTCACCCTCCCCCCGCTCAGGTGTCTGTGGTAGTCTTCATTATAATGTCCTGGTTGTCCTCCCTCAGCTGGATGGACGATGACCTGGTCTCTACTCTGACACCAAAGCTGTTGGGGAAGCGTCCCAACACTTACACCTACACCAAGGCCCTGGCTGAGTACCTGCTGCAGCAGGAGGCTGGAGACCTGAACGTGGCCATCGTCAGACCCTCCATCGTTGGAGCCAGCTGGAAAGAACCGTTCCCAGTGAGAACCTCAGCTTTGTTCCTTCGCCGTGTTCTGGTTCTCTTGGCTCTTTAACACAGGGTTAGCTCCTGCTAGCTACGCTAACCCTGGGTAAACCGATGAGTGCTCATGTTCTCTCTTCTGCCACCTTCAGGGCTGGATTGATAATTTCAATGGTCCCAGTGGAATCTTCATTGCAGTGAGTCTTTAACCCTTTGTTGACCTCTTTAAATGTTAAACAGATGTTTGTCACCAGGAAAACAGCGACGACAACACAGTCTTATTTGACATTTAGAGAGTGTGTCAACTGTAGTGGAAATTAAGATATGTATGTATTTACAAGTACTGTAGTTTACAGTACTGTGGTAAAATAAGTAAATGTCCAAAAAGAACAGTTTTTTTATTATTTTGTTTCCATTTCCAGTCCTAACACTTTTGTCATCGCCCTCTGCAGGCTGGTAAAGGAATTCTCCGTACGATGAGGGCCTCAAATGACGCCGTGGCTGATCTGGTTCCTGTAGACGTGGTCATCAATGCCACGTTGGCTGCAGCCTGGTTCTCTGGGTCACAGTTGAAAACCAGGTCAGTGAGTTCTTGCTGTCGGAATACTGGTTAACTCCACCATGATGCTACCACAGTTAGTTAGCTAACCACTTAGTTAGTTAGTTTTTAACCAGTCAGTCGGTCAGTTACTGTTATTTCTGGACTATAAGTTGCTACATTTTTCACACCCTTTGAACCCTGTGGCTTAAACAATGATGCAGTTAATCTATGGACGTTTACGGGCTAACGAAGTTCATACCTCTATCGATCAATGTCTTTTGTCGTAGGCCCCTGTGTTAAACTAGTAGTGTAGGTCTGTCTGTGAATGGCTGTGTGCGTACATGTGCGTGAGAGCGAGTGAACGGTAGCTGAAGTTGAGCACTGTCATGTTGAAGCAAGAGTTGGTTATAAAGGAGCTGTTAGAAACGCTGTTTATGTTATGTTGTGCCCCCTCCCCCTACTCTGCCCCCCAGGCCAAAGAACATGTTGGTGTACAACTGCACCACCGGGGGGATCAACCCCTTCCACTGGGGAGAAGTTGGTGAGAAG
>NC_024312.1:4495079-4515917 GCF_000523025.1 Cynoglossus semilaevis | reverse complement strand
GATCCCTTGCTGCCACACCCAAACCTGGAAGCCTGTGTTCACCTGTGGCCACAGATTCTGGTTCAGGATCAAACTGCTCCTCAACTGGACTGGTTTCTACACCTGAAGGAGCTGCAGTGGAAAAAAAAAAAATATATATAATTTATTTATATTTGATTTATTTATTTTCTTGGCCTGGACCTGGTCATCACCAGACTCCCACTCCCTGTTCTTCCTGGTTCTGTAGTCTGCTCTCATTGATTGTTCTCGTTCCACCACCTGCTGTGGAACATCTGTGTTTCTCAGAGTACCATGTTATATCCACATTCAAGAGGAATCCACTGGAGCAGGCCGTCCGTCGGCCCAATGTTAACCTAACGTCCAATCACCTGATCAATCAGTACTGGATCGCTGTGAGCCACAAGGCTCCGGCCTTCCTCTACGATCTGTACCTCAGGCTGATTGGACGAGAGCCCAGGTAACGTGACCGCCGATCCGGACCTCTGACCTCTTTCTCTGCTTCGCTCCTGTGACTGTCCTCTGCTGTAGTCAACTCGCTGCCATGCTAATGCTAATAAACGCTTGTGTCACTTTGTTATGTCCAAGGTGAAGAGTGTAGAACCCAGCACCCTCTGCCTGGGCTCTACGCTCTTTACTTCGTGCTGTCTGCCATGTTTGGAGGTCCCACAAATGGAGTTCAGTTCTGTTGGTGTCTTTAGGAACCCAGTCTGGGTCTGCAGGACCAGGACAGCGGCCTTGAAGATGTAGCGATGCTAACGAAAGGCTAGCAGCGGTGTAGCTGCTCAGACGTTCAGTAAAAGCCTGTCCCCCTATGTGTCCCCCATACAGAGTACTGTATTAACGTGACCTTCAAGGCCCAGCCTTTAGAGCGGGCCTTCAGAAGGCCCAATGTCACGCTGCGCTCCAACCCCTTTACTAATCACTACTGGACCGCCGTCAGCCACACGCTGCCGGCTCTGCTCTATGACGCCTATCTGTGGTTGACGGGTCGCCGGCCTCGGTAAGATCCAAACTGCCCTCACCTCCTCCCCCTCTGTCCTCACCCATTGACCCCTCCCACTGCTCCCACACTCCAGCCTGGCTGGTACTGAGACCTGTTTGGATCAAAGGCTTCAAAGAGGGTGTGTGCAGTAGCACTGACACTCTGCATTCTGATTGGCTTACTCATGACTCATGTTGGGCTGCAGCCTACTGACATCAACCATCAGTGTGAGGCCCGTGGGCTGCAGCCCACACCTGAGGCAGCAGTTAACTCACAGCAGGTCTGTTCTAAAGGTTCTCCAGTCAGAACGCTGGAACTACACAAAAGGACCTGGAACTAATGACTAGTGAAATGAACAGTCCAGCAGCCCAGTATGAACCAGGCTGCACCTCCTCCACTGGGTGTGACACCAGTCTGAGGTGTGTGTGTGTGTGTGTGTTTAGTTCCTGTTCCTGTCAGAACACGTTCTCAGCCAGGCTGTGGTTCTTCGCAGTCAAACGACCGTTTGTTGAAAGACTAAACTCTGAGAATGGTTCTCCATTTCTGGACTCTGGTCCAGGAGAGGTTCTTCTGTAGAAGAACCCAAACTGAACTTCTCTGTTGACGTCACTAAAAAAGTACTGATGGTTCTGTTGGAGTCTGTGTGTGTGTTTGTGTGTGTTCCTGTCCGCCTGCCTTCCTGTTCTGCTGCATGTTCCTCACTGGTTCTTTGTCATTCTTGATGTTCTAAACAGTTCCTCTTTCTGCTGTCAGCTGACGTTTAATCAGAAGAACAGTACCAATAACTGTCAACGCAGTCTCAAGATCATTTCATAGTGCCTGGAACTTTTATTGCCAGTTTTAAAGGAACTGAATGGTTCAATTTGATATCCGGTCATGAAGGTTCTGCAGGTGGTTCCATCTGGGATGGGACGATTTTCTCTCAGGTGGTTCTGGACCAATCAGTAGTCCAAAGTGTCCCATGGAGTCTTCTACAGTGGTCACCGTTTGAGGAGACAGAATGTTTCCTGGTGGATGCAGTTGACACATACAGTTCCTGGTACTGTTGTTCTTGTTTCTCGTCTTTTGCCATTCTCTCCTGAAGTTCTGGTTCTTCTGTGGTTGTGGTTCGTTAATTGGATTGACTCCAGACTGGGTGTGAGGACAGGAGGACAGTGATCCTGAGGACGGGGCCTCCTGGTTCTGTCCTCCTGACTGATCCTTCCTGCTCCTCCTACTAACCTCCTTCCTAACAACCTTCCTACGCTCCCCCTCCCTCCCAGGATGATGAAGACCATCTCCCGCCTCCACAAAGCCATGATGGTCCTGGAGTACTTCACCAGCCACTCATGGGTGTGGAACACGGAGAACGTGACCATGCTGCTGTCCCAGATGAGCAGTGAGGACAAGAAGGTGATGGACGCTGGTTCAGCAACTGGTCCAGCAACTGGTCTACCTGATACACTACTGTGTTCTGTTTTGTGTTCCTCAATGCGGGTTCTGGTTCTGTGGGTTTGAAACTGACTCTGGTCCTTCTGCAGATGTTTAACTTTGACGTGCGGCAGCTGCACTGGGCCGAGTACATGGAGAGTTACTGCATGGGTACCAAGAAGTACGTGCTGAACGAGGAGCTGTCGGGTCTGCCTGCCGCCCGCAAACACCTCAACAAGTAGGTACCAGTACCACACACCCCATGGTTAGCTGTTGTAACATTCAAACACTGAGCTGAATGTGTACAGCAGATTTCTCCAACTCAGTTTTGCCTAGTCAAAAAGAACATTTTGGATATCCACAACGACATTCTTCCCAGGATAAATTATGTCACCTTTGCCATTCATTTCTATGGATTTCATAATTTCAGATATTCACAATTCAGTGTTGGATATCCACAATGTAAGTTACAGATATCTGCAACTAAAGTATAGATATCTGTAAATCCGGTTTGAGAAATGTACATGCTTCTTAGCAGATATCTTAAAATACGTTTTGACTAGACAAAATGATGTTGTAGATATCTCTAACTGTCGTTTCGTCTAGTCAAAGTTCCGTTACAGAAATCTCAAATGAAGTTATGCTCAGTGGGAAAGACGTTGTTGATATCAACAATGTTAATTTGGGATAGCTTAGTGTGTAAATGTTAAAAAGGCTTGCTATACACACACACACACACCCTTGAAGGTTCAAACAGTTGATTGTGTTTTTTGTGTGTCCTTGTGCTCAGGCTCAGGAACATCCGCTACACCTTCAACACCCTCCTGGTGGTGATGATCTGGCGCGTCTTCATCGCTCGTTCTCAGATGGCCAGGAACATCTGGTATTTCGTGGTCAGTCTCTGCTTCAAGTTCCTGTCCTACTTCAGAGCTTCCTCCACCATGAGATAGTGAGGTCAGAAACATGACATCACACTCCCCCTTCACCCCTCCCCCCCCCAAACGCACACACACTCACATACACTGTCACAAAGAACATCCATCTCCACAGCAACAGAACCTGGACCAGACCTTCATCTCCCCAGTCACTAGAACTGTTTCTGCTCTTCTCTCTGTCTGGTAACCTGACCAGTACCCCCTCCCTCACCCCCACTCCCTCCCCCACCTCCCAGTGTTGGACTGACCTGGAGGTGGAGCTTAGACCTCAGTACCACTGACTATCCAGAGCTGGCAGCAGCAGCTCTAACTCCCAAGAGAAGAGCGGCAGCTGAAAATGCTATTTTCGGAGCTCGGAGCCTCGGACTGATCTGTCTGGTGGTGCTGCCCATGTTCATAAAGGTCACATGACCACTTCCACCAAACTGTGTGCTGTGGCGAAGAGTTGGTGACAGATCTTCAGTGGTGAACCTCCATCCAGTGACGCAGGAACCCCTGTGAAGGTCCAGTTAGAGAATGTTCTGTGTTCTGAGATGATTGGCTGACAGGAGCTGCTGAAGTCCATCTGACTGTTGAAGGAATCCATACCTTGAACCTCCTCATGGGGGCAGCAGTGGGTCAAAGACTCTCCTCTATTGGGTTTTCTCAATGGACTTGATGAGACATAAATCAGAACTTTGTTTTCTGAGTTTGGGTAGAACATCACAACCACAGACATATTTATTATGTGTGCGTACATGTGTGTATGTATGTGTGTGTGTGCGCCTGTGTGTGTGTGCGTCTGATGGTTGGTCTCCACTGCAGAGGTGGGCCTTTAGAACCCATAACCTGCTGCTCTCCAGTTTGGTCGTCATGGTTACCATGATTGTTTTAGTCTTGTATTCCGCTCAGGACGAACCACGTAGCATCACTGTCTTTTTTTACTGTTGATCTTAGCCTAGGCTACACTTGGAGCGTCCTCTGGGGGTTTTCAACCTTTTTACATCACACTGTCCAACAACAGAGCTCCAGGTCCAGCTCCAGGTCCAGGTCCAGGTCCTGAGAACCAGCACCACGGTGCCTTTGTTTGTAAACCAAAAAGAATAAATGATGTTTCATCCTCCGCCTGTCTGGGTTTTTATTGACTGAATGCAGGAAACAAATGGACAGACACCGAGGACGGGGGTGGAGTCTTGGTCCTGCGAACAGGAAACAGAACCAGAGACACCTGTTCTCTCTGCTGCAGAACTCTGATGATTAGAGAATTACTATATACAATTACTATATATATATTACTATATACTTATAAGAGAGAAGAATCTACTGGAGTGACCTGGAAGTCCTGCAGATGTTCACTGATTTTGGCTTCTTGATTAGAGGTGAAGCCAGATGTTGGTAAAGGTCAAAGGTCAGCATCAGCTACCATTCACTCATACATCTGGCAGGAGCCATCCCAGCAGTTACCAGGTGAGGGTGTGGTCACAACTGGTACACTGTCCATCACAGGGTCAACAACAGGGTCTGAAGAACAGGACGTTCTCTTTGACGTCACCAGGTGGTTGGACAGAAAACACTTGTGTTTTTGCTGTGCTCTCTCTGTCTCTCTCTCTCTCCTTCATCCCCCTGACAACTGTCTCTAACAGTAACCACGCCCACTGGAGCCTGATCTGCTGGGCTGAGTAAACAGGAAACCAGGGCTTATGGGCCTCAGAGCCCTGACACACACACACACACACACACACAGGAGCACTGTTTGTGTGTGTGTGTGTGTGTTAGCTGTAGAAGTCAGCCGTCACATGACCACTGAAGTACCAACAATGTTACATTTTGTGTTGGACCAAACACTGGACTATTGTCTCCTGGTCCAACTCTTCACCAGGTCCACTGTTGTTCACAGCACCAGTGACATGTGACCCTGGGGCGGTGTGGTTTACTGGTGTTTGTCGCCCTCTAGTGACATGGATAAACACCAGGATGAATCGTTACATTCCTGTAGGGGTCAGACAGTCAGGCTGTTGGTTTAAACTTTAACTTTATCTCCTTTATTTATTTTTGCTTGTTTTTGTTCCTGGCCAGAAATTTGTGCTCAACAAAGACGTGGACGACCCCGTCTCTGCTTGAAGTCACTTTTCACTCTACAATGTACATAAAATCAGACCGTACTTGACTACAGTCTATGGTCATATCTACATCATTACAGTGCCCTCCTATCAGGTCTAGCAGCTCAACAAGACACCTGCAAAACGTCTATCGTCTATCAGCTATCAGCCACAAGATCAGGCTCCTCCCACTCTTCTGTCAAGATTGAAACTTTTCTCTTCAAAGAACATCTATCCTAACAAACCCACTAACATCTAACATGAACCTCTTCTCACTCTATGACCTGCTGTGTTCACTGTAGCTTGATTGGTCCTCAAACTGTACGTCGCTTTGGATACAAGTGTCTGCTAAATGTAACGTAATGTGATGTAATCACCCAAACACAGTTGTTGATCGGTTCTCCGTTGAACCCGTCCCTGATGTTCTAGGACAGGACAGTCTCACACAGCCTCCATTGTTGATGTGGTCAGTGAATGCAGCACAGACGTTTACAGCCAAACAAAGTTCCAGTCTGTGACTGTGACGTGAAGTTCCTGTGAGGCCTTCACGGTCCGTGATCTTCACGTTGTTTCATAATAATTCAAATAATCCAGACTCATCAGAGATTATAATCCTGACCATTGTTATATCGCACAGAAACTGCCAAATGTGTGTGTGTGTGTGTGTGTGTGTTCTCCCCTCCTGCAGTGGTTTGATGTCAGCACCAGGACCCCCTCCCCTCTCTCCTCCCCTCCTCTCCCCTCATGTGTATGACCATGATCACCTCTTTTCTCTCATTGGTTCTCTGGGCTCTGTCTCACCTTTCCCCCAGACCTGGACACGCCCCCTCAGAGAGTGTGAGTGAGAGTGTGTGTCTTTATCTGTGCAGACTCTGATCTTTCCTCTGCAGCTGAGTTCATTTATTTTATTCAACTATGGATCAGAACACGGTGAGAAC
This sequence comes from Cynoglossus semilaevis, assembly GCF_000523025.1. NCBI lineage: Eukaryota > Metazoa > Chordata > Actinopteri > Pleuronectiformes > Cynoglossidae > Cynoglossus > Cynoglossus semilaevis. Next base: position 4,509,574 of record NC_024312.1, on the reverse strand, counting down.
TGATTTGATTTTTATTACATATTTTGATGATTCTAGAACTTTCTCCTTCAACTTTTCCTGCTCAGTATGATAGAAGTCAGAGAACACTGATGAATTCTATATTTCAGTCCTAGAAAAGAACAAAATTGTTCCTGGTACTAATAAGTCTGTGTCTGTGTGTGTAAATCTTTGTTTTTAGAGAAAATATAAAAAATTGTTTTAATCCCAGTCATTGTCAATGATCGATTTTGATTCGTCGAGATCATGAAAACTGTTGACAGAGCAGAAGCTAACTATTAATTGCCATAGACAGGCAGCATGTGCTAACAGGTAGCAGGTAGGTCGAGCTAGCTGGGTGTATCTAAGCAAAAATGGTTTTGTGATCTCTGAGCTCCAGGTGGTTCCAGTGCTGATGGCTTTGTTCTTGGTACTGATGGCGTTCGTCTACTTCCTGCTGGGTGGAGCTTCTGGAGGGAAGAAGAAGAAGAAACTTCCTGTCACGCTGCAGGACCCCACAGTCAAGTACTCACTTCCTCTGATAGAGAAGCAGGTACAGCAGGGGGCAGCAGATACCAACCTGACCTCTGACCTTTTCAGCAGCTTTGATTGGATATGATTTAGATGGAAATGTTCTGAAACCATTTAAAAAATATTTGCTAGGAACTTCCGCTGCACCAGAGTCCATTTTCACAGGTGTCCTCCACTGAGGTCACATGTCTGTGTGGGACGTTCAGTCCTGTCTCCATGACAACCCAGTAGCACAAGCACAACCTACGACCCAACTAAAAGTTCTGTGGTGAGGACTGATGGTGTAGAGAACCGATGAACTGATGTTTGTGGAGTGTTCTTTACATGTGTGTAAACAGACTCAGAAAACTGAACTGTCCCTTTAAGTCGTCTGTTGTCCTTGTGTGACAGGAAATCAGTCCAGACACCAAAAGGTTTCGGTTCAGTCTTCCATCTGGAGCTCATGTCCTGGGTCTACCAGTAGGTACTGGAACTTTCACTCTTTATTTTTCCTGATTATGTCGGAACCGCAGTGCTTTACATCACACACACACACACACCTCGACTCGATCCAGGTCAGCACGTGTACCTGTCAGCCAAGGTCAACAACAGCCTGGTGGTCAGAGCCTACACCCCGGTGTCCAGCGATGAAGACCAGGGTCATGTGGACCTGGTGGTGAAGGTAATGAAAAAACCCCGGGACCAAAAAACTGCCTCCAATTCCCACGGCTCATGGATCTAAATGGAGTGACTCCTCCACAGGTGTACTACAAAAACTGCCATCCCAACTTCCCTGATGGAGGGAAAATGTCTCAGTATCTGGACAACATGGAGATAGGAGACACTGTGGACTTCAGAGGACCGAACGGACTGTTGGTGTACGACGGAAATGGTTGGTCAGCGTTTGTCTTCACAGACAAAATAGCCGTTTGAACAGAACATTAATACTGTAAATGGTTGCAGTACCCAGTAGTCACCAATAGGTGGCAGTGCAATGTCTGCAAGTTTCAAACTTTCTCTTTTGTTTGACCTCACAGGTCAGTTTTCCATCCGAGCAGACAAGAAGTCGGAGCCCAGAGTTCGGAAGTTCAAGCAAGTGGGAATGATCGCAGGAGGAACAGGTTCGTTTACACTGCACTGCAGGCAGAGGGCGCCAGTCACGGGAAAAAGACTTGAGAAAATTACCATCCAACACAGTTTAGTCTCTCCCTCCTCCCCCTCTCACAGGCATCACCCCAATGCTGCAGCTAATCCGCAGAATCACCTCCGACCCCACTGACGCCACCTGCTGCTCACTGATATTTGCCAACCAGGTCAGAGGAGGCATCAGTGATGTAATGATTATAATAATAATAATTTAAGACCGTTGTAATTTGAACTCTCTATGTAATGATTATAATAATAATAATTTAGGACCGTAGTAATGTGAACTCTCTCCCCCCCCGCCCCCCCATCAGATGGAGAAGGACATCCTCCTGCGGGAGGAGCTGGAGGAGGTGCAGAAGAACCATCCTGACCGGGTCAAACTTTGGTTCACATTGGATCGACCTCCACAAGGTAAAGAAAACAAAAGCTATGAACTCTAAGTGGGTGCTGGAGGGGGTGGGGTCCAACAGTCGAGGTTTTGATGTCATTTCCTGTCCTCCAGGCTGGAGCTACAGCTCAGGCTTCATCAACCAGGACATGATCAGGGACCACCTTCCTGCTCCGTCCCCTGAGGTCCTGGTGGTCCTGTGTGGTCCACCCCCCATGATACAGTACGCCTGTCTCCCCAACCTGGACAAAGTGGGACACAGAACAGAAAACATCTTCTCTTACTGAGTCAAACATCACATGACCTCTGACCTTTGTCCAACAGACCCACACTGATACTTGTTATTTTTAAATAATGAAATTGAAACAACAGTTTTGATTAATAAACTTTGCTGTAGCTAATGGTTAGCTAATCATTAGCTTATGCTAACCTCACACATCCACTGTGTTCGTGGATCTTTGTGTCATAAACTTGATTAAAAACTGCTCCAAAACACAAAAACAAAAAGTATCACTGCAGTATAAATTACTGCCACCTACTGGCTCTGACCTTCCAACACATTGTACTGGTAAAAGAAATAAAGAATACTTATAAATACAAGGTGGACATACCAGTGTATACAAATACACAGACTGGCTGTTGTCCCTCACAGACCACCAGGGACAGGTTTTTAGATTGTTAGTGTCCCTGGTCACGTGGTTACACCTTTAAAGTGAAGACTATTGTCCCTCACGGACCACCGTAGTTTCCTGGTGAGTTGAGGAAATGGTTAAGTTTTAATCTGTTTAAAAATCCCAGTAGAAACAAACGCTGAAACAGACGTCCGCCATGATGCCTTCATGGACCAGTCAAATTTATTCAGATTAACTCAGAGTTTGTTTGGCAAGTCAGTGACTGGGTGAGTCAGTGACTGGGTGAGTCAGTGACTGGGTCAGTAAGGAGAAGGTTTTATTGTTGTCTATTCAGTCATTTATTTATTATATATATTATTATTTTTGAGGTACAATTTTCGACGTCCGTGAAGGCATCACCGCTCAGTGGGCGTGTCCTCCACCAACATGTCCGTGCAGAAGTTTTGAAACTAACTTTCCAGAAAAAGAACTTTCTTTCTTCTCTTTTTGGGACAGAAATGCGTCTTTTATCGAGTCGGAACGTGTCCAGTGACTCGGACAAACATTTACGTCGCAGCTCAGTGTTTTTGTGCGCTTTCTTCAGTTTAAATTTATCGCTTTGTGGAAGTGAAGAAGTCGCTCCAGAGAAATGTCTGGTCTCTGGGCCCGGGCTGAACCCCAATACCGTGGTTCCGGTCCGGTTCTTTTACATCCAGGCGGTGAACAATCAGGGAGAAAACTTCACCTTCTCACCAGGTAAAAGTTAATTTAACTACAACACGGAGAGAGCAGCAGGGCTCAGGTTCTGGTACAAACTGAGCCACCAATGGACCAGGCAGGTTCTACCGTGATTCTGTAACACCAACTTTGTGGCAAAAGAGTGGTCTGAACCCGTCCAGAACTGCAGTAGTGGGTCCAGGGTTTTCTTCTGGACCATGTCTCACCAGAACTGTGGTGCTGCTGATTGGTTCGTTAGAACTTTTTAGGATGTGAATGTCCGTGGTCATGTGGTCACGTGGGTTCTGTGTTGTTCAGGTAGAGACACCTTCAAAGTGAAGATCACCTCCCTGGATCAGAAGGAGCACGTCCGCGTCCACGTGCCTCCTCCTCTGGACAGAGGGGACGGCTCCTTCCTGGTCCGGTACCGACTCTACACCACAGCCGTGGCAGGTCTGAAGGTGGAGCTGCTCCACAGGGACACTGCCGTGGCCGGGTCACCGTACACCGTCCAGGGTCAGTGACGTCGACGGTTTGTTTGAATCAGGGATCCGTGGTTCTGCAGAACACCAACAGTGTAGTTAGAGTGTGTTCTTCAGACTGACCGGGACGTCAGAGTCTGGTCCCTCACCCTCAGTGTTCTCCTGTGGCCCAGGTCCAGTCTATCACGAGTACTGTGATTGTCCAGAAGCGGACCCCTCAGTCTGGTACAGGTCCATGCAGTGTCCCAGTGAAGAGGCCCAGATCGTGGCCGACTTCAAGTCCTTCCCCTCAGTGGACCTGCAGCGTCTCAGACAGGAGGTTCCTCAGAGGTTCTCCAACAGAGGAGGACTAATTCACTACACCATCATCAACAACAGACTGTACCGACGCACGCTGGGACGATACACCGACTTCAAGATGTTCTCCGATGAAATCCTGCTGTCGTTAACCAGGAAGGTACGTTTTTATCTTGAATATCTCCTGAAACCTCTTGGTCTCTGACCTTTGTCTCACGCCACTGCTACTCCAAGGTGAAGGTTCCCGACGTGGAGTTCTACGTCAACGTGGGAGACTGGCCGTTGGAGACCAATATCAAGGACTCCGTTCCCATCCTGTCCTGGTGCGGTTCCACAGACACCCGGGACATTGTCCTCCCCACCTACGAGGTCACACACTCCACCCTGGAGACCCTGAGAGGAGTCACCAATGACCTGCTGTCAGTGCAGGGGAACACAGGTACCAGCAGGGGGACAGCCCCTCCTGTTGACCACCCTCACCAAAGTCCATAGAGAAGAGTGTAGAGTAGAGTGTAATTTTCTTACCACTAGAGGCAGCAGTGCACCTGCCCTTTAATTGCTTACGTAGTTGGATTTCTCTTTGGAATTTGGTTTGAAAATGATCACAGCAGTCCGTCCTACTGCTGACTTCATCAGACTCACTGCAGTGACACGTGTTGAACATAGGGGGCAGCAGTTGACCGTCAGCTTCAGTATCATGTTACTTAAATGACAAACCAGTCAAACAGATGATGTCACATCACATCACATGACATCCTGGCAGTTGACCGTCAGCTTCAGTATCATGTGACTTAAAGTGATGTTTGGACTGAAATGACAAACCAGTCAAATAAATGACGTCACATCACATGAGATCTTGAAGAGCTGCAGATTCGTCCAGGTAGACGCATCAGCTCCCTCACCCTCTCTGACTCCCCCTCTCCTAAATCTTATTTCCGGTTCCCAGGTCCTCCGTGGGTGAATAAATCGGAGTCGGCGTTTTTCCGTGGGCGGGACAGTCGAGAAGAACGTCTGCAGCTCGTGGCCTTGTCCAAGAAGAACCCAGAACTGTTGAACGCTGGAATCACAGGATGGTTCTTTTTCAGAGACCGAGAGAAAGAGGTGGGAAAAGCAGCTCTGGTCGGGTTCTTCGACTTCTTCAAGGTGAGAGAACCTCAGGTTTTACTGCAGTAGTACTCCGACAGTGTCCGACAGGTTTGATTGGTTAGTCATCAAAGGTCTGGAACTTTCTAAACAACTTAGGAACTGTTGTTGTTGTCACTGATTCACCGAAGGCTGCAGAAAACAAGGTCAAAGTGTTATCAAGTACTACAGTACTACTATAGTACTACTACAGACTAATAACATCCAGTACGGGTGACTTCTTTTCTCTTCCCTCCATTCTTTCAGTTCAAGTACCAGGTGAACATTGATGGTACGGTGGCAGCCTATCGGTTCCCGTACCTGATGCTGGGCGACAGTCTGGTTCTGAAGCAGGACTCTCAGTACTACGAGCACTTCTACATGCACCTGCGGCCTGGTACTCACTACATCCCAGTGAGGAAGAACCTGTCGGATCTCCTGGACAAGATCAGATGGGCCAAAGAGAACGACGCTGAGGCCCAGCGGATCTCCAGAGCGGGTCAGACGTTGGCCCGGGAGCTGCTGCAGCCCACCAGACTGTACTGCTACTACCACAGGGTCCTGTCGACGTACGCCGACCGACAGAGGGGGCGGCCGTCCAGGCACCCAGACATGGAGCTGGTTCCTCAGCCTGACGACCAGACGGCCGTCTGCTCCTGTCACCGTGGAAACCTCCGAGACGAACTGTGACGCTGTCTGTCCTCGTCCTCCCACGGTCCGAGGTTCTGACCCACAGAAGAACGCCTCCTCCAGGACCAACAACACTTGACGTTCTTCTGAGGTAAAGCCTGGTTCTTCACAGAGGCTCAGGTCAGAGGTCAGAGGTCAGGTGGAATTTGTCTGTCCAGACCTTATATCAGTGTGTGTTTGACTTTTGTTTTCAATGTGAAAAAATACTTGAAGTTTTCATCAATTCCTTAAAGTGAGTCGATAGTCGCTAACAACGACTGAAGCATAAAACAAATAAGATAAAAGTAGTAAAATGAGGTCAAAGTTAATCCAGATCAGAAGTAACTTGGTTCATTAAAGCTAAATATTAGTTAAAAGGACTAGATGAAAAGTTAGCCACAAACCATGTTTAACAGTGTAGCACAGTAGCTAAAGGTTAGCGGTCATGGGTGTACTACAGGTTAGTCAAGATAAAAGGTCCTGGTGTCAGTCGATGGTCAGACCAGGTGCTAACAGGTAAAAACAAATGCCTTTTAATTCTCAATTCTACAATCCAGGCCTTTCAAAATAAACTGCACTTTTATTTTGAATAGCAGTGATTAGTGCTCAATACAAATGTAAACACTGGGCTGTTGAAGAGACAACAGCAGAAACCTCACTTTAGTTTTTATATAAATCAAACGTTTTTGTAAACCTCAGTTTTTTTATTTGCCTCATCTTTGTGTCTTTTTCAAATTAAAAGAACGTTCCTGTCACCGTTCTGTCTTCTTTCTGTTGACACTTGATGGGACGTCATCTACAGCAGATGAATATGTGGCCAATAGGTGGCAGTAATAACTCACATGATTCACGTCTGATGGTAAATGCCAAAGGAGACCAGCAGAGGTCGTCGCTTCCTCTGTTTCTCTGAGGTTTCTGGTCTGATCTGGTTTATATTCCCCTCCTTCAGCAGAAACAGTTGTTCGTAGCATTAGCATGGAGCTACCAGTACCAGTGCGTTTGTGTACCACAGGTCACAGGTCAATATTTACAGTCCTACACTAAACAAAGATCAGACCTAGACAGTGTAGTTCAGGTCCGGACTGAAGGGTGTGGTCTGGGTGGAGTCCTCCTCACCCCCTCTGTCTCCTGTCTCACCCGCAGCAACAGTGACAAAGAAATGTTTTGTTCAAATTTTTGTTTTTATTATTTATTATCATAATATATTAAAATGGAAACCTATGACATCATCACCAGCATCAGCTCTGATTGGTTTGTCTGATTGGTAATGACCAATGAGTAGTAATTATAGTAATGGTAATGATGATGATGTTGAACATGTCAGTTAGTCACAGTGGTCACCAGGGGGTTCCTAGTTCTAGTCTTGGTCGCGACATCAAACGTCATGGATCATCATCATCATCATCATCATCATCATCATCAGTAAATCTTAACTCATTGAACTGACCTTTGAACTTTCCAAGAATGAATTTTTAGATTCTAGGGTTGAAAAGCCAGAACCAGCAGATGGTGCTGATGAGAGCTGTAAGGACTGAATCAGAGAACTGCTGTGTGTTCAAGTCCCACCCACTGTGATCTCCTGGTTCTGGGGAGAGTTAGCTGAATTTGATCATGAGAGTCAGTGGGTCGTGGTCCTTCCTGGTGACCACAGCCTGCATCATTCCTGGAGGGGTGTGGAGATACCTGGAGCCTTTGAAGAAGTTCTCGATAAACGCTCGGTCGATTTTGTTGCATTTGCCGATTGCTGCCTCAAAGTTGTTGCTGAGGACGCCGTAGATGTTTCCCTTGTCGTTTTTCCTACCAAAGAACAGGAAGAGTGCGTAGCAGTCCTTACCGATGGAGGTGCAGAAGTCCACCAGCTTCTCGTACATGTTCCTGCTGCTGGACTCCATCTGGGCCAGCTGGAGGGTCTCACTGAAGGCTTCTGTGGGGGCGCTGTCCTCCTCAGCTTCTTCTTTTTCTGGCAGGTGTAGGACTTGGACGGCGATCTGGACCCTGGGGTTCTTGCTGGGTTTGTCCAGAAGGGCCCAGACCCAGTCGGGCCCCAGGAGGATTCTCTGTTCGGGGGTCATGGCGGTGCAGTTGAAGGTGTCAGTCATGTTGAGGCAGACCGACTGAGTGATGTAGGTCATCAAGAAGACCTGGAGAGGGAGACAAAGTCTGGGTTTGGAAAATCACTCTTCAACTGAAGTACTATGATAATACCTGCATTATTTAGCAGAGGGCGCTGTAAACAAAACCAGTGCTGAATGTGGGTCAGTATCTCGGAAAACCCTCCCCTGGTACTGACCTGGGTGAGAACGTCGGGGCTCGGGTGAAACTTGTTCTCTGGGTCCTTGAAGAGCAGGTACTCCTGGGTTCTGGACGAGGCGGCGGTGATGCAGTCGTTGAAGAGGGGGATGAAATCGTTAGCTTTAGCCACAGGGGGCTTCCTCAGAGTGGCGAAGATGCTGGGCCGTGGAGCAGGGGTTTCCTCAGGCTCGGTTCTGGAGTAGGTGTTCTTGATAGGAGGCAAGAAACTGGAGTTCTGGAAAGGGTTGGAAATGGGCTTGATGAGGTTCTGGCCCATGTTGGCTGGATGGTGGAGAGTGGGTCAGATACTGTGGAACAGAAGCAGAACAGTGAGGAGAAGACGAAGACAGAAAACTCTGGACAACAGTGTCCGCCTGGTCCTGTCCGGTATAATCACCAGGACCATGGAGCGGTACCAGCCAGTTTGTCATTGGTTCATCTTAACTAACATTTATTATTAATCAAAGTGAAAGAAAAAGTTAATTTAATTGTTCTACAGTGAAGAACTGGTCCACCATATGGTACCACTGTTCTCTGACAGAGGAACAGACTTGAGTCAAATGGAGTTCCTGATTCAAAGGACAGACTCGTCATAGAAGACTAGATCAGAGGGTCTTACCAGGACGGGTCTGGACCTGTGGTCTTCTCTTCACTGCGGCCCTCTCAGACTCCCAGGAACAAGGTTCTGCTGCTGCTGCGGCTGCTGCTGCACACTGAGGAACTCAGGAGTCCTCAGTGTGTGTGTGTGTGTGTGTTTAATAAAGAGCATTTTCTCTCCCCCCAGGCCTGGAGTCACAGCAGGTGTCAGTAAACAGAAGACTCAGAGAGTCAACAAAGAGCCTCGTGGTCCAACATGTCAAAAGGGCTGGGTGGGGTTCAGGAGGCGTGGTGTCGTCACCCTCCGGCACCAGGCCGGGTCTAGAACCTGTTAGCCTAGCAACAGCTCAGCGTTTCATGTTGAAATATTCTAACAGTCTGGTCGAGTCAGGTTGGAAGGGTTTTAGATCCAAGTCCAAGTCGGTGAAAAAAAAAAAGATGAAAAGTTTCCCCGTGTCCAAGTCCAGGTCCTTGAAGAGCACGTTGAGGACATTTGAGTCCAAGCTCCAGGAGTTCCAGTCTACGTCCAAGTCACCGAGGTGACCAGGACTGGGAGGAAGTGAAGAGTCAGTTACTGGGAAAAAAAAATCCAGATCCAGGTTTGAATCCCAGTCCCTGAGGAAATGTTGAGGGTCAGGACCCAAAGTTTTGATCCCTGGACGACGAGGTCCAGAGACTGGATTGTTCATTTAATAATAATAATGGGATGGCTGACGTCACTGATGACGTCACTGTTACTCTGCTCAGGGCCATTTTTTCTCCTGGTGCTTTTGTTTTTACCGTGAGCGCCATCTGTCACACATCAAGTGTAAAACACCACACGGTGAAGATGGCCAGCAGGGGGCGTGAGAGGATATGGCAGCACATCTTCAACTCTTCAACCGCACAACTGGACAACTCTCGGGGTTCTTCTGTCACCTGTGAAACAATCACAAAAAAAAAAGCAAAGAACCGAGTTGGACCTAGAGAAAAGAAGTTCTCGATGTTCACGGCGGGAAACTGTGGGTTGTTAGCTCAACATTTGAACTGAAAATACGGACAACTGTTAGCCTCCAACTGCTAATTCTGTCCTTCATGTTTTTGGAGTATTACTGCGTCGGTGTATTTAACAGTAAATCATGTCAGTTGTCTACAGAGCGCTGCTGTATCACAGAGAAGGCCTGTTTCCGAGCATCCCCTGAAGGCAGCACAGCCCCGCCCCTCCGTTGGCAGCAGGTGAAGCTGCTGATCCCCTCAGCTGATCCTCACTCACAGGATCAGTCCCGCGCTGATCGTCACTCTTCATCACTTTGCTGCCTCGACACCGCAGGACTGTGCGTGCGTGCGCGCGACTGCCATGATCGCGAGTGCACGTGTCCGTGCGCCTCACATCGTTTCCTGTCTTTACAAGTGAATCCGAGGATTTTAATGTGTGTGGAAGAAGTTCACTCTGGGTGAGTACTGTGTGTGTGTGTGTGTGTGTGTGTGTGTGTGTGTGTGTGTGTGTGTGTGTTCACGACACTCACGTAGTGACACAATCCAAATACTGTGGGATACAGGGAGTGTGAGTTTGTGTGCATCTGTGTGTGTGTGTGAACGTGTGTGTGTGTGTGTGTGTGAGGCCGGCAGCTCTGAGACACGTCGAGAAGTGCGCTCTGGGTGGGTGCTGTGTGTGTGTGTGTGTGTGTGTGTGTGTGTGTGTGTGTGTGTGTGTTCACGACAACTTCTTCACGGATCGACTACTCTATCCTTTATTTCTCGGTGAATCGACCACTTTGGTCTAAACACAGTGAAATATTTGTAATGAGTACACAGTACACAGTACAGAGTACTGTGTTTACTGCCGATCGATCCCTTATTTTTTCACCGATTAATTGATCACTGGTTGTCGATTAGTTGTTTGATGTTCGTTACTGAAACCATGGACAGAAACTGGTTCTGTCACTGCAGCAGGAGATGTTTCAACAGAGGGGAACGCCTCCTCCCCCACCTCCCCCTCCTCACCCCTCCTCCTACACCCACATTGATATTCACTCATTAGCGCCCCCCCCCCTTATGACTGCAGGTGTGAGTGAGAACCAGCGTTAGTTCCAGCCAAGGTTCCTGGTACGTTTGTCCTCACTGTTGGTACCGAAGAGGGACAGGTGTCCACTCCTGTGGGCCACTCAGTCAGTCTGGAACCTGTCTGCTCTGTATCTGGTCTACTCCGTGTGGGCTGCACGTTCTCACTCTGTGTTGAACCAGTCCGACCTGTTGGGCTTATTGTTTGTATCCATAACGTGGGCTACACTCTTCTGGTCCTCGCTGTGTTGAACCAGGCAGACGCATGCAGCCCATATCTGTGGTCCCAGATATGGGCTGCATTCTTGTGGCCCAATGGAGAAATCATCAGAGTGGTTTCCAGAATCTGATCCCAGTTTTTTTTATCTAATAAAAGTGGGCTCCAGTCCATCTGGGTTGCTGCCTACACCTGGCTGAGACAGTAGGCTGTGGGCCTCATCCACTCAACATTGGGCCACAGTGTGGTTGATGACTGATGTACTGGTGTGTGTTCATAACTGTGTGGATCCTCCGTCAGTCCTGACTGCGGTTGATCCGCTCAGTCAACAGTGACGTGGGCGGAGCTACAGGAACCGGTCGGACGGTCTCAGGTCGGACTAACTGGTTCTTGTGCAGACACTGAACTGTAGGATATTTAACCATTAACCACCAACTGGGACTGAGTCAATGACCTTTGAACCCAGACCACTGAGTGTTTGCTCAAAGTTTGACCTGAAACAGGGGCTACTGAGTTAGCTCACAGGATGGCTAACACATTAGCCTTCAGCAGCTGACACACACACACACACACACACACACACACACAGAGGCTTTGTGCTGTTGAACAGAGTCTGTGTTGTGTAACTGAATGGTGCTGTCACTAACACACACACACACACACAGAGTGGGGGGGCTGTCTTTGATGAGCTGCTCTCTGAGGTCAAAGGTCACCCATATAAGGTGGTCTACAGCTGATGTGAATGTGCACACAGCACATTTCATCAGTTCATGGAACGGTTTCTCTGCAAGCTAAAAGGTTATAAAGTGAACCAGTGCCCCCTACTGTTGTTTGGTGGAGGTGTCACGCTGATGTCTCATCTGTTTACTTCCTTCTTCCTGTCAGAAAGCTCTGGACTTCCTGCTGTCACCATGGAGACGGAGGCCAGTCACATGTTGGAGGCGGCGCTGGATCAGATGGATGACATCATCGCAGGTACCAGTGATGTCATCAAAGATGGAGGGAAAATTCTAGCTTTCTATTGTAGGGACAACAGAAGAGTGGTCGCTGCTCCTGCCATACAGCAAGAAGGTCAGCTGTTCAATTCCCGGCTCTAAATGCTGCTGCAGTTTCCTCCTCTCTCTAAACTTTAGCTTTAGGGACTTCAGGAGTCTACAGACCGGGACCGTTAGAGCCGGGATTGAACCTCTGACCTTCTTCAAGCACAAGCACTTACCACTCTTCCACCTTGGCCTACAGAAATAGTATTCTCCAGATGGAAAAATGTTCTTCTAGTCAGTCCATCATCTCCATCATCTTCATCATCTCCACTCTCTAGGTTCCAAAGCAGCAGCAGTGGTGGACTTCTCCATCAACTTGTACGACCTTGGTTCTTCCATCAGTACCGACCCGCTGCAGGTGGTCCAGTTGGCTGAGGACCTGAAACTGGCCCTGGATCTTCATCTAAACCAGGAGCACAGAGAAACCCTGAGAGAACAGCTGCAGACGGAGACGGTGGAGACTCTGAGGGACTGGCTGTGGGGAGACCGGGTCAGTACTCCTCTGTCATGGTCCACCATGTGGGTCTAACCCTCAGCCCACTTCACTACAGGACTGTTTAAAGAGTTAATCACAGCTGTTTAACCTGTGTCCTTGACCTGCAGGGGGTGCTGGTTTTTTTTCACACGGCAGAACAAAGAACCCATTTATTTTCTGTTTGGTTCATGTTTATCAGTTTCACTCTTCAGGCTAACAGTTAGCAGGATTTCTCAGAGACCTGTCGACGCCCTGAAGACTCTTCATGTCCACTTATTTTCTGACTGGGCTGCAGTTTACACCCCCACCACCCCACCTCGATTATAGAAGTCAGCCAGATGCAGCCAGCAGCTAGCATAGAGTTCAGTAGAGTCTGACGACTCAGTGGAGAGAAAACGACAGAAACATAAACAAAAAAAAGTTCCAAACAGAGGAACAGGAAAACAGGAAAGTCTGACTCCCCCTCCCCTCACCCCCTCCCTCCCCCATTCATCCCCCAGACACCAGTTTTCTGAGCTCAGCCATTTGACTATCAGAGAAAGTTGAGAAGAAGGAAAGAAGAAGAAGGAGGAGGGGGGCGGGGGGGCACAGAAGTAAAAATAGGAGCACAAATAAGGAGGGGAAGGAGGGGGAGGAGGAGGGGGAGAAGAAAAGAAGGAGGAGGCTCAGAGTGATGAAGGTTTGGAGAGAGTGAGAAGAAAAATCAGAAAAGAGGGGAGTGAAAAACTGTCGGACGGAGGGAGGGTGAGGACGGGGGAGGGAGGTTCCTGTTTCTGTTAAACTCTCTCTCTCACACAGTCAGTCAGTCAGTCAGACAGGCGGCTGTAGAATGAACAGTGTCAGTGTCAGGCAGAGGCAGCCTCTGATTGGCTGTCAGCATGGAGACGCCCATTGACTTCTACAGACACTTCACCTGGATGAGGAGGAGAAAGGTGAGACTCCTTCACTCGTTTCCTCTCCTCACAGCTGCTTCCTTAACACCTGGAGGAGATAGAGACGGAGCGAGAGAGAGGGAGGGAGAGAGAGAGGGAGAAAGAGGGAGGGTGGGACAGAGGGAGGGAGAGAGCGCGAACGTCCGAGTGTTAACGCTGTGATGTCACTTCCCTCATGTCCATGTGACTGTGTGTGTGTGTGTGTGTGTGTGTGTGTGTCAGCTGACTGCCTCAGTGTTTCACTCCCGGTTCTCAGTTGAACCAGTGTCTGTTTCTAATCGATCACATGAGGTTCTGGTACTGACTGTGGAGGTTCTGGTACTGTTTCAGTACGGTACTGTTTCAGTGGTACCAACAGCGGTGCCGCCCAGACACACATGGTCCTGGTGGAGTCCACAGCAGGTCATGGGCCTCATTACCAGAAGGTGGCGTCCTGCATGTGCTCATACATTCTTCAGCACTGGGATCATCAGTTCCCTGGAACTGTTTGTCAGCAGATGTTCCACCCACTCTCCAGCCAAAACCCTTGTCCTAAAAACTAAAACTCAATGTGTGTGTGTGTGTGTGTGTGCGCGTGTGTGTGTGTGCATGCAGGTGAAAGTCTGCTCTACAGAAAACAATGACAGCTACCAGGAGAGGCTGCTTCGTCTAGAGGGCGACAAAGAGTCTCTGGTGCTGCAGGTCAGAACCGACTCGTTTTCACCTTTGATCATTTTTCTGCAGTAACAACAACGCTTAAGCTAACCTCGACTCAGATCACCGCTAACTTTAGCTCAGCTTTTGTTGTTGTTGGTAAGTCATAACGACTGTGTCATCCGACAGGTGAGCGTCCTGACCGACCAGGTGGAGGCTCAAGGAGAGAAGATCAGAGATCTGGAAAGTTCTCTGGAGGAACACAGGCAGAAACTGGCTTCAACAGAGGAGCTGCTGCAGCAGGGAACACACACACACACACACACACACACACACACCCCCCCGCTGTAA
>NC_024312.1:4492036-4493567 GCF_000523025.1 Cynoglossus semilaevis | reverse complement strand
CAGTCACTAGGTGGCAGCACCTCATACAGTGGTTTGTACAGATATAAAATGTACATTTTTTCAGGTTCTCAACTGTATTTCAATTCGCAGGGGTGTGGGTTGCGGGGTGGGTGGGGGGGCATTTCTGTCCCCGGGGGGGGCATGACAAATAATTAAGCACTAAAGAAACACTTCAGTCGGAGATGGAACTGTTGAGGCGGTTCCAGCAGCACGGTACCGTCTAATTCACAGCCCTGTGGGAGTTCTGTGAAGTTCCTGTTGTGGTTATTCTGGGATGATGATTGGATGATGAGGCATCCAGGACCCTCCCCCTACCCCCCACCCCCCGCAGCGTGAAGCCTTCAGCAGGTCACTGACTGTGTGTGTGTCCAGGAGCTGGTCCGCAGGACTCGTCTGGAGACCGAGAAGCTGGACCTGATGGACGAGGTGTCGTACCTGAAACTGAAGCTGACGGAGGTCAGCGTGGAGGAGACGGACGGTTCTCAGCCAGAGGTTCTCCAGGACGACCAGCTGGACAAAGCTGAGGTACTGACTCTCTGTCTTTGAGGTAGAACCCCCCCCCCCACACACACCCCAGTCCAGTCAGACGGGACGTTTCCTCAGTGAAGATCGTAGAAAGTCAAGCCAATCCTGAAGAGCCTCTGGAGTGTATTTTCATAAATGGCCAGCAGGTGGCTCCAGGCCTTTTATCAGATTTGAATATCACGGTTCCATGTGTTCTCCTTCTCACTGGAGAACCTGGTTGGTTCTAGAATAGACACCGAGGTTGTGGGTTTACATCCAGGATGTCAGCAACTCTACATTCCTGGTGAGGGCAGCAGTGAGTTCAGAAGAGTGAGGAAGTCGTTCACTTTATTTTTTATCTTCTCACTGAAGCTCAACACATTTCCTCCATATCTTCAAAGGGTGGGTGTGTGACCACTTCCTGTGTTGTCATGTGGCGCTCGTTCTGTCTGACGGTCACTTCCTGTCTGACCGTCACTTCCTGTCTCACTGTAGTTTTTTTTATTGGTTTTTAAGTCAAACATAAAACCCACAGAACATGACATGACAGCAGTGGTGATCAAAACAGAAGATGATAGAAGTGTCATAGTATCGTACCAGGCCTTTCATCAACAGATCCTACAACATGCACAGTTTACACATCACATGTGAATCAGAGAGCATTCTGGGAGTTGTGAAATGTGATGATCACCGGTCTCGGGCGGTCACTCTTCGGTCCAGGGATCCGATGAGCCCGGTCCATCTTTGGCAGGACTCCGTATGTTGTCCTGGACTAGAAGAAGGTTTTCTGTTGTTCAACCCTGACTTTCCTCTCCTCTTTCTACACCTCCTCCTCTTCCACCTCCTCCTTGGCCTCAGTGTGTGGTTAACTTCATCAGTGAGCTGCAGGAGCAGATGTGCAGGTTTCAGGCGGAGATCAGCTCCCGTATCCAGGAGAAACAGGCGGTGGAGGATCAGGAGGTCCAGCAGGAGGCAGGTCCCGGAGGCAGCCGGGCTCAGGGCTCTGGGTCGGCCTGGATCCAGAATG
>NC_024312.1:4451608-4491996 GCF_000523025.1 Cynoglossus semilaevis | reverse complement strand
CCACTCCCTCCTTCTAACCCATCGGGTCGCTTCCCAAAACCAAACTAACTTGTGGTTGTGCTGGTACTGTTTGGTTCTCTGGTTCCTGCAGACGTTTGATGCACTTTTCTGTGAGGAGTTCCTGAGTTCTTCAGTTACAGGAACCATTTTCTTCTTGTCTCCAGGACATCAAAGCTTTGATCTCTGTTTGAACCCACGTCCATCTGGAGAACGTCTGATGGACGTGGGTTCTCCACTCGGCCTCAGATCTGCTCCTCACATGAAGTCAAACATCTGGTTCTGGACCCAGGCCGGGGTTTGGCTCTGTGGTACTTTTCCCTCCATGGCAGTGGGCTGTCACTTCAGTTCATCACAGATGGTTAGCTTCTCTAATGAGAGACATATTTGGCTGCAGTACCACTGCCAGCCAACAGGGGAAGAATTAGCTAAAACAATATTGGTTGTAAGACTCTGATTTGACCTTTGACCCCAGGTGTAGTGTTTTAAACTGAGGATGTAAAAAGTGACAGCCCTGATGCCGTACTAACAAAGTTGACCAGGTGGAGGCGCACTTGTTTTAACCCAGACTTCCTCTGGACTGTGGTTGTCTGTGCTGAGCCGGGTCAGGGGTTCTGTTGGTCCTGTCCCTCAGACCTGATGGACCGTTATTGCCCGTAACCCTGATGTTGGACCACGTCTCAGTCTGTGTCCGTGTGTGTGACAGGGTTTGGCTGCAGAGGTGGAGCAGCTGAAGAGCAGAGTGGAGGAGCTGGAAGGACAGAGGAGTCAGTTTGAGAAGAAGCTGAGAACAAGAAAGGTGTGCGGACCCCCGGCCGCGGCGGGGGGGGGGGGGGGGGGCCAGGACGGGGGTCCAGACCCTGTAGCTCCTGGTTCTCTGGGAGACTGACTCTGGTTCCGTCTCTGCTCCACAGACCCAGATCTCGGAGCTGCAGCAGATCTTGGCCTCCAAAGATGCTGAGATCGAGGGCCTGAAGATGCAGCTGTTGACTGAAGACAGCTCAGCCAATGACAGCGCAGAGAGAGGTACACGTGCACATTCACATGCACGCTGGTTCACAGCCACGCCAACATTAACTGACCTGTGTCCTATGACCTCCAGAACTACTTCTGTTAAATCTGCAAACTGTACCCTCTGGCACGCTGGTTCACAGCCACGCCAACATAAACTGACCTGTGTCTCCAGAACTACTTCTGTTAAGTCTGCAAACTGTACCCTCTAACAGCCTTCCTCTTCATAGTCAGTCAACTGTACCTGTACCTGTACTGTCTTCTTCTGTTAGACCAGGAGTACCAGCGACTAAAGGCAGGGATGGAGTCTCTGTTGACCTCCAATGATGAGAAGGGAAATGGAGTCAATTGGTTAAAGGGCTAATCCCACTGTTTGCAGGTGTGTTAGTGTCTGTGTCTGCCGTGTCACAGACACTCACTCTTGGATGTTCACTCTCAGATTTTTGTAATGATGAGGTTCTTGACCTTTGACCTGTGCTGATCCCCAGGACCGTCGTATTGAGGAGCTGACCGTCCTGCTGGGTCAGTACAGGAAGCTGAGGGACGTGGTGGCTCTGACCCAGGGTCAGTGCTGAGAACATGATGACACACACACACACACACACACACGGGTTGGCCACGCCCACTCCTCACTCACTCACTTCCTCTGTCTCTGTCTTGTTGTCCTGCTGCAGGCAGCAGTGAGGAGGAGCTGAACTCTGTCAGGACCTCAGCTGTCAGTCACAGAGCTCACGCTGACACCCTGAGGTCAGAGGTGAGAGGACGCTCACACACACTCACACAGTCACACACACACAGTGTCTTTCTAACCAGTGTGTATTTCTGTGTCTAGTTTTCTTCTCCAAAGTTGTCCCCTCTCATCTTGTCTTCATCTTCGTACAACCGGGCCTTGGACTTGTGGTACACACACACACACACACATGAGGCCCCTCCCCTTCAGCGGGTTCTTATTAATACTGTAGTAATACTGTAGTAATACTGTAGTATTCTGAGGTTCTTCAGTAACAAATTTAACTTCTTCATCAGTGTCTTAGTTTTATCTTCGTGTTTTTATTTGACATCAAATTTACTTCAATGTTGGTTTTTTTTCTTCAATAATTTTGTCTGAATTAAGTAAAAAAAAAGTTAAGTTATCAAAAAGTATAGATTTTTTTTTTTTTTTACTCACCTCAGTTTGTTTTATTAAGGAACGGATAATTAAAAAGCCTGATTTTATCACAGTCTCCAGGATCCAGTGTGTGTGTGTGTGTGTGTGTGTGTAAACACCTGGTGTTGTAGCTCGGCTGTGCTGTCTCTCCTCAGGCCCAGGTCCAGGTCCAGGTCCAACAGTCTAGAGGAGCTACACAGTGATTCTCTACAGGAGGTCTGTGTCTTCACATTTAAAGCAGGGAATAAGAAACACCTGTAGTTAACAAACCAACCTGAGGTGTCACTGTTTCCCTAAAAAGCCCTTTACTACTGCTGTCTGCTGCAGAACCTTCAGCTGGAGCTCAGCAAGTACCAGACTCTGCCTGGAAAACGCAGCAGAAAGATGGAGCGGAGGGTGGAGCTCAACGGACACTCTGACTACATGTCTCCACTGCAGGTGTCACCTGTTCTCCACCAGGGGCATGACTACAGTCTGAGTGAGTTCCACTGTTGCCCAGAATGTTCTACTAATATTGACTGACCTTCAGTCTTTGGTTGATGTTTAGAGTAGATCAGATTGGATATGGACTTTGGTCTGAGCTAAAATCGCTGATTTTCTTCATGGAGTGAGGTCATCCTGTGTCAACACCGTTGGCTTCTTTCTTACTCCTGCCTCTCGTGTGTGTTCAGGACCTACAGAGGAGCAGGAGCAGGAGCAGGAGGAGTTCCTCCTCTCAGACCGGTCTACTCTGTCCTCAGGACAGCAGTCTCCTGGTTCACTGGAGCAGAGGAAGAATCACCGAGGCATCAGGAAACTGTGGGGGAAGTGAGTGTCGAAGACCAAACTGTTCGGCTGATCATGTGACTCCATCCAGATTCTGACATGAGCATCAGAGCAGCCATCAGTACCAGTCTACAGGAACCGGTCCTCGTTGGCTGTGATGAGCTGCTGGTGGAGGTTCCTTTAGGCCCAGTCCAGGAACCTGAACTGTTTACGTTCTTGTAACCTCCAGGATACGCCGCAGTGAGTCAGGGAGTCCTGTCCAGGTTCACGACCCGGAGCTGGGAGAGTTCAGGAGGGGGGGGTTCAGAGCCACAGCTGGGCCCCCACTGGCCCGTTCATGGAACATCAGGTACTCTTCATGATGACATCACCCTGGTCTAAGCTTTAGTCCCGTTGAGGATTGACAGTGGTACTCTGTGTCCACCTCAGAGACATGAAGACGCCGTTCTCCACGTGGAACACAGAGCAGGTCTGTGATTGGCTGGAGGACATCGGACTGGGTCCGTACTCTGTCTTAGCCCGTCAGTGGGTCACCAGTGGTCAGACACTGCTGTCGGCAACCCCGCATGACCTGGAGAAGGTACACACACACACAAAACCTTCAGTTCTCTGTTCTATTTCTGACCCGTTCCTAAAGGTCGGTACTGAGTTCAGAAGAAACAACAACAGTCTGAAAGGACATCTCTCTGTGTTTGACAGGAGATGGCGATGAAGAGCCCCCTCCACAGGAAGAAGCTGCAGTTAGCCATGAAGGCAGCTAGCAGCCCACAGCCGGAGCGGTCCGTGGATCTGGACCACGTCTGGGTCACAGGTGAGCACCGATCCGTTCTCTTGGGTTTGCAGCTCCAGACACTGAAGGGTTAATCCTGGAGCTGCTCCTGCTGCAGGTTGGCTGGACGACATCGGGCTGCCCCAGTACAAGGACCAGTTCTACGAAGGACGGGTGGACGGACTCATGCTGCAGTACCTGACCGTGGTCAGTAGGGTGCACACTCCACAGTCCAGTCTTTGACAGGCCTGAGTCAGTTCTAGAGATGAAGAACTGCTTGGTGTGTGTGTTTATCAGAACGACCTGCTGCTCCTCAAGGTCACCAGTCAGCTCCACCACCTCAGCATCAAGGCCGCCATACGGGTCCTGCACCTCCACGCCTTCAACCCACACTGCCTCAGACGGAGAGCCGGCAAGGTGGTGAGGAGAAAGAGGGGGAGGAGGGGAGGGCGAGGGGGAGGAGAGAGAGAAAGAGGAACTTCCTGAATCTCTATGTGGAAACAACCGTCACCACCTCCTTTCTGTGCTTTAACTGTTAGCTGGACAGGCTAATGTCCACTTCTATCAGACTAACCCTTCCCTGGTTAGCGTTAGCTTTGACCAAAGACATGGACTCGAACTTCCTGCTTCAGTAGATCAGATTCAATCCAACGTTCTTGGTCTTGTCTTGGTTTCAGAGTCAGTTCTCTCCCACTGAGGTGGTGCAGTGGTCCAACCACCGGGTCATGGAGTGGCTGCGGTCCGTGGACTTAGCAGAGTACGCCCCCAACCTGCGGGGCAGCGGCGTGCACGGAGGACTGATAGTAAGTTGATTTATTTAAATAAAAAAAAAACTCCACATCAAAGGTTTGAAGCTGGAGCCGTTCTTTTCTGGAAGGTTCTTCCTCCAGCTCCGTGGTCCAGGGTTCTGTTCTACCAGTCTTATGGCGCCTCTGTCTGTACTGTCGTGCGTTTGTCGTCGACTGACCTGAATGATTTAAATAATGCTCCAGATTTACCCCCATACACAAACTGACCACCGGAGGCAGCAGTGAACCAGCAGCTCCTTCAAACGCTGGCGCCACCACTCTGTCATGACCCTAAACTGCAGCTGTTCTCTGCAGATGCTGGAGCCGCGGGTCAACGCCGACTCGTTGGCCACCCTTCCGAACATCCACACTCACACAACGCGGCTGCGGCGCCACATCACCACCAACTTCAACAACCTGGTGGGATCTGAAGCCCAGCAGGAGAAGAGGGAGTTCATGGAGGCGCTGGGCTCCAGCCCACTCAATATCTCCGCTAAAGTGAAGGTCAGAGGTCAGAGGGTCAAGAGCCCCTGGTAATGTTATCACAGAAAGCTCCTGTCACTTTTGTCCCCTCAACAGACGGTGGACAACAAGTGGACAGATAGATGATTGTCAGATAGTTGGTGGACAGGTCAGACATGTTTGTCTGCAGTAACCACAGTAGACCACCAGGAGGAGCTCCTTGTTGATGGACAGGTGATCCTTGTCTTCAGATAATCTCACGTCTGTTTTAAACCTCTGCAGCCAAAGAAGCTGGGCTTGTCCAACCTGACCCACCTGAGGAGAAGACGTCCAGATGAGTCCACAGACTATGTCTGTCCCGTCCAGTCTCCAGGTCAACCAGTCTCAGGACACGCTGCTGAGACACAGACTCGTCCCCGCTCTGGTTTCAGAGGCCTGAATCCCATTTTGGACCGAGAACAAGGAAACCATTCCAGGGACCAGAAGGGACCAGAGGACTGGACAGAAGACCAAGCTCCCTGAGTTGGACCACCTCCCTGCTGGGCTGCAGCCCACTAATACCTCAGTCAGTACCTCAGTCCGTCTGCTGGTCACAGATGACACTGACCGTTCAGAACTCCTCTGCCTCAAACCTCTAGACTCTGTCTGTGATGTCATTTCCTGCGGACCAGTCTATACAGTACCTACACTTTTCCTTGGTGTTAAAGGGATGGGGCGGGGTTTCTTCACCGATCACACTGTTCTCGACTATTATTGTTCAGCACTGACATCTACTGGCAGAGAGTAACAACTGCAATTTACCTTAAGATGACTTTGACATGTACTAACTGTTTTTTTTTAAATTTGGAATTAAAACAAAATCAAGTCTGATGTAGTTTTTTTTGTGCTCGACAAAATAATGAAATTATCAAAGCATTTCAGGTGTTCAAAGGTATTTTTTATATAAATCTCCTTTGATTTCAAAGGAGTAAGTTAGAAAAACGTTTTTTCTTTAAAAAATGAATAAAACATCACCAAACATTAGAACAGGAGTGTCCACCTGGACCAGGACCAGGATCATCATTACACTAAAAATAACTCAGTCTTTTCTTCTTTGTTTTCATACATAAAAGTCAATCAGATGAACGTTCACAGTCTTCACTTTAGGCCCACAGGCCGTAGGTTTGACACCCCTCCATTACAACAACCAATAAAAAGAGAATAAAGTTCCTCCAGTGCAGACATGAAGGTGGTCAGAACTGCAGTATGGTCAGTAGGTTGTAGGCGATGGTGTCTCTCATGGCCTCAGCGGTGCCGTAGGATTCCGAGACGCTGGGGTCCATGTCAGGCTGTCTGCCCGAACCGTCCAAAGGCCGGACCTCGGTGTTCCACTCCGGCAGGAAGTGGTCTCCTTGGACTTCACAGATGTTGTGGAGGATGCAGCAGGTCGTGATGATCTTTGGCGCCATGTCCATGTCAACCTTCTTCAAGAGACACCGCCAGCGTCCTCTCAGGCAAGCGAAGGCAGCGTCCACCACAGACAGACCCGACGACAGGGTGAAGGAGAAGCGGCGCTGCTCCGAGGTCAGCTGCTCCTCGCTGCTGTAGCCTTTCATCAGCCACGGCTTCAGGGGGAAGGAGACGTCACCGATCAGATGGACTGGGACCTCCACGCTGTCACACAGCAGCGACCTCTACAGGAAATCAGAGTTAAAGGCAACAATTAACGAAACAAGCTTCAAGTCCAGACCGATCGGTACCTGGGTCCAGACCCTCACCTCTCTGGGGAACAGGTACCTGTCAGGACTCTCCACGGCCTTCATGGACAGGCTAGAACTGGACAGTACCGTGGTACTGCTGCTGCTGCCGGGGCAGCCGGCATGGACATCAGTGAAGCTGTGGAGGACACAGACACGGAACAGACTGGTGTCAGTACCAGTCCACAGACACACTGCTCCACTAACTAGTTCCTGGTACTGTTGTTGTCACCTGGTACACATTATTTCAGTGAAAACAGGTTCCTGAAACTTTACCAGTTCCTTGTAACAGTTCTTAGATTTGAAAAACACATGCGCTCTGTCCCTAGTACCATTTATAAAAAAAACATACACGGTTCTGGTACCAGGTGCCAGACCCTCCCGCCTCACCACATGTTTTGATCCACCACAGCCTGCAGGATGACCGAGTGCCAGCCGTTCTTGTTCAGGTACTGTTCCGGGTTCTTCCTGGTGGCGGTGACGGGGATGTGGGTCACGCCGATGGCCCCCGCACACTGCGGGTAGCAGCGGTCTTTGAAGGCCTGCAGGGTCTCGTCCAGCTGCTGGTCGCTCGGCAGCGACACGAAGCGGTGAAGAAGCCGCTCCACAATAGTGGTGCACACCTGCCGGATGATGCTACACACGGTGCCGACACCAACACCGAAAAACCCGGAGATACCGCGGTACTCCCCGGAGCGGGCCAGCCACCACAGGGTGATGGCCAAACGGCGGCCCGGTTCGATGGGGACCACGGAGGTCGTCTCCTTTCGCTTAATCGCGGGACCGATCAGTTGGAGGAGATGATCGAAGGTTGACCTGGAAACGTGAAACTGAGACTTGAACTCATCATCGTTGAAACGCTGGGCCATCGTCCAAAAGTTCTGTCTGCGCTTCGGATTCGGAACCACGGTCTGTGTGTCGGTGGCGGAGAGGAGGCTGAGAGCAGCCGCCAGGGATGAGAGCAGGAAGGCTCTTCTGCGGCGCAGGTACTGCCGCGTTCGCCGCTGCCTCTCCCGCTGCTCCCGCAGCCTGCGCCGCCGCAGCAGCAAACTCGTCTTGAGCCGCACCTGCTCAAACAGTTGGAGCTCGAATTCCGCAGGAAGAGTCGAACTGAGAACCGGACCGATGAGAGCTAAGAGCGGAGCTAGCTCATTTGTCGGGTTCGACTCCATTTTCCTTCGCCTGTACACACCAACAAAAACCGTCGCCTGTTGATGACGTAGAAGTAGAGCAGTGGCACTTGTTAAAACGTTAATTATTGCCCTCTACTGGACTGGAGGACATAATTCTGCAATATCTACTATTTTAATTTTTATTTAAGAAATTCGATCGTTACTTTTTTGGTAATTCAATATTCCCCCATCTTCAGACCAAATAGTTTTTCTAAACTTTTGTCTCGTTCTGGGAATTGTTTTGTTTTGATTTTTAATATATATTTTAACTCAACTACAGCACTATCCTTGGTTTTCATTTTTAGTAACTTAATTTTTCTTCTTCTCTGCCGTCTGATCTGTCTGGATGTTTATTTTAGTTTGTTCTAAACCACCTTTTTTCAATAATAATTATAAATCTTCCTTCTTTAGCTCATTCCCAGCGTTCTTCTCCTCCTCCCTTCTTCCTCCGTCACAAACAGAGGAGTTGACAACAATGATCCCTACCACCCTGCAGGAGGCGTTGTACCTGGGTGGGCCAACAGCTGAAGTTTCAAATAATGTCAAGTCCTGGAGCGTCCCTCGGCCCAGCAGTTTACCCAGCTCTCCAAGAGTTCCCAGCATGCCTCAGTCTGACTCAGGCGAAGCGTGAAACCGGGCCTTCTGCTGTGGGGAGGTGCGGCCTGCAGGGGGCACTCTCCTCTAGGCGACTGCAATACGCTTGAGATAAATGTCCAACAAAACAATGAGAAATAATGCTGAAAGTTTCTGTCAGATGTCAGGTGGTCCTGGAGTGTTCCTGGAGTGTTCCTGGAATGGTCCTGGAATGGTCCTGGAGTTGACCTGGAGTACGGTACACACTGTACATTGTTGAAAACTACGTTCACAGACCAAAGAAATCAGTGATTTTAGTTCAGACCAACGTCCCTACATATACATACATACATCTGTTTGTGTTGTGAGGCACAGTAATGGGAGCAGATGGTTCTGGTCCCCGTGGCCACAGTGAGGGGTGTCAGCTGGGGACAGTGGAGGAGTTTGAGGGACAGCTGCCTGCTGGTCTGCCAGTGAGACCAGCTGCTGCAGCTGAAGGTGGAGGGTGAGCTGGGAAGCTGCGAGGCAGGAGTCCTGCAGTGGCTTCAGTTTAAAAGGTGACATCTGGCAGAGGAGGCTCAGATATGGCCCGCGGCTCAGTGACGGCCCGCGGCTCAGACAATCACTGACAAGTTCAATGTTGTCTGACAGCATTTAACTCAGGAGGTGGGAGTGGGGGGGGGTGGGGGTTACTCACCTGTTGTCTGAGGTGATGGATAAAGGGGGGGGGTCTTGAATATTTATTTTAATTTGAATTTTTTTTTTTTTTTCTGTAAAGAAAATAACCAGCTTGACACGTGGAGCTACTGGTCGACCAGACAAACAAAAACCCCAGTCACCCAAGAGGTGAGGTGAAGATCCCCCACAGAGACGTCTGACTGACACAGAGAAGACAGTGGACAGAGAAGACAGTGGACAGAGAGGACAGTGGACAGAAGGACAGCTTCTGTCTGTAACTTTTAATCATTCTTTTCATGTTGACATAGAAAAACCTGAAGAATCAACACAAACTGTCGATCTTTTCAGTCTCTGAACTGGGCCTGGGACAATCCCAGCAGTCACCAGGTGAGGGCAGAGTTACACCGTGCCCATCACAGGGTCAGGTATCAGGACAAACAGTCATTCACACACATTCACACCTATGGTCAGAAGACCACCATATCAGGAGGAACTTCAGTCCAAAACACTGAGGAAAACAAGTGCAGCCTATGTTTGTGAGGCAGAGGATCACGTGACTGTCCGAGGCGTCTGATTGGACAGAGTCACGTCGCCATTGTCTGTGTGTTTACGGTGACGTCAGCGTCTAATTCAGGTGATACAGACATGAAGGTAACTGACAGGTCAGTCGACCAATCAGAGCCTGTAAGTGTTTCTGTTAAGGACCGGTTCTTTTTTTTTTAAGACTTGGTTCTACCTTTAAGTCCAGTCTTTAGACGTCGTTCATCCCTGTCTTCAGCTCCTGCACCTCCCACTGACTCCTCACTTTATCGTCTCCCAACGTGACCTCTGGCCGCTGCAGCATCGTCTGCTCTAATCCGGTCAGATGTGGCCCCGGGGGGAGCGGGGAGACTGAGGGGGCAAAGTTAGAATATCCTGGGACAAGAGCAGAGGTGTAGTAGAAATGTGGGGGCAGGGGGGCGCTGTGGGGGAACAGGGTCCGGGGTATGAAGGGGGGTGTGGGCCTCTGAGAGGAGTCACCAGATCCTGGGGTTTTGTCTGAGGAGGCGGCCAGTTCAGCCAGAGACCAGAGTCTGGGTTTGGAGACTGGACCCTGGACGGAGCCACCAGGACCTCTGAGGTCCTCAGACGGTGGACTGGAAGTAGGGTCCGGCTCCGGGGGTCTCAGCGTCCGAGGTGTGGTGTGTTGAGGAGAGCTGCCAGTGGGGGCTGGGCCTGTGATGGGGGGCGGTCCTCGGTCCAGAGACTCAGTGAAGTCTGGATGTTTGAGGACAACGTCAGTGCTGCCGTCTCTGCAGGTCAGAGGATGACAGCGCCCCACTGAGGATAGAGGAAGGTCTGCAGGACAGAACAGAGGACGGGATTAGTTCACACACACACACAGACACACACACACGTACACACACTCACCAGCCGTCTCCGTCTCATCAGTTCTCATCTTCATCGTGACATCATCGTCCTCATGTCTCCCCAGATCAACGTCCTCCTCATCCTCGTCTTCACTGCGGTTCCTGGGAGTCCATGTCAACTTGTTCTCCTTCTTCAGTCGACGGCGAGCGTTGGCGAACCAGGTCGACACCTGAGGGTGAGGAACAGGGTGAGGACACACCAGTGTGGGATGGACCATGGGTGGACCAGTGACCCACCTGCGTGGACCAGTGACCCACCTGTGTGAGGCTCATCTTGGTGACGATGGCCAACATGATCTTCTCTCCTTTGGTTGGATACGGATTCTTCCGGTGCTCGTTCAGCCAGACCTTGAGCGTGGCCGTAGCGTCTCGTGTGGCGTTCTTCCTGTAGGTGGGGTCTCCGTACGGGTACGGCGCCAGGGCCCCCAACGGGTGGAACTCTAAAGAACCAGAGGAGGGGGAGGAAGAGTAGGAGGAGGAGGGGCCGAAGCCTGGACCCTGAGAAAACAGACAGAGAAGAACTCGAACTGTTCTGGTTCTGACGTGGTTCTGGTTCTGACGTGGTTCTGGTTCTGATGTGGTTCTGGTTCTAAGTCTCACTGAGATCAAAATTAAAACATTTAATGAATGTTTTAATTTGGGTTTTTTTGTTGGATGTTGAAAATAAATACTTCGACTCAAAAAAACCAAATCAATAAAATGATTTTTTAAATACTTATCATAAAAAATGTAAAAAATATAGATATTAATATTAAAGAATAAATTATATAAGATAAATCATATAAAATAAAATTAATGTTAACTGTTTTAGTGTAAATTTAGATTTTATGATAAATTATTCTTAGTGCATTTAAATTTAATTTCAAAACATTTTAAACATTTGTTTTTTATCTGAAACTGTATTTTGTAATAATAATAATTTATTTATTTTCTACATTAGACTTTAATTTCTTGGCTCTGACGCAGCAGCATCCACAGACCGTGACGTTTATTAAACAATATAAAAAATATTTCAAAGTTTTATCTTTTTATGTGAAGAATTCTTAATTATAATTTTTACATTCTGTCTTCTTTAATCAAACCTAAAGAAATTGAATGAATGAAATGCTGACAAATTAAACTCAAATTAATGAAATTAAATTAAATTAAATTAAAAAGTAAAAACCCGTCTCCTCCGTCTCTCACCTCAAAACTCCTTGGTTCTCCACCGAGCCGCAGCTGAGCCTTAAACCCCGCAGAGGACGGAGCTGAACTGAAGTAAGGAGCAAAAGCCGAGCGACAGGAGGAGGAGGAGCAGGAGCGGTCCAGCTCCACTGACCTGCAACCTGGGATGAACCTAGAGCTGAAGGAAGAAGAGGAAGAGGAGGGGGAGGAAGAGGAGCGCAGAGCCAGAGAGACCGAAGGCTGGAAGAGGAAACTCTGAGCTGGAAAAGCCATGACGCGTTTACGTACTGAGCAAAGTGACATCTGAGCAGAGAGGAGGAGAGGGTTCCTGGGACAGAGAGGAACAGGAGGAGGAGGAGGAGGAGGAGGAGGGCAGAAGATGGAGAGGGAGGAGATAGAAGTGGAGGAGGAGGGAAACCAGGAGAGTAGAACCCAGAGTTCTGCTCTTCTGGTTTTCCTCCTTCGCCACAAAACTGATTTTTAAAAAGACCAAACTTAGAACATGTTTAAATAATCAAGGTGACCGGGAATCAGACCAAAGTCCACAGAGAAAATCAGTGATTTTAGCTCAGACCAAAGTCACCAAGAACCAACCAGTATCTTTACCTAGAGTATAGCGGGGGTTCACACCCCAGGCAGCCACAATAACACACTTGAAAATAATGTTTGTTTTTTTCTATAATATATAGATCAGTAACTTTTCTTTCTTTTGTTTGTTTTGTTCTTAGATTTATCCCAGGATCGGGATGTGAAAACTCGCAGCCAATCAGGGTGAATGAGCAGAGTCCAGTGACAGCATCTCAGTGCTGGTTGTCACTCAGGTAGAGGAGGTAGGACAGCAAAGCCTGATGGGAAGTGAAGTGAGTGTCTCATGTATATTCATGGAGTCTTTGTTCTTGGTTCGAAGCCTGTGTGGTCAGATCCTGACGTCTGACAGACTCTTCTTCTTTAAACAAACACACACACACACACACACACACACACTCAGACTTCAGCTCCGTGGGAGTGGACTGGGACTGGACTGGGACTGGACTGGTACTGGACTGGTACTGGACTGATCCAGATCTGTTAGAAACCTGACAGAATCACAGAAACATGTACTGTATAAACAGTGGTGTGTGTGTGTGTGTGTGTGTGTGTGTGGACTCAGACAAACTGATGCTGAAGATGAAAATGTTTACGATGATATTGTTGTTGAACTGTTGTTGACAGAGGTTCTCAACCACTGGCCTCCTGACCTGTCACAGGCCATATAGTTTATCACGATGCTCCATCAAAAATAAAAAATGTTTTGACTTTGTTTCAAATGGACTCATTTGCATGTTTGATTGTAAATCAACTGTAATCAACAACCCATAGAGTTGCCCCCTGGTGGACAATCTCTATAATTCTTTTTACTAACCACAGTCTAACCTTGTCAGTACTGTCTGACCGTGTCCCCTGACCCAATGAAAGGAAAAAAGATTCTCCCTCTATCGCATCTTCTAGTGCCATAAATAGAAGTGGCTGTGACTGCGCCCCCTGCTGTGTGAGTGCTGACAGACTGAAGGACAGTCTTCTGCGTCCCACTGCGGCTCAGTAATTAATGTGAAGTACCAGCAGGAGTCTGATTAAAGGTCGTGACCTCACAGCTCTCCGCTGACCCATAAACAGCAGTAAAAGTGTCTTGGGAGCGCCACCAAGTGGTGGGCACAGCTAAATCCAGGCAGCAGGCTGTAACTCCAGGTTCCTCTTCCATCTCCTTCTCCTCTTGTATCTCTGTCCTCCTTTATTTCTAGATTCTGGAAAGGTGTCAGATCAATATCAGAGGAGCAGGAAGAATCGGCCGTCAGCTGCACCTCCTGCTGCACCTCCTGCTGCACCTCCTGCTGCACCTCCTGCTGCACCTCCTGCTGCACCTCCTGCTGACGTTTCCTTTCCCTCTGAAATGAAACTAAACGTCTGTTTAAACATCAGAGGATTTTCAAAATCTTGTGCTGAAAGTCAAACAGTGTTGACGTCCACTCAGGTGTCTTCACAGGACGTCTCTGTCTTCACTGGGTGTGTGTGTGTGTGACAGGTGGAGACGTCCGTCTCTCTGTTGGACGTTTGTTCTCTACATCAAAGCTCCAGTTTGGAGACTCGAGGCGTCTCTGTACCAGCGCTGACTTCACACCATCGACACCGTCTTCACTGTCACTTAGCTGTGGTTAGAAACTCTGACGCTGACGTGAGTGACAGGCGGCTGGTCCACTGGGACACAGCCCAGTTAATCTGTGTTTAAACCACAAACAGTTTCTACAAAAACACGTCAGAATAAACCAGAGGAGACAGTGTGACGGACAGGATGATGTTGTGCGGGAACCAGGAGGAGAACCAGGAGGAGGAGGAGGTGGAGAAGGAGACGGGGGTTTAAAGGATCCAGTCTTTGAAGTCCCTCTCTGGTCTGAGGTACAGACTCAGCTGATCCTGTCACTTCAGGACTTCATCATTTCACAACAGTCGTCTTTACCTGACACACCTGAACACAACACGGTGGCTTCACGTGTCTCTTGTCAGTCTGACAGGAAGTGTTTGTTCCTGGGAACATCAGCCAGGGTTCCACCCTCTCTTTGGATTTTCTACTGTTGAGCAAGGCTGATGAACTGAAGAGTCAGTAGGTGGCAGTAAAGATGCTCACAAGATTCAAATCTCCTGGTAGAGACCAGAGAAGAAGAAAGGCTGAAGGAGTTAGCGTAGCCTAGCCTCGTTGAAGGACCTGCTAACTCCGTTAGCTTCCTCTTTACATGCTAGTCAACTGTTAAAATTGTTCAACATAACCTGTGATGTCATCATCATCATCATCATCATCGTGATGTCCTGAGGTCATGAATATTGAACAATGGGTTAGAGGTCAACGACCTTTGTCACCAGTTTTGTGTCAGACCTTTGTTCCAGGGACTTGGCCTTGACGTTCTTCTGAATCTTTCTACGTTGATGATATCACCCCCCCCCCCCCCCACACACACACACACACACACACCGTCCCAGCTGAAGGCTGATCCCAGAGCTTATGTCTGTAATTAAATCATTAACTCCCACCCCCCCCCCCCACCTTCGCCCCCCAGTCTCTTTTTCTGTTTGAACACCAAATAATGATTTTCTGCTGGAGGAATTACAAGGCTCAACATGTGATCAGGTCCGTCCGCTGTCCCTCAGCACACACACCTCATTATGGAGTCACTGCAGGATGATCACGTCTTTGATTAATGAGAACTTAATCAACACTGGTCCAAGCTGCTGGGTCACATGGTCCAGTCACGCCAAAGTACACTAACCAGGAGGTGAAGTTTCTGTCTGGGTTGATGAGGCGGAGCCTGAGGCTCCTCTCTCCTCTGATTGGCTCCTTCATGTGGAGATCCTCTTCAGTCCAAGTCTGATGAAGACTATGATGTGAGTGGACTTCAGTGAAAATGAAAGCTCGTTATTTCTGACGATGTTGACCTCCGACCTTCATCAACGGCTCTGCTGGAAAACCTTCTGATCAGTGACAGCGTCTTCATATTCCACTGACAGACCAATGTGATCACACGGGGAATCAAACCGACGACACGTTTTCCCTTCTGAGGAAATGATCACGAGATGAATGAAGTTCAGTCTGAAAACAGAGAAGAAAAGATTGGTTATTAATTAACACCGAAACACACGTCTGTCAGGATGGGGAGGAGAAGGGGGGTAGGAAGAGGCAGAGGATGAGGAGGAGGAGGGGTGGCTGGATAAGGGGAAGGTGAAGGACGGGGAGGAGGTGGAGCTGCTGCTGTTTTTCCCACCCTGTCAACACACACACACACACACACAGAGTGTGTGTCCCAGTCAGTGGAGTTAAACCAGATCAGAGAGCCCGGGGTCTGAACCTGTCAGAGTCCAGAGCTGAGCGACAGTCGACACAAGAGGGAGACAAAGAACAGAAGGAACCGTGGGTCACGTGACATGAAGCAGCCTGAACAAACTGTCATTTTTGAGATGATGTCAGTGATTTGTTCTTTTTAGATTTCCTTCTGAAGCCAACCAGCGACAGCTAAACGATGGTAATGAGGGTCGCTCCTGGTTCAGGGGCGAGAACGATGAGAAGTGTCACTAAAAAGGAGGAGCTCAGGAGGAGTTCAGCTGCTCCTGCTGAGTGTGTGATGTAGAGGAGACGGAGTGACAGCTGTGACACAGTGAAAACAACACGGAGTCGAACACTGACTCCGTCTGTTGTCACAGTCTTCACAGTGATTGGCTGAAGAGACAGCGTCTTATTTCTATTGGCTGTCCATCTGATGAAACCATGTGTCAATATATGTGACATATATGTCAACACTGGCCAACGTGGACACATTTGTTTCCCCAGGTGTTCTTCTGTTACCTGTCGTCCAGTGTGATGTCATCGTTGAAGTGGAATCTGATTGGACACCTTCTGTCACTCTGGTCATGTCACCTAAATGTCTTTTTTTATTTCTTTGAAAATGAGGTGAAGGACTCAGTTTGGTGTCAAGTGTGTGGTGAGGGAGTTCATCCTACTAATGTGTAATCACATGTGGTAATAAGACACTGATATCTATCTATATTATATAGATATTTCAGAAAACTTGGCCTTGAAATGGCCAGAAACACCGGAAACGGAACATGAAATCTTCCGAGACTCGGTATGAAAAACTTCGTTTCCCAAAAGTCAAAGCGGCTGATGCGTTTCCTTAACAACGCGATGGAGCGGTGAAGCCTGATTTACTTGGTAACAGAGTCCCGGTCGTGTAAGTTTTTTTCACTTTTAACACTTACATTCATGTTTTTGTTTATTTAAATTAACGAGAAAGCGCCTTTGGCTACGAGAGCGCGGGTTACTGCTGTAAAAGAACAGACGGAACAAGGCTAGCACGTTAGCTTAGCGCCATCGCTAGTTTGAAATTTAAAAAAAACAATAACAATTCAAACTTAAACTTTAAGCTTCGTAATGTCGCAGCCACGTGTCCACACACTAACAACAAACAACAAACACTGTATAAAATTAATTAAAATGGATAAGCGGGTTTTTACAGTTTTTACAAGAACAACTTACATTTTTGTGTTTATTGAGCAGGGCACAGTTATGTGACCTGTTTCCATAAAAAAATAAAAATAATTTAGACCTGAATATATACTGTTAATACGGCAAACATTTGAGACCAAAATATTACGAATAGGAACCATTTCCATAAATGATCACGTGCTATTTGTATTTAGTTCATCTTACAATATTACATGTGGTATAAATAAAACATTTTCCCAAGTTAAATGTTCCTGCTCCCTGTGTTTGTTTCTCAGACCGTCAAATGTCCAGTCAACATGATGTAGCAGCAGCAGCAGCAGCAGCAGCTGGTGACATGTCCCGACCCAAAGCTGTTGTACCAGGTCAGTCATCCTTAAAACATTGACCTGTGTGTTTTCATCACAAACTGTGATTACTGTGTAAATAGACTGAAGGCACCGTTCATCACGTCTCAGTGGTTTTCATCATAACCTTCAAGCATGTTTAAAACCAACAGATGATTTCAGGCTGATTTGGATCTGATTTCAGACACGTCGGTTCATCAAAATGCCCGGGTGCGAACTGACGTCTCCCGAGTGTCCAGGTCAGAGCTGGAGGACCGGTTCCTGCGTCTGTACGAGGAGTCCTTCCTCTTCAAACAGCACATCCAGACACAGGAAGACAAGATCAAACAGTAAGACGACCTGGGTGCACTCAGCTGACCTGGTGCACCTGGTCACCTCTGAGTGTTTTCACCTGGTGGGACATTGACCTCACAGACTGTGTCTCTCACCCGTTCAGACTGGGAACTAAACTGGTGAAGCTGGTGAAGGACCGTGGACGGATGGAGCAGCTGGCTGCAGGAGGGGCTCAGCCCGTCCCTGGAGTTCGAAACGTAGAGATGGAGATGGTGATGGAGGAACTCCAGGAGAAGGTCAGGGGACTGCAGACAGAGAATGAGGGGCTCAAACAGCGCCTGCTAGTGGCCAAACAGCAGTTGATGAATTCCCAGAACAGCAGGCCACGTCCATACAAACACATCCCACCCAGGGTGAACTCTGGGTTAAAGAGGAGAGACGACTCTTCACCTGTCAGTCATGTAAGACCAGGTCTGGAGGAGACCAGGTCCAAGAATCGGAATCTGTGAGTTCAGCACCCACACATGTTCCCTGGACTGGGGCAGCGTCCTGTGTCGACCAGTCTGAGTCTGAGTTAAAGTTTGATTTTCATTCTTCTGACACTGTGATGATGCCTCGTTGTTTTCACCGCAGAGAGAATGTGATAGAGTCTCAGCGGCGCCACATAGAGGAGATGGAGGTGGAGTTTGAGCAGCTGCAGGTGGAGATGAGGAGTAAGGAGGCGGAATATGAAGACCGACTTCAGCAGGTGCAACAGATCAACAAACTCAGGTCAGCTGACTGAAGTCACCTCTGGTACTGACCGTGACCTCTGACCCTGAATTAGAGGTTTACCTGTGATTGGTTGATTTCACCTGTGGTTAAACAAACATGTACTTTACTCTTCTTCTCTCTCAGGTCCCACGTCAACGACAACGTGACGCAAATCAAACTACAGAAGCTGCTGACGGACAAATCCAACGCCGTCACTGAGCTGGAGGCTGAGCTCCAGGAGGTGAGCTGCACCACCAACACCACCCACTCCTCACTGGTGTGAAGGAACATCAGGAACATCAGATGGTACCACAGCTCAGCTCTCTCACTGACCTGCTGTCAAACCTGTCTGTTTCAGCACAAGCAGACCCTGAAGGCCGCCGTCCAGAAGTTGGACCACCTCTCTGAGCAGCTCAGACAGGAGAAGCAGAAGTGTCGGGATCTGGAGACCCAGCTGCAGGTCTCCAGCAGCAGGCTGGAGCTGGTGAGTCTGTGACCTTTGACCTTTTAATCCATACAGACACAAAGGTCAAGGTTAGACTCTAGAAATACTGCACCTGGGTACTGGACAGACCCAGTGTGTACTGCAGTTTGTCCAAAGAAGAAGAAGGGAAGGGCAGCTTTAACGGATGAAGGACTTTTCTAGAAAATACTAGAATGTTTTTTTTCAGCTGTGTGTGTTCAGAGGATGAAGATCAGACTGAAGTTCTGTCTCTCTGTGCAGCTGCCGCAGCAGCTGAGTGAAGTAGAGCAGGAGAGAGATCAGCTGAAGGAGAGCTACAACAAACTGATGGACAGGTGAGACCACAGCAACCTGCAGGATCAGAGAGATTTGACTGGGTCTGTGAAGAACTTCACGTCTGAGAGACACTGCTCCCCCTCTGTGTCCCCCAGCATCTTTGACACGTCTCAGCAGCAGAGGTGGCAGGTCCAGGAGCAGCAGCTGAAGCTCCAGATCCTTCAGCTGGAGACGGCTCTGAAGGCCGACCTCCACGACAAGAACCAGATCCTCCAGAGGCTGAAGGCTGAGCGGGGTGTGTTGACTGGAGACGAGGGCAGAGGAATGTAGATGATGGGGTTGTTGGTTAAACTCCTCCACCCTGACAGGATTCATGTTTGTGTGTTCTCTAGAGAATCATGACAAACTGGTGGAAGAAAACAAGAATCTTCAGCTTCAGCTCCTGGAGCAGAGAGAAGAAAACCGCTCACTGATTGGTCGACTACAGTCCAACACCAAGGTGACACAAATGAATTTATATTTAACAGGAATTTGAAGCAAAAAATTAACGTGACCTTCAGGAGGTGGCAGGAGCTGGGGGGGCGCTGTTGAGCATCCTGCTCAGAAGACAGGTTAACACTGAAATTGAGCAGCAAATATTTTCTTGTTTTATTTTTAAGGTGCATGAACATCGGACGGAAAGGAGTGATCTTAGCTTCCTGGAGCAGGAGGAGGGAGGAGGGAGGAGCACCAGTACAGACAGCTGTGTCCAGGAGCTTGAGGCCGCACACGCTGAGACCATCCTGGAGCTGGAGAAGGCCAGACACCTTCTGATCACCGAGAGCAAGATCAGCCAGGACTACAAGGTTTCACCTTCATCACCTTCATCTTCTTCATACTCATCATCATCATTCTGTCTCTGTTTGAGGTGAACTGTGGCTCTAACCCGACCACAGGAGCTTCCTCTGTCGCGTCTCCTCCTGACC
Source organism: Cynoglossus semilaevis (assembly GCF_000523025.1). Taxonomy (NCBI): domain Eukaryota; kingdom Metazoa; phylum Chordata; class Actinopteri; order Pleuronectiformes; family Cynoglossidae; genus Cynoglossus; species Cynoglossus semilaevis. The sequence goes on along the minus strand of NC_024312.1, from coordinate 4,472,225 downwards.
TCTGCTTCATCTTTATCCATTTGATTTATGGACTGGTGCGCCCTCTATTGGCTGCTGTCACTGTGATGCGTGTGATTCATTTTTGGCCAAGGGCGTCCTTTAAAAAAGGTGGATGACGTTGACACCACGGTGTCTGGCTGTTGATGACTTCTCTCTGACACCAGGTGGAGCTGGAGGCCATGCAGCAGAAGATGGACAGTGACAGAGTGAGCTACAGGCAGAAGATGGACCATCAGACCCAGCTGCTCCACACCAGCAACGCTAAGATCATGAAGCTACAAGGTAAGGAGTAGAGCGTAGTACTGAGGAACACAGAGTGCAGTACAGGTGGAGACGTAGTGACATGTTGGTTCGTTCCTCCTCCCTTGATCCTCAGCTCAGCTGAAGGAGAAGGTGTACTCCTCACCCATCTTCAGAGCAGACCTCACAGGGGAGCACGGAGGAGAAGACTTGGACCAACCCCTGGGTCTGGAGTCTGGAGAAGCTCTGCTGGAGCTTCAGCTGGTCAGCGCCTCACTGTCTCCTGCTCTCCTCCACACTCTGGGGGACAGTGAACCCTACACCTTCTGCACCTACTCCTTCTATCTATTCAAGCTGCACTCCACTCCAGTGGTGATGGGGCGCAGACCTCAGTATGGCTACACCTCCAAGTACGTGACCAGCATGAACCAAGACTTCAGAGACTACCTCCGCACAGACGTGCTCACTGTGGAGCTGCATCAGGCCCTGGGCACCGACTGGAGGACACTGGGGGCCGGGCAGATCCCACTGCAGCAGCTGCTGGAGCAGAACACAAAGGTCCAGGGGACGATGGAGCTGGAGGGTGAGTGTTGGCAGGCACACCACCCAGAAAGAGGGGAGAGTGAGACGTGAAAAAGTTTACATGTTTAGAAAAAAGTGTTAAAGAAGAGTGGCTTCTCTGCACTGTTCTGATTCTGCTCCAGGTTCTGAGTTTGGGTCTGTGGGAACTGTCACTTACTGGTTGAAGCTGTCAAGAGACTCCAGTGATGTCATCAGGTCTGCTCCAGACTCCAGTGATGTCATCAGGTCTGCTCCAGACTCCAGTGATGTCATCAGTTGTCGTCTGAGTCCAGATCCACACGTGAGACCTTTTTCTTTCTACTTCCTGTCTGTGAGGATCTAATGATAACTTTACAGACAGGATCACTGACTGTAACTGACACCACCCATCACTGACACCACCCATCACTGACACCAACTGTAACTGACACCACCTATCACTAATCACTGGCACAAATACAAACACCTTCCATCGAGTGGTTTTTGTCAAAAAGAGCGCCACAGTGTGGTCTTTGGAGGAAAAGTCATGAACATTTGTTTCTTCTCGTCAGGGTCTGAGTCCTGCACCAAAACCCAGACCAGAGTCTCAACCAAAGGACGGACCTGGGACCAAAAAAGTCACCTTTGTTAATTCTGCTGCTGAAGATGAACTGGTGAGATTTTAACTGAACTGCAGTTAAAATGGTCTGAAGTCAGTGATGGAGGAGAGAGAGACGGAGGAAGGAGGGACTACTGAGGAGTAATGATGAGGATTATTAATAAGGATTATTAATGAGGATAAATTGTGATTATTACTGAGGGTTAATGAGGATTATTAGTGAAGATTTGTATCTGTTATGACTTTCATCTTTCATCTCCATTTTAATCCTGTAAACATTAAAGCTCTGACCATCAATACCAACAAAGCAGAAGTAAACAAATATCTTTGTCTTTTCAGGCTGCAGGCAGCAGACTAACACCACCATCACTTCCACCTCTGAAAAAGGTGGAGAAGGAAACAGTAAGTTTGTCTTCTGTTCTCATCTTCTACGTGGTTCTGGTTCTGACACCAGGATGAGAACAGTTTCTGTTTTTGTTTTGTTTTTGTTTTTTTGTATCTTTTCAGGTCTGGACTCCAGCTGCTGTAAAAACCGGAGAGAAAGACCAGGATGAGGACAAGTCTATCTTCTCGGTGGGTCAGCTGGTCCCTGGGTCCCAGTCGGACTCAGACGGTTCTGAGGAAGTCAGTGAAGGTCAGATAACAACACGTATTGATCCTGGTCAATTAATAATGAGGAGTTTCTGCTTCTGGTGGAGAATGAGCCGAGTGTTTGTTTGTGAAATCCAAACAAACACAGAACATGTTCACAGAGCCGAGCGTTCAGGCCCTGAGTTTTGTCTCTCAGGTGCACAGGCTCAGTTTGAAAATAAAATAAAATGAAAAATGCGCTTTGGTCTCGTCACAACATAAGACCGTGAGTTCACGTTCTGCTCATGTTCATGTTCTTCTTTGTTTCCCTTCTGTTCCCTCCAGAGGCTGCAGGTGAATCGGCTCAGTCTGACAGTGATGACATCATCGTTCACAGCCAGGCCACAGGGAGGAAGGTCAGTGAACGGCCCGGTTTTGTTTACCTTCTCACTGGGCTCTCCCTCCTCTCTGTTCAGATCGATCTGCAGCTGGTGGTGGGCAGAGGTTCTGGGAGCTGCTGTTTATTTTTGTGGAGGTCCAGTGTTGGACTGGATTCATTATTTATATCTCCACCTCTGAGCTGCAGCGCTGAAACCTACAGTAAATAGTCTGTGGTCAGTGTTTACATTTTACAAGAGTAAAAGGAGCTGAAAAAAATAAACCTGTGGAAAAACAAATATATCACCGTAAAAATTGAATCTGTGAAGAAAAAAAACAAATTAGCCAAGAAGACAGCAGTGAAACTCACAACAAACAGGAGGAGTCATAGTCAGCAGGTCAGGGGATATTGGTGTTCAACATAAGGAGCCCCTCTTAGAGCTGCTCCTGGTTCCTGCAGCCAGAGGTCTGCAGATGATGACACTAAACTCCACCCTTCGTCCTCAGCCCTCAGAGCGGATCATGGTGGAGGTGGTTTCTCTCAGCTTGAGGCCAGAGTCCCGTGTGGCCCGTGACCCCAGTGTGGTACGTCTGTTTGTGGAGTACTCCTTCCTGGACCTGCCCACAGAAGAGACTCCCCTGTCTCTCCCCAAACCCACCCTGGGCAGGGGCATCAACTTCAACTACAGCAAAGGTCAGAGTCTGGAGGTCAGATGAGAACCAGCACCGTCAGGAGACCCCCCCCCTCACCCTCACCCACCCCCGACTCCCCCTCCCACATCATTCTAACTCTCTGTGACTCTGCTGTTCCTCAGTTATTCCTGTGGATGCTGAGAACAACGCAGCCAGGAGACAGCTGCTGAAGACAGTCCTGCAGGGACAACGTCCTCACATGGAAGAGTAAGACACCTGAGTGTGTGTGTGTGTGTGTGTGTGTTGTCCTGGACTCAAATCTGCCCCTCTTCAGGATCAGGTTCACCGTGGTGAGTGAGCCTCCAGAGGAAGAAGAACAGGACAGAGAGTGTGAGGATGTGGGCGTGGCCTTCCTGAAGATCCCATCAATCCTGGAGAGACAAGAGGATCTGACCGACACCAGTCTGGACGGTCAGTACGGCCACACAGCACTATATGGAGATATACTGTATATATACATATATGTATGTATGTATGTATATGTGTGTGTGTCCTGCAGTTGTGGACGTGTTGGACAGCAGTGAGGTGGTTGGGAGTCTGACGGTGTCTGTGGAAGGACTAGAGGCTCTGCAGGCCATCATGGATGACCAGGACTTGACTACTTGACAACTTCCCTTCAGTTTTGTGTCCAGACTGGTCAGCTGTTCCAGGGTCTGACCCCCAGGAGAACATGTGTCTGTGAAGAAGAAACAACACAAAAATTGAGAGAGTTCCAGTATCGAGTGGATGACAGCCGAAATTTCTAGCTTTCCAAAGGTTTTGTCAATTTACCTCTAAAAAGTTTGGAAGGTTTTGTCAATTTACCTCTAAAAAGCTTGGTTTTTTTCAATCCTGGTGGGCATTTTATAGAAGGAAGATATTCTCAACGAATTCCCACCGGCCCACAGGCACAACCTCGCCCCATAGTGGTTAAGTTCGGTAATTGGCGGACTAAAGAAGAGGTGATAAAGAGAGAGCATGGCCAAAAAGGTGTCGAAGGAAAAACAAATGAAGTTTCAGACGCCATACTCTGCCAAGATGCAGATCTGGGCTCCCAGTTACTGCGGTGAAGACCCTGTCACACTGGACCAAGAGGAGATCTAGCTTCTGTCCACCTGACAGGCGCCGGGGAGGAGAGACCGGGTCAGAAATCAGGAGCCTTTTATTTACAATGCACCACAAGGCTCCTTTGAAGCGAACCTCAGCATCGGAAACAACTGTTCTGATGTTCCGTTTCAGACTGTTTTAGAATGTTCTCGTTCGCGTACTTCCACGGACTCCAGGAGAGATTTTTTGGCTGTGTGACAATCAACAATGAATGGGCAAACCATTAATGTGATCTGTTTTGATGTGAATGGGATTTTCAACCCAGCTGAGACAAAAATGAAAAGCGAGAATGTGCTTTTGCAGGAGACACACCTCACTCCATCTGAACATGAAAAACTTAAAAGAATGGGTTTTTCGAGGATGTACAACTCACCTTATAAATCAGGCCACAGGGAGGCGTAGCGACGTTGATTTCACAACAAATACCATTTGAACAGGTCTCAGAGATACGTAGTAGTCTCAGGGAAAATACATGATGTTATTATAACAATTTGTAATATTTATGCTTAATATTGAAATCCATCCATCCATCCATCCATTTTCATCCGCTTATCCGTTACCGGGTCGCGGGGGCAGCAGTCGCCACCCAAATCACATTGCACCGTACCAACCCCCCTAAACCTTCCTGCGGGTGGTGAGTCCACTGGAAAATATTTAAATAAATACAATAAATACACAAGAAATCGAAAATAAGTTTACAAATTAAATTAGGAATTTGTTGAACTGTGGGCCAAGTGGGTTAGAACGGACAGAAGTACTGAATGGATGACTCTGTATGGCTGTTTTTATACTTTACTACTGAACGTGTTATTGGGAATAACGATTAGCTTGTACCACCTGTATTTTGTTTTAAAAATCCTGGGTAGTGGTTTCTAAATTCACCCTTTTATATGTCGATCTTTACTAGTTTGTTTCACTTGTGAGCGCAGATATACCAGTGTTTAATGGCCGGAAAAAAATAATGTCAAGAAATGACACAAAAATTTAAGTGGGTGTTATCATCCTGCACTGACCCCTGGTGGTCACAGAGAAGATGACCTGCACACGACCTGGTATCTGAAGACTAACAATGTGGTTCGTGGAGTCGTTGTGGTGGAGAACATTGTGTGACATTGTGAAGGGGCCAGTTCTGAATAACAGGAAAGACCGGGCACAGGCACAGATGATAACAGGAAGACGTTGGCCATGATTTATTGGGTATTATATAACATCGTCATGTTTGTCTGTGTCTATAAAAAGGACCAGCACAGAAGGTGAGATTTGGTGAATGTTCAGATGAGATTCATTGTTGGACCTGCCATGGTTAGAAACCTTTACAGTAATATAATAAATCCCCTGAGATGGAGAAGTGTGTCCTGGTCCGCCTCATTTGTAGATATACAATACAGTATTATTGGTGACTGTGACGTGACGGCTTGGGCCTCCGGACCAGGGTGGCTGGGTTCCCCCACTGGACAGGCTGTGCAGCGCGCACAAGAGGTAGGAATTTTTCCTCCTATTATTGCAAACTGGATTGTGTTTTTTTATAGGGCAGGGCAGCTTTACATCGCATACACTGTGCTCCATGTTAGCTGAGTCTGGCTCCAGTTAACTCCTGGAGAAGTCATTACCCCTGGGGTTCACATTCTTTGTCCACCCTTCACTGTGAATGTTTACATATTGTGTTCAATAAAAACATGTAAACATATGATTTTATTTGTGTGGTATTAGTCTAAGCAGACTGTGTTTGTCTAGTGATGTGATTTAGATGAAGATCTGAATATATTTTATAACTAATTTATGCAGAAATCCAAACACTCCCAAATGGGTTAACATACTTTTTCTTGCAACTGTACAGCTCTCTCTATAAGGTCTCAACTTTCCCATCACCCCTCTCTTTGGTCCTCAAACAAGCGCCCCTGGTGGAGGGGGGTGGTGGGGTGGAGTCCTGGATGTCAGCTGCAGCTGCCACTGTGAAGAGGAGGAGGAGGAGAAGGAGAAACAGATCAGATCCCCAGACTGAGGACGGAGACGGACAGACCTCGGCCTCACTGCAGCCACAGGTAAGACGCAGACAGACGGGGACGGGGGGGGACCTGATGACCTGGTGTTGACCATCAGGACCACTGCAGACCACGGTTGGTGTTGATAGTCTTCAGTGACCCCTGACTCCTCCTAACTCCTCCTATGACACAGTCAAAGGTCAAAGATTTTCAGATGTTTGTTGACGTCACCTCGATCCATTCTAGAACGATGACGCGTTTTATTTTAATGAAAGATTCTGATCGGACAGTGGTCGGATCCCTGTGGACGATGACCGTTGTCGGTGCAGATGTTTGCGTCTGAGGAGTTCTTTGTTTTAGTTGTATTTTCTCTGTGTCCTGACTGTGACATCACCATGGCAACCTGCTCCACGATGCTGTGTTCCTACAGCAGGAGGTTCCAGCTGCTGATGAAGGTCCAGAGACCAGAGGTCAGATCAGACAGAACCTCCAGTGTAGTTGAGGTAAGGTCAAAGGTCATTGAGATGAGGTCTGTTAAAGGTACAGTCCTCAGAACTAGGGCGCCATCTACTGCAATGGCAACTGTGTCACAGCCTCTTAATTATTCACAGTGATTGAAGAACCCAGAGGGTTGTGGGTTTGATTTTGTCTGTAATATTGCACTCCCAGGTAAAGGGGAGTCAGTGACTGACTGTCCTCTGAGGGACAGACACAGGTGTGGACTGACTGTCCTCTGTTGGACTGAGGCAGAAGTTCATCAGTAACAGGTCCCTGAAGAGGAGCACACGCCCTCTGGTGTTTGGAGAAGGCAGTGGGTGGAGCAGGTGTAGATTACCATCCTTCAGGGTGTGTGTGTTTTAAGAATTCATGAGTCATTGTGTGTGCGTCGTCCAGACGACTGCGTTCTGACCAGTTTAAATGTAAACAACTATCCAGAGACCGACTTCTCAACCTCTCTGATACGTGTGTCTCCCCCCCCCGACTCCCCCACCTCCCTGCATCACAGACACTCACCATGAGCTCAGAGGAGGACGCCCGCTGGCTGGACTGGGTCACCAAGCAGTTTGAGATCATCGCAGGAGACGACAAGGAGATCAGTCTGGACGAGTTCAAAACTGCTCTGAAGGTCAAAGAGGTGAGTCACTGCACTGCAGCATGAGTGAGGCTTTGACCTCTGACCTCTGACCTGTGGTCTCTGCCTCCAGTCCTTCTTTGCAGAGCGTTTCTTTGCCCTCTTTGACTCCGACGGCAGCTGCTCCATCAGTCTGGACGAACTGCTGGAGGCCCTGGACCTCCTCATCCACGGCAGCGAGGCCGACAAACTGCGCTTCCTGTTTCAGGTCTACGATGTGGACGGTCAGCACACACACACACACACACACATGCTAGTGAACCCCTGTGGATGGTTGGGGCTGTTCTTAGACACCGCCTTGACACCGGCTCTCCTCACAGGCAGTGGTTCTATTGATCCAGATGAACTCAGGATAGTTCTGAAGTCCTGCCTGCGTGAGAGCGCCATCTCCCTGCCAGAGGAGAAGCTGGACGACCTGACGTTAGCGCTGTTTGAGTCGGCAGATAAAGACAACAGTGGAGCGATCACCTTTGAGGAGCTGAAGGCTGAGCTGGAGGCGTTCCCAGAGGTGATGGAGAACCTCACCATCAGGTCAGAGTCCACACCACCGCCACTGACCCCCCAGGTCAGACACTGGTCCAAAGGACTAGTGCCTTAAGAAGGTTTCCTGGACCATCAGCAGAACCAAATTGTTCCTGCTTCTCTCACATCAAGGTCCAGTCAGACCAGCTCTGTGGTTCTGGACCCAGTCTCCAACAGTACCTACAGTTTCTATTTCACACAGGGGGTTTCATCTACCTTCAGGTTCTGGTTCAACAACCCCTCTAATACCCCTCTCCCCCTTCTCTCATCTGTCCCTCTCTCCCATCTCCCTCCAGTGCTGCTAACTGGTTGAAGCCTCCTGACATGGAGCAGAAGAAGCGCCAGACTCCTCGGTACCTGACCCGGGTCTACTGGCAGAACAACAGTCGGAAGCTTCTCTTCCTGTGCCTGTACGCCTGTGTCAGTCTGCTCCTCTTCATCAGTGCCATACTGCAGCACAGCCAGCATGGGGCGTGGTATATGGTGGCCAAAGGCTGCGGACAGTGTCTCAACTTCAACTGCACCTTCGTCATGGTGAGATGTTTGACTGTCTAACCAGCAGCTGTGCTCCTCCTCACTCACTGAGCACCAGTGGTGGACGCTCATGGTGCTGATGCTGTGTCCAGGTGCTGATGCTGCGGCGCTGTCTGACCTGGCTCAGGGCCACCTGGGTGGTCAGGGTCTTACCTCTGGACCAGAACATCTTACTTCATCAGATCGTGGGCTACGCCATCCTCGGCTTCACGCTGGTTCACACCACTGCTCACATCTTCAACTTTGGTATGCACTACAGCGCCATCTGCTGTTGACTGACACACACACACCCAGACGCTGAGTGACCTTTGTCTCGTCTCCACCTGTGCGTCTCAGTCCAGATGTCAGAGACCAGTGAGTACAGCCTGTGGGAGTACGTCTTCACCACCAGGCCTGGTATCGGCTGGGTGCAGGGGACGGCCTCGGTGACGGGGGTGGTCCTGCAGGTCCTCATCTGTCTGATGGTGGTCTGCTCCATGACATTTGTGAGACGCAGTGGTCACTTTGAGGTAAAGGGAGGAGGGGTCTTCAGTCTCAGGCAGCAGGACCCTCTCCCAGCAGGTGAGCTCAGTTCCCGTCCTGTTCTGCAGGTGTTCTACTGGTCCCATCTGTCCTACATCTGGGTGTGGGCTCTGCTCATGGTCCACTGTGCCAACTTCTGGAAGTGGTTCGTGGTCCCTGGTCTGGCCTTCCTGCTGGAGAAGATCGTTGGAATTGCCGTCTCTCGTATGGGCGGCCTTTACATCGTGGAGGTCAACCTGCTGCCCTCTAAGGTGACCTGACCTTTGGCCTCAGTCCAGTCCTCTGATCCATCACCGTTAAAGTGGAGCCAGTTGTTGGACTGATTGATGATCAGTAATGAATGTTTGGGGACTGTTGTTTACAACTTTCACAAACCTTGTGTGTGTGTGTGTGTGTGTGTGTGCAGGTGACTCACCTGGTCATCAAACGTCCTCAGTTCTTCCATTTCAAACCTGGAGACTACGTCTACATCAACATCCCTGTCATCGCCAAGTACGAGTGGCACCCGTTCACCATCAGCAGCGCTCCAGAGAAATCAGGTAAGTCCCTGCACAGGTGGCACCCCCACAATCCCCCGACCCCCCCCATATGCCTGTGATCACCTCCTCTCAGATACTCTGTGGCTGCACATCCGCTCCATGGGTCAGTGGACCAACCGTCTGTACGAGTACTTCAGAGAACCACAGACCCAGAACGTCAGCCCGAAGAGACTGGCCACCAGTCTGAGGAACCACAGACACGCACTCAGAGCCCAGGTACCACACATGAGCACCAGGTGATACCAGGTGGACGTCATGGGATGTTTGTCTCTGATTGGTCACATTCACCACCAACAGGAGGAGCTGTTTAGCTCCACGGATTCCAACAGAGCAGTGGCGTCCAATGAGGACGAGGCTGTGGAGCTGACCATGTACCGACAGAACAGCTCCAGGAGCAGCACTGCTTCGGTGGCGCCCTCTGGAGATCAAGACTTAGCAGAGACTCAGGTGGATGAGCTGAGTCCTGCAGAGCGAGGAGAGGCTCCGCCCCTCAAGGATGTAAAGAAGAAAACTAGACTCAGTGTCTGATAAAAGAGACAAAGAATTATGGGTACTTTCATGTGACACCTGGTCTTCTCTGACTCTGCAGGGTTCAGCCACATTTGGAGAAAATCACAGGTTCTGCAACATCAAGGTATGAAGATGATGAAGATGATGAAGGTGATTGACTTTGGTGACTGTCAGTGTAAATGTCATGTGTGTGTGTGTGTGTGTGTTAGTGTTATGTAGATGGTCCATATGGAACTCCAACCAGACAGATCTTCACGTCTGAACACGCTGTACTGATCGGTGCTGGGATTGGAATCACACCCTTTGCTTCTATCCTTCAAAGCATCATGTTCCGGTGAGGTCCTGGACACTGTTCACCTCAGAACTGTCACCATGCTGCACCACATCTCCCAGCATGCACCAGGTCATGACTGATTGTCATGACTACACTAATGCCCAGAGAGCTAATACATTAGCGCTTTTAGCTCAGCTACAAAAATAACCAGTACTACTGTCTGTTGTATCAGGTTGGTGTAACTGAGTGTGAACTTCCTAAAGGGGGCAGCAGTGGGTCAATAGGTGCTGACACTGATTACGATCCTGTTGTGTTTGGTGCAGATACCGTTGCAGGAAGCAGAACTGCCCCAACTGTAACTACTCGTGGTGTGAGAACATCAAAGACAGCGACATGAAGCTACGCAAAGTTAGTGTCAAACACCTGGACCGTCAGAGTTCTGCTGTGAAGTCCCACTAACGTCCGACTGTTGGAACCCTGCAGGTGGACTTCATCTGGATCAACAGAGACCAGAAGTCCTTCGAATGGTTTGTTAGTCTGTTGACCAAACTGGAGATGGACCAGGCTGATGAGGAGCCAGAAGGTAAGAGGCCGGGAGCTGGGGCAGGTCTGTGAAGGTGGGTGGTGGTGGGTGGAGGTCTGTGGAGGTGGGTGGAGGTCTGTGGAGGTGGGTGGAGGTCTGTGGAGGTCTGTGGAGGTGGGTGGAGGGCAGGGTCAGTTGTAAACATTGTTGTTGTGTACAGGCCGTTTCCTGGAGATGCACATGTACATGACATCAGCACTCAGTAAGAACGACATGAAGGCTATCGGCCTGCAGATGGCACTAGACCTGCTGGCGAAGAAGGAAAAGAGAGACTCTATCACTGGACTAAGGACCAGAACCCAACCAGGGCGACCAGAGTGGGGGAAGGTGAGGACATGAAAATGAAATTGGTTTTATTTCAGCTTAAAACAAAACCTCATTTAACTGGAACAAATTTAGATTCTAATAAAATATGACTCAGGTCATGTGATTCCCAGAATGATTCCGTCAGACCTGCAGTTGTTTGACTGAGATCCAGTAATTGGTACGGGTCTGCTGCAGGTTCACCTCAGACCTGGTTCTCAGGTTCACCCGCTCTCTGGTTTTCATTCTTCAGGTGTTCCAGAAAGTCTCAGAGGAGAAGAAAGGGAAAGTTCATGTATTTTACTGTGGAGCTCCAGCTCTGGCTAAAGTCATCAAGGCTCAGTGTGAAAACTTCGGCTTCAACTTCTACAAGGAGAACTTCTGACTCTGTGTGTGTGTGTATCTGGTATATGCACCTTCTGGTTTCATATAATAAAATGTTTCTCTCTGTGGATGTCAGCAGCTTTACTCCAACAGGAACCATGTGTATTGATGTGCCATCTGATGACCAGAGTCAGTGATAATCATGGTGTAATCCAGGGGTGGCCAACCAGTCAGAGAGCCACAATTTTTACTGTGTTACTGCAAAGAGCCACATGATGTACCTGGGCACACGTGAACTGCCCCCCAAAAAATAAACACTCCCACTCTGTTCAAATGTCCTGCCTTCATATTCTCCTTTTGCTGTGCATTTTTTCCCTGCCATTTTGAGAGCAGAGTTTGGTTGGCCTACTCTACTCTAGTGCTTTTGCCTCAACGCCCATGTATGTGAGATTAATGTACCATAAAAAAAATAAAAATAATTTGATTTGTTTTATGTTGTAGAGTCTTATATCACAACAGTCTGCCATGACAATAAATGATTGAATGTGAATATGATGTGTTTCCTGTCATCACGTATGACACCTTATGTATGGCTGTCAGTATTACATATTAGTAAGTATTACCCAAATATTTACAGAATATTATCCAAGGTTATAGAATATAAGGTTCCAAATGATTACTTGTCAACTCTTATGTTTGTATATCTTTAACAATAATTATTAATAAAGGAGAATACATTTATCCAGAGGTACTCGCGACTCTCCCCACTGTGGGATGGATAAAGGACTTCTTAAGTAATCTTTAATCTTAACCATATAAGTAACAAATTTGTTGAAAAATAAAATTGTTTAAACCAATCATACAACATATTTTACAGGAATCCAACAATAGCACGGCTAAAAGATGTTTTTATACTTAAACTTAAAGATGTGTTGTCTCGTTAAACCTGTGACTGTGCCACAGCTCGTGTGTCAGGGGGCAGTATTGCGCTCAAAGGCCGAATGAAATTGCAGTAGAAAAAGAGACGAGAAGAATTCTGTTGCTAACTAGCAACTAGCTAGTTTCGCAGTAGCAGTTTCTGCGTCGGGCAGCTAATAAAACAATGGACCAATGCGGCAGTAAAAGTGTATGGCTACATGAATGTTGAAGTTTGATGTCAGCGGTGCCAACTACTTATAATGACCCGGAACCTCTGATGTAAAGGCCGGGCCGGTTTTTATTTTCGGTCACATTTTCCTTTTTTCCTCCGTAGTTAGCCTTTTAGCCCGTTAATGATGGTGGAGCCAGAGAGCAGCGACAGAAAAGGTAGGCCGCGCACTGAAAAACCAGTATCTTAAAAACACCAATGTTATTTTAGTCACTATAAGTAAAGTTGGTACATTTCTTATTTATGATAAATGTCATTTTAGTAGTTCAGACGCACAGTGGTGTTTAAGTGTACGTGTCTCCACTCTTGTGAATTCAGAAATTGCTAATGTAGCAATGAGGCTAACTTGTCCACACAGGTTATTTCACTGGTTTTGTTGAAGTACAAATATAAATACGGTTTGTGCGTCAACTTTGATTCTGTATACAGTGTCATTCGTTGATTTTTATATTGTTTTTACACGTTAAACACACAAAAACCGACATGTCCACTGTGAGAAAGTTGTTTCATTCCTGTAAGGTGTTCCCTCTAATGACATGTTTACGCTGGTGTGGATTTAACATTTACAAAATGTTGTTCAGCGTTAATTTGATCGACTGTCACACTGAGTCTGTTGATTTCAGCAGAAAATAATTGGGTAAAAATGCCAAAAATGTCTGCAAAGTAAATAGCATTTTCCCCCACCATCCTTGTCGACAGTAAGAGATAAGGAACCTCTTTACCGTCTCTCCACACCATTGAACCGAGTATGAGATTTTAAATTATTGAGCTAAGGCTCTGCATATTTGTCTTTTTTCTAACAAGTAATAATATTTTTAAGTTAGAAAAAAATGTTGAGTGTGGGGTCCCCTCTGCATCCTCTGAACTTCCATTTCTTTTTTTATGGACCAACATCCCCCCACACATTTGTCCTGACCTATCTAACAACATATTTTCTTCCAGCTTAAATTCTTTATGGAGACAGACTGGCAGCAGTGGCAGTGAGCAGTTAATCACCTGAGGCCACGGGTACAACAACATGGCGTCTCGTCATAGGAACTCGGTGCGCATCCTGTCCAACAGGGAGCGTGGTTCTCAGACGTTTGGATCTCAGCGGCTCCTTCAGTTACTGGTGGAGGAGAAAGTCCGGTGGATGAAATGGCAGAGTCAGGTACAGAGGGCGAGGCCTCACTTCATGTAGGGGTTGGGGCGGGTCTTGTTGTCAACAGACTTATTGTAAAGGTGTGTGTTTGTGTCTCGAACAGAAGGTGGAGTTGCCTGACAGTCCTCGATCTACTTTCCTGCTCGCGTTCAGCCCTGACAGGTGACGCCCTTTTCACCCTCCTTCACTTTTTAAATTTTTGAGTGTGGAGGGCAGTCAGACCAGTTATTTGTTCCACTGAGTTTTAGATCAGTGAGGTTTTGACTGTTCATCATATATGTTCTTCATATTTCACTCAACTGGTCCTTCCAAAGCTAATGTTGACGTTACGTGACAGCTCACTGACCTCCATCTGTTTCTAAAGGACACTGATGGCTTCCACACATGTCAACCACAACATTTACATAACGGAGGTGAAGACAGGAAAGTGCCTACATTCCTTAGTGGGCCACCGTAGAACCCCCTGGTGTGTTACCTTCCACCCCACAATACCCGGCCTTGTGGCCTCTGGGTGCCTTGATGGTGAAGTCCGCATCTGGGACCTTCATGTGAGTATGGCCGCCTGTTCTCCAGTGAAGTAACGTTATCCCTTTTATGAAACTTTAAATGGCTTCACATACTCTCCGTCTGCAGGGTGGCAGTGAGAGCTGGTTTACAGAAAGTAACGTGGCCATCGCCTCATTGGCCTTCCACCCCACTGCTCAGCTCCTCCTCATCGCCACCAACAACGAACTCCATTTCTGGGACTGGAGTCGACCTGAACCCTTTGCTGTAGTCAAGACGGGCAGTGACACAGAGAGAGTGCGGTGAGTCCAGTACTCTAACCAGACACGGGGGCGGGGCGTCTAATGCTCCCATCTCTGCAGTTTTATCAACATAACCTTTGTTTTTTCCACTCTTTTCCAGGTTGGTGAGATTTGATCCTCTGGGTCACAACCTGCTGACAGCAATAGTCAATCCGTCCAATCAGCAGGTAAGATCTGCTGCTGGTCCAACTGGTCCTGGTACACCAAAGCTGTCAGGGTGACACTGACCTTGAACAACATGAACCTTTTCTACTGTTATTCATAAATGAAATGATGAGAATTTAAACATTTGTCTGGTTTAAAAAAAAAGTCATGTTTTTAAGGAATATAATCTGGTTCAGGGATTAGGAGGAGACCAGTTTAATTTAATCTCTCTCTTTTCTCCAGAACGACGAGGATGCCGAGGTTCCCATGGACAGTGTGGAGATGCCACACTTTCGCCAGCGCTCCTTCCTGCCAACACAACCAGTGCGCCGTACACCGATCCTCCACAACTTCCTTCACATCCTGTCATCCCGCTCCCCGGCAGCTCAGGTTGGAGGCGAGCAGCCCACACGCGGGTCTCCCCTGGGGGATAGTGGAAGTAATGTCGGGGAGTCTCCCAGCATTCCTCTGGCTCAGTACCCGGGCTCAGAACGCGGACCCCCCTTTCCTGGCTGCACTCAGCACCTGGGCATGGTTTGTCTGTGCAGTCGCTGCTCAGCCAATCGAAATCCTTCGCTGTCCACCAACAGCTCCATCATGACCCAGTCAGGTCCCCGGACCTCGCCTGATGCTCCCACACCTCCCCCAACCTCCACCTTCTCTTCGGCCCGTACTGAGCCCAGACAGCCTTCAGAGCGAACCTCGGCCTTCACCTCCGTCTACTACAGCGCCGGTTCTTCTCTTAACCCCTCCATGCCGCACCCCGCCACCAGAACAGGACCAGACTGGACTCGCAATCTGTTAAGCATGAGGGAAGGTGGTGTCGGTCCAGTGATGCTGCCTCCCAGAACCTCCTCTTCCTCTTCCATCAGCCTTCTTTCAGTGCTCCGTCAGCAGGATGGCTCTTCCCACTCGCCTGTTTACACTTCTGCCACTGAGGGGCGGGGTTATCCCCAACAAGGAGAAGCGGGAGCCCGGGACGCTGCCGGAACCAGCAGTGGACACCACCCCTTCTGGGACGGCTCTCGTGGCAACACTGCCTCGTTCCGTAACGTGCTGCAGTGCAACCTGAGCCGCTACTTCATGGAGTTTGACCGCATGCAGGACCTGGAGCCCCCACTAGGTGGTGCCATGTCAGACAGAGGACAGGAGCAAAGTCAAGAGTTACTGAACAACAACATGGACCCAAACAGACCAGGGCCATCCTCGTCCCTCTCTTCCTCCTCCACCCCCACCATTATTCACTACCAGCCTCCTCTTCCTCCTCCCCTCGCCTCCCACGTCCCGGAGAACAACGGCCCTCCCCTATCCTCCAGAGGCCACCTGAACCGTTGCCGGGCCTGTCACAACCTACTGACATTCAATCATGACTCGCAGCGCTGGGAACGAACCAACCAGGCCTCCTCCACCTCCGCCTCGACCCTGGACCCCTCCTCCTCTTCCTCTTCTTCCTCACCCTTTCCTGCTGCTGCTTCACCTTCAGCTCCGTGGCAGCATGATGAAAGCAGGAGGACACTCGAAGTCCAAAATCCAGAAAGGAGGCTGCCACTAGACTCTATTGAGCAACCACACCCTCCTGTAGGTGGCGCAGCAGGAGCAGTTACCTTTCCAATTGCCCCGTCCACCAGCCAGCCAGGAGAGCAGACGGTGGGCTTGGTCTACAACCAGGACACAGCGCAGTGGGAGCGGGTGTACCGACAGGCCGCCGCTGGTCGATCAGCAGAACCACCTGAGACCTTAAGCCAAGAAATGCCTGTTGATCCTCCTGATGAAGACTCCCTGAGGAGGTGAGCGCTCCTTTTTAATGTTTTTCTCTGAAACAAATGTACACATCAGCTGTCCCCTGCAGGGGGTGCTGTAGATGCAGAGTTGTGATGGCAGTGGTCAAGTAGAACAGACGAGATCTTGATGACTGGTTACCGGTTACTGGTAAATCACTGTTGTGAAACAAAAACAACACATTTGTTCACATTGTTAATGTGAATGCCTGTTCTCAGAGAAGGGTGAGAGCAGGCGTGGGCAAACACGCGGGCCACAATTGTTCTAAAATTGAACAGGGGGTGGGGTCAGGAGCAGATAGATGGAGCGTTTGTGTGAACTAATATAAAAGACATGTAACGTTATGCAAAAAGGCTAAAATGCTTTTATCATTTTCTATGCCATCTATTGGGGGGACATGGGTATTGCAGGGAAAAGGCAGAAGTATAATGATAATATAAATATATTATATAATTTGGAAAAGTATGGTGGACCGGATTAAAAAGATGAACAGGCCACATCCGGCCCCTGGGCCTTAGTTTGCCCATGCCTGTGTTAGAGAATAAAGACCAAAGTTACGTCAGTCCATCAATCCATAAGTGTGTCTTTGTCTCTGTAAGTTCAGCTCCGTTTTTTCCCCCTACAGGCGATTGTTGGAATCGTCACTTTTATCCTTGTCTCGCTACGACATGTCAGGATCCAGAGATCACCCCATTTATCCTGATCCAGCCAGGTACGTTCAGAACCGGGCTCATGATCCCGGTCCACGTCAGCACTACACTGATGAGTCATCAAATGCCTCATTGTTTCAAATGTTTGTGTCGTGGACTTCAGACTGTCTCCAGCTGCTTACTACGCCCAGAGGATGATCCAGTACCTGTCCAGACGGGACAGCATCCGCCAGCGCTCACTTCGTTACCAGCAGAACCGGCTGCGGGCCATGTCCACATCGTCCGACAGCCCTGCCAACAACCCGTCCAACTCCATGGACAACAGTGAGGTGGACTTTGAGGAGCTGGAGTGGGTGTTCTTCACAGGTTTCTTCTGAGGTTTTCACTTCTCCAAGATGACCAAACATCTGAGTTTGTTTTCATTTCTCATCCTCAGTGACACTGGAGACAGAGCCAGACATAGGACGCCACGCAACGCTAGGATGTCTGCACCGTCTCTGGGTCGCTTTGTTCCACGGTGAGTCAGAACCAGAGGCTCTGGAGAGTTCTCTATCTCTCTGACCCTTGATGTTATGTTAATGTTGACGGCCCCTGGGCCTATGATGATGATGTTGTTGATGATGATGTGTGGCAGGCGGTTCTTCCTCCCTGAATACTTGCCCTACGCTGGAATCTTCCATGAGCGGGGGCAGCCCGGTCTGGCCACACACTCCTCCGTCAACAGAGTCCTAGCAGGTAAAGGCATCACAAACACAAAGATCTGGAGTCACCAATCACAGTGCAGCTCTTTAATGGCCATGGTCTGGTCTTCCTCAGGGGCGTCCATCGGGGACGGCCAGTCTGCGGTGGCCAGCAACATCGCCAACACCACCTACAGGCTGCAGTGGTGGGACTTCACCAAGTTTGACCTACCAGAGGTCAGCAACGGTACGTACGCACTCTGCTCCTCTGTGATTGGCCAGAGGAGGAGAGGAGAGGTTTTTAATAACAGCTTAAAGCAGGGGGGCTCAAATTTGGTGAGCTGAGGGTCACTGGTGCCCCCTCAGGTCATGTGGGGCTGCATGTCAAAGAAGAAAATAGTGTATAGTACTACAGTACAAACAGTTTTAACAACTCTGACAGGTGTGTAGGCTGATCATGGGGCCAGAACATTAATGCCTGAATGACCTGCAGATGTCGCCAAAGCCTCCGTGCTGAGATATGACTGTTATTATTTGTTTGACTGTGTTCCTCCTCCTCCTCCTCCTCCTCAGCTTCTGTCAACGTTCTGGTGCCAAACTGTAAAATCTACAACGATGCGAGCTGCGACATCTCTGCAGACGGTCAGCTGCTGGCCGTTTTTATTCCTAGCAGTCAGCGGGGGTTTCCCGACGAGGGCATTCTGGCCATTTACTCTTTGGCTCCTCACAACCTGGGAGAGATGCTCTACACCAAGAGATTTGGTAAGGGTCCAATAGAACAGGGTCACCTGTTGAGTGGGTCAGCTGATCTGGTTATTTAACCCTAACTCTGTCCAACATCTGCCACCCCCCAGGTCCAAATGCCATCTCTGTCAGCTTGTCTCCCTTGGGCTGCTATGTGATGGTTGGTCTGGCCTCACGCAGGATCCTGCTGCATCCTAACACTGACCACATGGTGGCGCAAGTTTTCCGCCTACAGCAGCCACATGGAGGAGAGACGTCCATCAGGGTGAGGCGTAGTCCCTTCCTGTGTATTAAAGCAATGATGGGTAAAATTATGGGATGTAGCGGTCATGACCTTCTGTCCAGCTGAAGGAGGTGCTAGTGACAAACGTCCTGTCAGAGAATGACTCTCACTGACACTGAGTGAAGGAGGTCAGTTTAGGAACTAAACAGTTTCTTTCAAAATTAAAAAATCAAAAGTCCTACCACTCCTTTATTCCACCCCAGGTTATTGAATTATTATTGAAGTCAGAAATCATCACTCTGACGGCACTAACCTGATCATTTTTATTTATCTGTTTTTGACCCTTGTTGACCTGGCTGATGCCTGAGAACAGGTCACTACCACGCTGTGATTTGACCTTTGACCCACCACAGAGGTGATAGTGAATCAGGAAACAGTCAAGTGACAAAGCAGTAGATGTTGATGTACATCTGCACTTGTCCATGAATACTTCTACTACACACTCCACCGCCTGACATCAGCTCAGAGCAGGGAAACGCAGCCCCATGCTGTAACATACCACAGTATTTTGAGCATTAGTACCTGTGAGGTTATTTTATAGAAGAATGAACGGACGATTGACATGAAATGTGTCAAAAAACACAACCTGTAACTGAGTCCTTCTGAAGGTAACTGTCAACGTGTGTGTTTGTGTGTGTCATCATCCCATTCAGATGGTCTTCAACGTGGTCTACCCTATGGCTCCAGACCAGCGGCGCCACGTCAGCATCAACTCGGCTCGTTGGCTCCCAGATCCGGGAATGGGTCTGGCTTATGGGACCAACAAGGGAGACCTGGTCATCTGTCGGCCTGTGTGAGTCTCAACCTCTGGTTTGTCATGTTACCATGTTCTGACAGCAGCTGTGAGAGATATAAATCTGTTGTATTTATTAAAGACACATCTTTGATTGTGTTTCCCACCAGAACTTGTGGGTTCTCCTGAGAACCGGTCTAATGGACTCGCTCCATCTCAGGGTTCTTAATCAAATCTTTGTGTTAGTGTCTCCGAGTGTAGAGCTTCCTCCTCCTTCTCCTCAATGAGGAGTTCACAAATGTGATTATCCTGATGTTCGCTCTCAACAGGAAGACTGTTAATTGGAGAAGGTCAATTAGTGACTGTAATGATGTCCTGGTTGTTTGGACCCCGCCAGGAAACCCCCCTGCTGCCTCAAGACTTCCTGTCCTCCAGTGGATTAACGTGTGTGTGTTTATGTGTGTGTGTGTGTTTTCAGGTTCTACCGCAGTGATGGTGAGAACCCTGGAGAGTCGAACCTGGAACCTTTGTTTTCTGTCAACAACAGTGGAACCAGTCGGAGTCGAGGTTCTGAAAGATCAGGGTGAGAACTGGGACCAGACCAATATTAGCTAGACTAAAAACACCAGAGTTTGACTGGGACAAACACAAACCAGTTATAACACACACATGTGTACACACACACACACACACACACACGTACTTTTATTGCTTACTCAACAGAAACAAACCCAGTTCTTGGTTTTTCTACAAATATCCCGTTGAATATCTGTTTCAGTCCAAACCGCTCCAGTTGGAGGCTGGACAGAGACATGGGATTGATGAACGCCATTGGTCTCCAGCCCAGACATCCCACCCCCTCTGTGACATCACAGGGAACACAGACGCCAATCGTCCAGCTGCAGAACGCCGAGACACAAACGGAGAGGGAGCAGGAACCAGAACCCAGTGTGTCTGGACCTCCCCCAGGTACTGTCCCATAGCCTGGACACTGATGGTGGGCACATCTAAGCCAGCACCAGCATCAGCACCAGTACCAGTACGGGAACCGGTGCAGGTCACTTGTACAGAAGCACTGTAGACTTCAGTAACACAGGAAGTTCCTTCATGACCTTTTTTTTTTTTTTTTTTAACATTTTGGTCCTCGCCTCCTCAAATG
>NC_024312.1:4446147-4451007 GCF_000523025.1 Cynoglossus semilaevis | reverse complement strand
TGTACAGAAGCCCTGGTGACTTCAGTAACACAGGGAGTTTCTTCATGGCCTTTTTTTTTTTTTTTTTAACATGTTGGTCCTCGCCTCCTCAAATGTCTCTCTGCAGAGACTCCTTCTACAAGTGGAGCGGCTCAGGGGGGGCTGCAGGAGTCTGAGAGCAGCCGGTCTCTGGGGGGCGTTCAGAGTGAGCCTCAAGCTGATGCTAACTCGTCCACACCTGCTGGTACTGCTGGTACTGCTGGTACTGCTGTGTTCTCATCAGGTTTACAGTAGAGGCTGTGTTTCCCGTGTTAACCTGTTGGTGTCGCTCTGGTATGTCTAGGTGAGTCCTCAGAGTTTGGTTCCGGTGAAGATGCCCTGGCCAGGATCCGCAGGTTAATAGCAGAGGGCGGGATGACGGCGGTGGTGCAGCGGGAGCAGAGCACCACCATGGCCTCTATGGGTGGATTTGGGAACAACATCATCGTCAGCCACCGTATCCACCGCGGCTCTCAGACTGGCACCGGGGCCTCAAGACCTGCCTTTGACCCTACCACGTGTGATACCCCCTCCACCTCCTCCGCCTCCTCCTCTGGACCGCTCCTCATCACTCAGCTTCAGGACCAGCCACACCTGACTTCCCCGGTGTCCCCTACATCCACTGAAGCCCCTCCCTCTACATGGGGTCCAGAGGTGCTGTCTGGCCCAGCGCCCCCTGGACTTTCTGTGGCTGTGGGAGTGGATGATGTTTTTGGTGGAGGGGAGTTTTTGGTGGGGGGGGTTGAGGACTCTCTGCCAGGTCCTTCTTCCTCCTCCTCCTCCCAGCTGCTGTCTTCCACTTCCTTTTCACCTTCTCTGTCATCTTCCTCCACAGCAGCAGCAGTGGCGGTGGAGGGGGAGACAACAACACCCCCCCCACTGTCCCATAACACAGGGACTTCTCCCATTGGCCCAGAGCAGCAGAGCGCTGGCTGATCAGTTCCTGGTTCTCCTTTGAAAAGCCTTATATGACAAAGAAAAAACATGGTGCTGCTTCAACTCTACGAGGCTTCTTGCCTGGAACACAGAAAGTAACACAAAGAGCCCCCTCTCACCCTTCCCTTACCTGGGAAGGGTGAGGGAAGGGTCCCTGAGTGGTTTGCACTTATTAAATCTGGACTGAAAGTGAACAGGACTCTCCTGGTCTAAAAGGGCTTAGACCTGGACAGGGTCTCGGTGTAACGTACAGGTGGACAGACAGACCACCAGGTCCCTGTGTCAAAGTGCCACGACTGGGGGGGTGGGGCAGTAGTGGGTGGGCGGGGTTTTCTGGTACATAGTGTTAAATCAGTAGTGAGTTTAACTCCACTTTACTTTGGTGTCATGTCTGTGATTATGACCTGTGAGGAGACTCCTGGAGGAGGCCACGCCCACACCATCACCAATCAGTGACTGAGGACACTAACACCTGACTCCACTGCATGTCTTCTCAAATAACGCTGCAGTTCATCAAACACAACAATTATTTTAAAAAAAAAAAAAAAAAAAGGGCTGAAGAGGATGGGAGCTAACTGTCTGTGTGTCCAGTCCCAGGTAAAGGCACAGTTCAGGTTCTGTGAGGGGCTGTGGTCCAGTGGGTTCAGTCATATGAAGATTTTATGCCTCTGGAATATCCTAAGGACACGTCCACCTGTCAGTCATCACGTTCAGCCTGAGGTCTACAGACTGCTCACCGTCAGTCGTGACAGCGTTCAGCCTGAGGTCTACAGACTGCTGCCTGGTTTGTGGCGCTGAACTAAATCAGTGAAGTGTTTAAAAAATGTTATGACTGAACATTTTATGTTTGTTACTGGGCTGACCTGAAGATGGCGCTCCTCACCTGCCCTCATTGCTCTGTTCACAGCCAGCCTTTGCAGTCGGTTCAATTCTAAAACAGTTTTTGACCATGGTTTCATGTGTTAACCAAAGCAGACATCTGGAGCAGGACTGTGATTGGGTATCTCCACACTAAGCCCCGCCCCCTCCCTGCCGCCTGAAGAGAAAACTTGAATTGTCTTTTTTTTTTCATTTTGAAAACTTTACTTTTCTCCTCTTCAGCCTGATGAAGATAGTGACGACGATGACGATGAAGATATTACTGTACAGACTCCAAGGCTGTGTTTTTTATTTTGCCTGTTTTTTATGGTGATTCCACACTGGTGTAGTCATCATCACACAGCTACGTAGACGTTCATGTACTGCTTTCGTTTCATTGGTGTGTGTGTGTGTGTGTTTGGAGGAGGGGGGGGGGTTGCCTGGAAATCATGGGCTGGGCAGTAGTGGAACTATGAAATGGCAAGGATATACGGGAGGAGGAGTCTTGACTGGATCTGTCCAGAGACACTGTGTGCTTCAAGACCAGACGTTTACTGAAGATTTTTGGTTTCATTTTTATAACTTTTATTTCCTACAGGTGAGATCAGCCGGTCGACCTGCCGGGCCACTGCGTGGAGGCAGAGCCAGCTGCATGTGAGGGAGAGAAAAAGAGAGGGAGAGAAAAAAAGAGGGAAAGTTGAAGGAGCCACGGCAGGTGACACAAAACAAACTGGTCTGACTCTGAATGCTCCTCCTGGCTTTACTTGATTAATGAACCTTTTGAAAAACCATTCGTTGGTGTGACAATGTGTCGAGTTTGTTTGTTTGTGTGTGTGTGTGAGAGAGAGAGAGAGAGAGAGAGCGAAAGACCTGATGAAGCTCTGTTTAATTTTCAGCTTTACTTCCTGATGTAAAATACCTGGGTGGTTGTTTTGATTGGTGGTCAGGTGACCTGAGTGTCAGTGCTGTGATTGTACGTCTTTAATTCTGTTAAATAAATCCAGTCTTAAAATCCTTTAGCTTTCTTTCGACGCAGCAATCTGACCCAAACACGTAAATCTGATGTGATCTGATTAAATCTGATTTGAGGTCAGCTCTGTCTCCTGTCGTACACCACCTAGACTGGGGTTTCAGCTGGAAACACTCCGATCATGAGGCACGTCCTGTCACCTCTGCTCCACATGCCCCAAAATACAAAATGTCATGGGTTTGAATTTGGCACCGACTACCAATAAAAACCTGCGATGGCAGCTGAAAATTTGAAAACAGCCTCTGCTTACAGAGAGAGGTCTGTGGTGTTCTTCCAGTCCATGTCAGTGCTGGTCAACTAGTCCAGGTCGGTGGTGGTGTTTGAGTCCAGTAGAGTTCTCACCTCAGCTTGTTGTCCTAGTTCCTGAACCTGAAGCTTCTTCTGTCTTCAGTGTGAACTGATTTTTTTTTTAGAATTACTATGTTGACTAAAAAATTCCTTCATCATTCCAAACCTAAAGTCCTGATGGGGACGAGAACTGTCTGTCATGGGTTCATGCTCCAAGTTCTTCTGAGCTGTGGTATCAGCTGGAAGATGTGGAGCAGACCTGGAGGTGAAGTGGAAAGTCCTGACGTCTGAGAACACACCGTCAGGCTCAGTGTGTGTGTGTGTGTGTGTGTGTGTGTGAGAGAGAGAGAGTGTGTGTGCGTTGGTGGCTGCGTGTTCACATGTGTTTAGGGAGTGTTGCTCCAAATAAAGCTGCTGCTGCTGCTGCTGCTGCTGTCGTCGTCTTCATCTTCTCCACCTCTGAGCAGAAGAGCTGAGGTTTTCACATCACTGGTGAGTTCACCTCATTGTTATTGTCGTCGTTCATTCATCTCTACTGTAGAGTCTTGTTATTTATTACATCTGGACCAGATTTGTGTCCAGGTCCAAACCTGACCACACTGATAGTGATGAAGAGGAGTGACGATGATTCATTCATTCATTCATTCATTCATTCATTCATCATTTGTGTTCATTGTTAGTCTGTGGAAACCACACTGTCAACAGCTGTATTTTCTGTTGTGCTCCATTAATAACAATATGAAGGAAGAACAGCACAGATGTTGACTGGTTCTACAGAAGACACACACACACACCTAAAGACTCCAAGTTTTTTGGTAAAATCGGTGAAGGAGGATTTTCAGTTGTAAAAAGTAGTAATCACAGCTTTATCTGCAGAGTGGTACTCGGCCTGCAGAGGGCGCTGACGTGATGTCAAACCTGGACTTTTTGCCTTCTTGTTCTTTAATTTTGCTCCTCTATGATGCGAATCACAGCAAATGTGGACTCACTGCTGCCTCTACTGGTGAAGCTGTGAATCTGTTAGTTTAGACTCAGACTTACCTCAACATTGTTGAGATTGTGATTGGTTAAAAATGATCACGTTTTGTTCAGTAATAACTGCTAATTGTTAAATGAGCTTTAAAGTTCAGTTCAAGTTCAATTTTTTCTCAGATCCATGATTTCTATAGAGAATTGTCCACATCTCAGGCCAGTCCTTTGTGTAGGGGGCGCTAGATAGCTATTCATTAATTTAAGTCCCTCCCCCCACTTTATCATAACACCAGAGGATTCCTTTCATAGGTGCTGTAATCCTGCACCTCCCTGAAACAACCTTTGAAAATTAAAGGTCAAAGTTGAAGAAAAATGAACATCTTCAAACTTCTAGGCTGCACCTCCCTGAAACAACCTTTGAAATTTAAAGGTCAAGGTTGAAGAAAAATGGAGGGCAAACTCCTGTGAAACTCTTTTCATTCCCTCTACCTCACCTGCTTTTCAGGCAAACATGGGACGAGCTCCTGGACCGGACCTCAACTCCTCTGGTTGGCTCCGTCAGTGTGTGAACGCCTCCTGCCAGGCCCCAGTAGGGTGGGCGTATCCATACAGTACCACTCAGCTGATCTTCATCTCTGTCATCACCACCTCCCTCAGTGTCATGACGGTGCTGGGCAACGCCCTGGTCATCCTGTCCATCAAGGTCAATCGTCGGCTACGGACCGTCCACAACTACTTCCCGCTGAGGCTGGCCGGGG
>NC_024312.1:4430627-4446140 GCF_000523025.1 Cynoglossus semilaevis | reverse complement strand
TGCTGAGCCTGGCTGTGGCTGACCTGATCACTGGACTGCTCTCCATGAACCTGTACTCGCTGTACCTGCTGCATGGACGCTGGCCACTTGGGGCAGTGCTCTGTGACATATGGCTCGTGCTGGACTACACGGTGTCCAGCGCCTCCGTCATGAACTTGCTGATTATCAGTTTGGATCGATACTTCTGCGTCACCCGGCCGCTCAGTTACCCGATACGAAGGACGGGCAGGATGGCCGTTCTGATGATCGGCGCCGCCTGGCTGCTGTCCTTTGTCCTCTGGGCCCCGGCCATTCTGTGCTGGCAGAGGGACGGGGAGACACGAGTCGTCCCTGAAGGCAAGTGTTACACTCACTTGTTGGCCAGTCCTGCCGTCACCTTAGGGACCACACTGCCCTCTTTCTACATACCAGCGTTTGTCATGGTCGTCATCTACAGCTGTCTGTCCGCTAACAGCTTCAGCCGACTAAGTGCCCATCAGTCAGAGCAGGGAACCCTCAGGACATCCAGTCCATCCATCAAGGACTTCCTGATGAAACGCTGGAGCTGGGTGACCAGTGACACTAGCTCTGACCAGTCTTTGAACCAGTCTGAGTCCAGCCCTCCAAAGACCAGAACGTACCTGAGGGCATCCAGAAGTGTTGGAGATGAGTCCGAGCTGCCGGACGTCCACCCGTCTCCTCTGCAGGTCACTAGAGGTGAAGACTGGAGGACACAGAATTCTTTGTCCACGCTCCACAGGTCGGCCTCCGTGGCCTTCTCCTCCTGTCCGGCTGTCAAATCCCAGGAGACAAGGCGGCGTCGAGTGATGGCGAGGGAGCGAAGGGTCACAAGGACCATCCTGGCCATCCTGCTGGCTTTCATCCTCACCTGGACGCCCTACAACGTCATGGCCGTCGTTGCCGCCTTCTGTCACGTCTGCATCCCAAACGGCCTGTGGGTCACGGGGAACTGGCTCTGCTACCTCAACAGCGCCATCAACCCTGGCTGCTACGCTCTGTGCAACGCCACCTTCAGGAAAACATTCTGCAGCCTGCTGCGCTGCCGTGGCCAGAAGCTGCGATGACACTGGTCAAAGTTACAGGAGGTCTGGACAGTGTCCTGTCCTGCTGGACTACTCACTTCTGTTTGTGTCTTGCGTTGTCTTCTGTCTCTGTCCATCTGGTGTCCTGTGTCTGTCCTACCTCAGGTGTTTTGTCTCTTTACAGTGTTGCAGTTGTGTCTTTGTGTCTTTACCCTTTTAGTGACTTTGTGCTGAGAGTGGGTCACATGACACCACCTGAGAGTGGGTCACATGACACCATGACACCAGTCAGGACTCAGATCCTCAGATTATTTATTACCATAAAAATAAACAGATTACAGTTTAACCCGGAGGATTGACAGGTTGATTTTGTTCATGTCTCATGTACAAGTGTCTGTTCCACAGTCTACAGTTTAAGTACTTCTCCATCACAGTACTCTGAGTACTGCACCATCACAGTACACTGAGTACTGCTCCATCACAGTACTCTGAGTACTTCAACTATGAAACTAAAGCAGTGTGTGATTCCAGCTACAGACGAATCTTCAGTTGTTAGGAACTAACTACCAGCTACAGCTACGTTTAATCCAAACTAATGAAACCTCCCATCAAATGGAGTAGCTCTATCTAGAAAGTGGGCGGAGCCAGAGTGAAGGGCGTTGGTCTGTGGAGGAGGAGTCTCTCGGTTGTTGTCTTGGATGAAGCAGGAAACGGGACAAACGTCCTTCTGTCCTCAGCTTGTCCTTCTGTCTTCGATCAGACCTTAGCTGGACTTCTTATCTCCTGGAGGTGAAACAAACCTGTGTCACATGATCACTGTCATCACTGAGGTCAGAGGTCATTGGTTATGATGTTTTCAGTGAGTATCAGGCCACAGCTGGATGGTCCAACATCTCAGCAGGGACTGAAGGTCTGTCCTCAGTCAGTGTCGCCGTCTCCATGATGACCACGATCAATAAATGAATAAAACTGTTCTGAACATGAAGGTCATGAACTAATTACATTGTTGATCCCCCTCCCCTCCCCCCTTTTACAGTAAGAGGAACCAGTTCTCTCCCTGGTGTCCTGGTGTCTCACCTCTGGTCCTCTTGACTTTCGGAGAGCAGGGTTTGGTCACTTTGACTGTAGCCTGACACTCGGCGTTGAACAGTGCTTTCTTCAGTGTCCCTGAACGACTCCTGGTGTTGGTGGTAGAGTCACATGGTCCCCAGGCTCCAAACTTGTACTTACAGTCACCTGGTACACAGACAGAGGAACCAGGATGTGACAAAGCACACACTGTACAGAGAAACTACTGCAATACTGTGGTGTTTTACTTCATCCACAGTACTGTTCAACAGTTGAAGTGCTTTTTGATTTGAACAAGACTCTTCACCTGCATTTGACCAGCAGGTGGCACCACTACCTACATGCCCTCCGATGACTGATGTAACTCTTCAGCTTAACATCACACACAAGTTGTTACTGTGATTCTGTTCTTCTCTAACCCATGAGTCTGAATCTACGTCAGTAACACAGCCTGACCACACGGTGGCAGCAGTAGATCGTCAGCTGTTGAGCTCAACGGACCTGAGTCCGGCATCACCTACAGGTCATTTCTTTTCTCTACAGAGTCACAGTTTCTTACTGATCTCCTTCCTCCAGTTGCAGGGGATTCTGCAGCTGATCCTGGTGGTCTGGTCCTTACAGGTGGCGTCTCGCAGTCCTTCTCCACAGTCTCCGTGACCAGGAACACACTTCCCGTATCGAGTCTCTGCAGCAGAGCATTCTGAGGCCTGTCCACTTTTCTCATGTTTACCTGCAGAAACAGAAGGTCAGACAGAGTTCAGCGTTCAGACCCACAGTCCTGCTTCTCTTCAGGGTGGACCACGGCGGTGATCAATGACGTAAGAAGAAGACACTGTCGTTCAGAATATTTTTTTCAGATCAAGGAGAACTTTTCAGTTCCTGTCATAGACAGGACTAATGTAGTTCCAATCAATGAATGTGGTCCAGGGTTAGAGAAGCGACGGTAGAAATATCTGGACTGAGAAGGAAGTTTAAAAATACCTTTGTGTTGAATT
The DNA here is from genome assembly GCF_000523025.1 of Cynoglossus semilaevis. NCBI lineage: Eukaryota > Metazoa > Chordata > Actinopteri > Pleuronectiformes > Cynoglossidae > Cynoglossus > Cynoglossus semilaevis. The sequence continues at coordinate 4,443,055 of NC_024312.1, read as the reverse complement.
TGTTCAGAAAATATATTTCACACTGATGTCAAAGGTCATGACCTCACAGCTGACTCCTTCTTCCTAACTCAACAGGTCGACCTTCACACATCTAGTGCAGCCAGTCGACCAGATAAAACCAGAGTCAGAGGTAAAGTCTCTGCAGACGTGAGCTTCAACCTTCACTTCCTGTTTCCTTTAATCTGACAAACAAGGTTCAAGTGAGAGCAGAGGCCCAACAGTGTCACTGGTCTGGACTGAGTCTGACTGGGTTTTTGGTGTTGGCTAATGTCTGATGCACTCCACTCTGCCTCACACACACACACACACACACACACCTTCTGTAGCCTTGCAGCACATGACAGGTACCTTTATGGTTCTTTGCCCTTCTGTTGGCAGTGCTGAGCGTCACCACTAGGAGGAGCAGTAGGGCCACAGAGAACAAACGTTGCATCCTGGGGAGAAACAGAAACAGGGTGGTGTTTGTCAGGAGCAGTAAATATGAAGAGTGTTTGTAGCAGCACTGTTCTCCGACAGGGAATTCTGGACCCAGTTTTTAACTGTATTTATGGGTCAGAACCACAGAGTGACCTTTGACAAAACCATCATGTCCTCATTTAGACCAGTCCAACATGAAGACGCAGATGTTGTGACTACAGACCTATCCTGATAATCCGACTGTTGATAATCCGACTGTTGATAATCTGGCTGTTGATAATCCGGCTGTTGATAAAAGCCTTGCTCCTCTTTCACATGTCAGATGGCAGAGTAAATCCTCTTCTTCTCGCTCCTCCTGTGGCTCTTCATGAGAAAAGAAGCCACTCTCAGCAAGTCCCCCAGCCCACTCTTCATCAATGAAGACCAGGGGGGAGGAGGAGAAGTGGGGGAGGTGAGGGGGCCAACAGCGTCTGAAAGAACTCTTTAGATTTCCCCACTCAAAAGAGTCTTGATTCACTGGATGAAGACAAAGACTCCTGCAGCCCAGGCCAAACACAGATTCCACACCGCATCTGAGGAGCTCACCCTCCTCCTCCTCCTCCTCTTCTCCGTTCCCCCCCCCCCCCGCTTGTTTCTGCATGCCCCTCAATAGCAGCGAATTTGCATAAGAAAAAATTAAAACGCAGCGTGAAGGGACGCTCCTCCTCCTCCTTCATCGTTCTTCTCCTCCTGCTCCACCTCCTTGTGAAGAGTTCACTCCTCACTTCCGAGGCCAAACAAACAACAAACTTTCCTGTTTTTACTAATTTCTTATAGAACGTCTTCTGCAGAGAGATACAGAAACTTCAGTTCTGGTTCTCAGTGAATACTCTCTGTACTGGCTGTGTCCAAAGTGTGGCCCCGGGACAGGGACATGTTTTATTTGGACATGTCATCCTTCTTACATCCTATCATCTCAAGCCTGTCACGAAGGAAGAAAACACCTTTGATATAGGAGGAGGTTTTTAGCTGCTCTAAACAAATCGGTTCTAGAGTTTTGGTTTAAGCACTCAGTTAACTCTCAGCTACTTCCCCGCTAACTTGTAACTGTTACTGCTGTAACTGTTAAATATGTGTGCGTGTGCGCATACGTGTGGCTCAGAGCTCTGTCTCTAAAACTTCTGTGATTGAAGTCTGTTAGCGATTAAATTAGCATCTTTGATCTAAACTCTGACTCTGAGCTCCTTCAGTATTTCTGCATCAAAAATCAAAAACAGAGACTTACTTTGTGGAGCAGTGAATCAAACGGAGGAGTCGTCTCCTTCTGTCGCTGCCTCTGCTCCTCCTCTCCTCTCCCTCTCTCTCTCTCTCTCTCTCGCTCGCTCTCCCTCACACACACTTGTTTTGTTACCCTGATGATGTCATCATGAAGCTGTTTTCACTGGGTTTTTAATCTGGTGAACAAACACAATGGAAACTGTTCAACACTAGACCTGGACCTGAGAGTGTGTGTGTGTGTGTGTGTGTGTGTGTAGAGACATGATCCAGACACTGTCATCAGTTTTTATTGATCACTTATTGATACAGATACAGTCACTGCTGTGGCAGAACCTAAAACACCACACACACACTCACCCACACACACACACACTCACACACACGTCTCCAGCCAGTTTTTTTTTCTACAAACCAGACTATAAATAGTTGTGTAAATATTTCGGAGGTTTTCTGAGGAGACAGTGGACCAGTCCTGAGACCCCAGTGTCTCTGTGGACATGAGTAGGATCAGGACAGTGTCCTCAGAGACAGTCCAGGCTCATAGGTGTCCACTCAGGGGGGTGCAGAAGGTGGCGGGGGGTGAGATAAGGTAGACCCAGGTCAAAGGAGGACAAGTGGTGTTGAGGACAGAGGGACAGTGAGAAGGTCAAACTGCTGTCTCCTTGTCTTCACTCTGGATCATCTGCTGATGTGGGTCCAGATACTGGCTCAGTTCCAGGTCCTCTCCTCTCTCCGCACGCTCCTTAGGTGTCTCCCCCTGGGACCAGGACAGAGACAGAAAGTCAGAGGACGCTTATTTTGTCCCACAACCAATATTCTCAACCTCCTCTTCATCTGATCGTCATCATCATCATCATCATCTCTCTCTCTCTTTGCTCTCCGTCTCCCTCACCCCCCCTCACCCTCATTCTCTCTCTTTCACACACAGAGCAGCAGAGTAACAACAGTGGTTCTGAGCTGCTTCCTGTCAGCTCCACTTCACCATGGCAGCACAGACTGCAGTTCTTTGTGTGGAGGACGGGTCCCTGCAGTGCTTCGTCCCTCACTGACACACTGCATTAATCACTGCACAGAAGTGGGTCAGGGGCTGCAGCCCGGGGGGAGACGGGCTCCGGCTGGTGGTCGTCAGCAGGACTGACAGATACGCACAAAGACGCTTCATGGGACAGGAAATGAACACCACCAACTCCATCAGCTCCACCACCGTCTCACACACACACACACACTGTGAGGTGGGGGCAGAAGCCGGAGTTTCTGCTATGACTCTTTTATAAAAGTCTTGACTTCATCTTTTTTTTTTTCACCTTTTTTTCATCTTTTTTTTCATCTTCTGTTTTTTTCAACTTTTGTTTTTTATCTTCTGTTTCTTTTTCACCTTTTGTTTTTCATCTTCTGTTTTTTTTCACCTTTTTTCATCTGTTTTTTTCACCTTTTGTTTTTGTATCTTCTGTTTTTTTCAACTTTTGTTTTTTTTTTTCCATCTTGTGTTTTTCTGCCATGTCAGTTCTGTGGAGTTAGCCTCTTAGCTTCAGCTGTGATAACTTTTAGCCCCTGACCTGATCCTGACAGTGGACTTCATTATTACCTGCAGATCTGTCTTTGTGAGCGACGCTCCGGCCTCCACCAGGAGGTGACAAATGCCTTTCTGACAGCAGGTGGCAGCCTTGTGCAGCGCCGTCTCGCCACTGAAAAGTTAAGCAGCAGAAATCAGTTTCTGTTCCTGCAGAACTAAGTGACTGGACGGTGAGGCAGGAAGTGGACTCACGTCTCTTCTTCTGCTATGTCCAGGTGTGACGTCGGAACTGGACGGAGAAAGGCGGACGAGATTAGTACCTGGAACTAAGTTCCTCTGGTGAAGTACTGTTTACGCTGTGCTTTATTTACCGTTGTCTACGAGGAACTTAACGATCTCTTCACTGTCCAGCTCAACGGCGTGATGCACCAGCGTACGACCACCACCATCCTGCAGAAGGAGGTCTGCCCCCTGCTGGTGGAGCCTCATCAGCTGCACAGTAAAACAGAGGGCGGCATGAGGGACTGATGTCAGAGCAGAGCTGCAGCAGAACACACACACACACACACACTTACTGTTTGAAGGTCGTTGGTGTGGACGCAGGTCAGTAACTGTGTTTCTGTGAAACAACAAGGTGAGAAATGAGGAACTGTTGACTGGAACTCACTGTTCATGTAGTACCAGGAACTGAGAGAGTCCACCGTACTGGACAAAGTTCTTAATTCACTGCTGCCTCCTGTTGTTCAATTATAAATTGTTTATTTGAGTTCATTTCAGTTCTCCAAACTAACCACAAGAGGCAGCAGTGGTCCTGCGTGTCGGAGAACTGACATCCAAGGTTTCGACATCATTTCATCCAATTGTTTGTGTGAAGGTGAGTCGCTCCTTACCTTTGTCGGGGTCATGTGACGCAGCAGAGGTCGGGCTGAAGGACATGAGGAGAGGCATAAGGTCAGATGTTCCACACACACACACACCCACACACCCACACACACAGACAGAATGGAGGACGGTGTCGTACCTACTGACGTGAGTGAAATGAGCGAGGCTGGTGTTGGAGCGTTGGATCTTCGCTCCTCGCCTTCAGGTCAGACAGACGGACAGAAAACATGTCAACATGTGATGAGACACCAGAAGACAAGAGGACACAGAGAGGATGGAGTCTGTCCCCAAGTGATAGTGGACAGAGGTCTTAAGGTGTTCCTTTCATTGATAAAGTACAATGTAATGGAACACTGCCTTGTGTGGTGAAAACGTGTAACTGCGGCACAGTAAACGTTGAACTTCAACTTCTGAAGAAAACGCTCAGAGGCAGCTGCAGGTAGTGTACCTACCTGCAGAGGGCGCTTTTACTGGAACTCTGTGACAGTGCATTGGCCACGGAACTGTCGCTGGAAATTCTCCTCCTCTGGAACTCCTTGACCCTGGAATGAAAAGTCCAGGTGTGTTCTGCTGGTCGTTAACAGTTCTTTAACACCAGAACCAACGGAGACTTTAAATGTCCTCAACTACAACACTGCCACCCACTGACCAAAGGAAATTTTACAAACACAAAGCAGTTAATGCTCCAACAAGTTTATATAACCTTAAACTACAATCCCAACACCTCTGACCAGCAGGAGGCGCTCCACTGCTACCTGGTTTGACGGGACAACTCCTCTGAGTCCACGAGGTCAGGCATCTCAGGAGAGAAGACGGATGTCTCTTTGTCCAGCAGCTCTGGGTCCAGGATGTAGAGTTCCTCCTGAGAGATTTCCGTCACGTAGTTCAGATGCTCCTGGAGAACAAGAGAAGGAGAACCTGAGGTTCTGTGTTTCCCCACAATCTTTCTCTTTTAGAAATTTCTGCCGTACTTGAGCTCGGTCGATCCTGTAGAACCGGTCTGCAGTCGTACCTGTAAAAGAAAAACGGTACCGGTGAGGTTCTGTTTGATCTGTGCTGTGATCAGCTGATCTGGACCCACGTGGACTCACTGTCGAGGAAACACCACCTCCTGGACAGTGAAGACAGGGTCAGGGTCTTGGACATCGTGTCACTGCTCTGAAGAAGACATAAGAGAGACAGGAAGGGTTGGAGTGAGAGATTCAACCGGACACAGAACCTGGGACACATGTAGGGACAGGGTTAGAGTTTCTCTGGCCCATACCTGGTCCTGGTCATCCTGCAGACCATCGATGAGCAGGCGGCAGGTTTCCAGGTCACTGTCTCCGGGGACGATGATGACGCCGAGCGGTGTTGCTGCAAAGACACAGACGGACACAGGGTGAGAGAGACGGTCTCAGTTGGACAAGTGTTGACCTCACCGCTGGACCGGGTCACTCACAGGCCCGCTTCAGCTGCTCTTTGTCGTAGTGCAGCGACTCGTAGGCCGCCATGGTGATCCTGTTCACTCTGATGTGGAGTCGGTCTGGGACGGACTGTTGACTGGAGACACACACACAGAGTACAAGCACTTTGTCTCACTGTTAAACAACATCATTATCCAGCTGTTACAACAACTGCTCTGTCTCTCTGTCTGACTCCTCTGTTTGACTCCTCTGTCTGACTCCTCTGTCTGCCTCCTCTGTCTGACTCCTCTGCTTAACTCCTCTGTCTGACCCCTCTGTCTGACTCCTCTCTCTTACTCCTCTCGCTGACTCCTCTGTCTGACTCCTCTGCTTAACTCCTCTGTCTGACCCCTCTGTCTGACTCCTCTGTTTGACTCTTCAGATGTTGGAGTGAAGAATTAAGAACCAGTTCTTATCAACAGTGACAGTCTGGACCAGAATCAGTTCACAGCCTGTTTCTCTCTGGTCCTGATGGCGGCCATGTTTTTACTGAGCCTGCTTCTGTAAACCCTATGTCGTCTACGGTATCTCTTCTACGACTGCAGCTTCAAGGTCAGCTCTGATTGGCTCTCACTCGTTGAGGTGGGGTATGTTAATCCTCCTCTTGGTTTTCTGGACCATGTTGGCCTGGTTCCTCAGACTGATGTGGATTATGGACGGGGCCAGTTTGCAGGGTTCTCCATCCACCTGCATGGGGATGGACTTGAAGGTGGTGAGGGTCACTTCTTTACACTGGACAAGACGCTCTCCGTGACCTCCGACCTGTAGTGTAGCCTGGCACCACAGAGACACAGCTGAAGTCTGGCCTGCAGTGGTCTACTTAACTAGATACACAGAGCGACCCCTGCTGGTCTTATAGTGGAAAGTGCAGCTCACCAGTGACGTCATGGTGAAACCGATGACCTCGATGAACCCATCGTCGAGACGCTGTGGTTCAAAGTCGTAGTGTTCACTAGGGTGACCCCAGGGGACGGTCCCTGCACAGTACCTGTATACACACACACACACACACACTTGGATAAGTCATCAGGACAAACATGGAAAAGTCCAGCCAGGGTGAAGTTTGTCTCCCTCTGCTGTCCATACCTGGGAATATTGAGGAAGAGCAGACACTGCAGCTTCAGATCCTGGACTTTGGTGGTCAGGTCTGTGCCGTCACACTGAGGACAGAGAACATCAGCTGACTGGGACACACGGTGAGGATCATCTGATCTCCATCTCATCTCTACTTCACAGCTGGTCTGACCTCTGACCCCTGCTGGACCTCACCCTCCCTCCCTCCCTGCCTCCCTTCCTGCAGATGTTCCTTTGGACCGTGAAGTCTATGACGACTTGGGTTCTCACTGGTCTAAAGTCCTGATAATTCTACATTTTATTTCCAGGTCGTCTGGAGGACGTGGGGACATGAGGACATGTTCTGTGTCCACTCACCACCACTCTGATGTGCTTGGCCAGGTCCTTCGACGTCCGGCTTAAGAAATCTGAGAAGGCCGTCTGTTAGAAAACACAAACACAAAGGACATGGATGTGAGGTGACCCAAGTGTGTGTGTGTGTGTGTGTGTGTGTGTGTGTGTGTGCGGTACCCACCCCTGCGTAGAACATCTTGTTCCTGAAGCGACTGTTGAACTTTTCTGGGTTTGCCTCTAAAAGAGAAAAACTGTAAATATTCATGGAACTAAAACTACAGACGTTGGTGTTTGTTCACTTCCCACCTGACTGGTGTGTGTGTGTGTATGTGTGTATGTGTGTGTGTGTGTGTGGGTGTGGGTGTCTCACCTCTGGATTCATGGAAGCCTAGTGTGACGTGAGCATCGAAGCCCAGGCTGAAGTAATTGTTAAAGACGTCAATGGGAAGCTGAGGAAGATCAGGAAGGTGAGAGAGGTGTGTGTCTGTGTGTGTGTCTGTGTGTGTGTCTGTTCAAACCAACTTTGTCTGTCTGATGCTCGTCCATGTCCTCAGGTCTGGCCTCAGGGTTGGCCTCCACGTTCAGGTTCCATCGGTCCAGCTGGACGATGGTTCCGTCCTCCACGTGTGAGAGGATCTTTGTGATTGGTTCGTCAGTGTAACCCTGAGACAGAAGGAGGGCTGTGAACCAACCATCAGTCCTATCTCGGCAGGACACACCCCTGAGTACCTGACCGATGCAGACCCAGTCCCACCATACCATCGGAGTCATACCTCACGTAACTATGAACCAGGTGAACCAGGTGACCGTGTCCAACTCTTTCACATTTGACAGTAACAGTGTGAGAAATCCTTAAATGAATGTGTCCTACTGTCCAACAGTGAGACAGAACTCATGGACCGGTACCTGCCCAGTCAGACTGTCCCTTTGCCCCCAGTTCAGACTTACCCCGCCCCAGTTCAGAGTCCTCGCTAAGTCATTGCCAGTCCCTAGAGGGAGGATGGCCACAGGAGGCTGAGGGTGGAACTTCAACTGGTCCAACACTGACATGCTGTGGAGCAGCATTTGGACAGAAACCTTCTAGTGGAGGCCTTAGTTCACAAGGGACGAGTGGGAGGGGGGGGGGGGGGGGGGGGGGGTGTTTTAGAAATACATTTTTGTTTTAAAGTAAACTTTGAAGAACTCACAGTCCCGTCACCTCCACAGGCCAGGATCCTCAGGTTGGGCACTTTGATGTAAAGCTCTAGTCTATATTTAAACCAACCAGAGACAGGTGGACAGACAGGCAGAAGGACAGACAGAGAGACAGGTTGACTTGAAGAATTGATTTGTTGTTTCTTGTCCACTGGTAGAACTGATGCTCTGAATGATATTATTTTCTAGCCTAGCTTTTAGTTGCAGTACCTCTGATGGCCACTAACATGATATTTTTATAATCTTATTTTGTTTCTTTTTTTCATTTATTTCTACTTTTCCTGTAATTTTATGCTCCATTCAAAAAGAATGATTTTCAATTTAAATTGTAATATCAAGGTTAAACCATGGGTGATTCCAGAGTCCAGGTACAGAACCATCAACAGAACCATGTGTTTACTGAGTGTCTTATTTGGTTTTCACTGATTTTCTGTCTTTTTCCTTCACAGCAGTTGAACAAGGGAAATAAAAAAGCCCTCTGCTGCCCCCTTATGGGTCATGGTGGCATTGCATGTGGACAGAGGTGATACAGAGAGAACAGACGTGTCCCAGGGTTCTGGTCTTACCCCTCTCTGGGTCCGCCCTTGGTCAGGTCAAACACCTGTCGAGGGTTCAGGTACCACATGAAGGACTGGAGGATCTTTGTTCCCTGGGAGGAATCACACACACACACAGGCTGGGTTTATCTCCTGAGGATGGAGACTGTTGCACTGGTACACAGTGACTCCATGTGACATCATCACCTGGTTCCCTCCGCTCCTGGGGTTGACGAAGACCAGGACAGGCTTCATCAGCTGAGACGGAACCGACTTCACCAGGAAGGCCTTCCAACGGCCGTCCTGACGTGAGACACACGACAGACTGGTGAGGAGGTGTGACCTGGTCACAGACGATGATGTCATGGTGGGGGCGGAGTCAGTTCTCACCTCAGAGCTCTTCCTGCTCGACTTGTTGGATTTCACTGACGTTCTCTTCTTCCTTTTACTGGACTTTAGAGACGGCTGCAGCAGGAAACACACACACACACACACGTTAGTGTATGTGTGTGTGAGTGTGGGTGTGAGTGTGAGTGTGTACCTGTGGACGGCGGACTCTGATGATCCAGGTTGGAGGGATGATAACTGCCGCGTGAGCTCCCAGAGAACAAGACTCCTCGATCTGCTGCAGCATGAAGCAGGTCACCTTGTTATGGTACTGAGAGGGAGGACAGAGGAGGACGATAAAAAGACAATAAGACAATATAAATTCTCTAACCTCCACCTTCATCCTGACTTGTACCTCCATGCTGACCACCATCTTCATCCTCATCCAAGCTTCAACATCTAACCCAACCTCCAACTTCATGTCACATCACTCCTGTCCTCCATCGTAACTCTTACCTTCCCAGGACCACACCTCCACCTCCACCTCCACCTCCTCCCTGATGTAGCCTTTACCTTAACTCTCAGCTTCAGCCTAAACATCACCACCATCTTGAGCATCAGCTTCTGCTAGACCTCCACCCCCACCTCCACCCTGAGTGTGGGAGAGAGCCTCACCGCCTGTTTGCACCAGGAGCAGCTGATGGCCACGATCTCTTTGTTGTGGAAGGAAAACTTCTGTTGAAACCCCTGTAGGAGAGAAAAGAGGAGAGCACCTCAGCTCCAGAACCATCTCAGCTCCAGAACCACCTCAGCTCCAGAACCACCTCAGCTCCAGAAGAGCATCAGCTGTTGGAGCTTTAGAGTCTCACCTTCCCACACTGTCGACACTTCCCCGTCTGTCTCCGCCTGTGAACCCAGTGATGTCTCACCACCGCAGCCTGAAACACAAGAACATCTGAATGGAGACTCAGAGGTTGAGGAAGACAGGAGGACAGGAGGACAGAACAGGGAGAGGCTTCCAGCAGGTTTGAATCTACACTGACTTGTCTGGTTCTTCTGCTCCATCAGGTACTATCGGTACCTGATGGACGATCTTTTGACATTTTTACGTTGACTACAGTCACGGATCACAAACCTCTCGGACGGCCCGACATCCAGGTTCCCTGAAGGACGGCTTACACCTGAAGTTGATCTGATGACAGAGAGAAGGTTGTGTGAGAGGAGACCAGGTTCTCAGATCAGCTGTGATAACCCTCCTGTGATGGTTCTCCACCTGGTTCAGCTGCTCCATGCACATGGTGTGGACTGAAATCTTACATCCAGCGCACTTCTTCCTGGAGATGGACTTTTGCTGCTCACAGCAGGAGAACACGGAGTGTGAGGAAAACAGCAGCAGTTTTCTTGAACCTTCCTGTGTTGATGCTCTGACTCACCAGGGACCGGGCCATGCAGTACTGTTCTCCAACGTAACAGAAGTCTCCAGAACCACTGGTCTCAAACCAGATGTGGTCTCCGAACTGGGCATTTTCCTACAACAGAGGTGGGCAGAGGAGATGTTTTTCCCTGAGGACTTGAGGACACAGAGACACCTGAAGGTAGGACATCTCCAGTCCATCACATGTCTCCTGGCTGAACACATTTTTTTACAAAACTTCACCTCTTCAAACTCTAGCTTTAGCTTCTTGTGGACCGGCGTTTATCTCATGGAGCTCACTTTGGCTAAACTGTTGTTGCTACATGGTTGTTAACATTTGTCTTTTCTTTGAAACGTTGTTTAACGCTTTCCTAACGTGAGGATTCGTCTGCTATCTCTTATCCGTTAGCCTTGTTGCTGTACAGTACAGTACAGTACAACACAGTACAGTACAGTACAACACAGTACAGTACAGTACAGTACAGTACAGTTTCCTAGCTCCTCGGCGGAGGTTCGACAGCGTTATCTGGCATTAAACAAACAGACAGAGTGAATTAAACAAACAGAGCTCGGCTTCACTGCTGCACAGTTCATTAAACCATATGGTTGGGGACAAACAAAGACAATGCTCTCCAGCAGGACCATGGAGTACCATGGAACACCACGGTCTAATTGGCTGCTTCAACAAACAAACAGTGAAAGATGAAAGATGAGTTCACCGTCCAGTCCACGCAGCTGCTGGGTTCCCGTGGCGACTGGCTCTGAGTGGATGTTGACCCACTGGGCTGACTGGTCACATGCTGCAGGCCGGACTTCGCTATAGCTTTTCTGAAAGTAGGAGAGAAGGTACAGGCAGTGAGGCGGCAGGTCTGTGTTTGACCCAGGTGTTTCTCACACCCCCACGTTCTGTTGTGGTTCAGAGCAGCTGCTGGTGACAACAACAGACTTCTGTCTGTTGGCACTGTTCAAAAGGTGATGACAAACTTTTACTGACTCAATCCTAACCTTCTGACCATCTCCTGACCTCCTCATCTGAACTTTTTTTTTTCAGTCTCACACAGAGAAAGATTTCAAATTCAAATACCAGCATGAGTACCACTGGACTACCTACAGCAGGAAGGCACTCCAGTTTTCCAGGTGGGAGTGGTAGTCCTGGGGCCCCAGTGCAGTGAGAGCCCTGGGGCCCCTGTGGACGGTGGCGTGGTTGACATAGTGGACCGAGGTCCGACGGTTGGGCAGTGGGAGGCCTCTTCCAGGCCACGGGCTCCCAGCTTTGGAGATGGTGGAGATCCTTCTCCTCTTCCTCTGGACGGAGGCACTGTAACGCCTGTAGGAGGCAGTATCTCCTAAGAACATCTGGGAGGAGTTCCTGCGGAGGCAGCGAGGCGCCCGGATCAGTCGGCGGGGCGTGGATGAGAGCGGGGTCGTCCTTTCAAGGGCTGTGGACGAGGAGGTCGAAGATGAAGATGGATGTTGATCTGTGCAGCTGGAAACTTCTCCTTCCTCCTCCACTTGCTCATCCAGCTGCTCCGCCTCTGAAAGCTGACTGGAATCTGATTGGCTGTTGCTGTTGCTGCAGTAATCTCCATTGTCATCATCACCATCTGAATGGAGGCTAACTGGGTGTGAAGTCACTGTCTTGACATCGGACCCGCTCCTTATCTCCACCTGTTGCTCTCCTCTTGGTAGCCTCGCCTCCACCCTCTCCTCCTCCTCTTCCTCCTCAGTCATTTGGATCAGGCTGGCCAGTAACATGGACGGCCCCAGCAGGTGGGTGTCAATGGTCCGCAGCTTCCCAGTCCTCTTCCGACGCACAGCAAACCTGGGGTTTACGCTGGGCGTGGTTGTGCTGGAGCGTCTGCGAACTCGTCTCGACCATCCACTGTGTCTCCCTGTCTTTACAGAGGTCCTCCCACCAGGACATGACATTCCTGTCTGCAACTGGATGCTGGACCGGCGCCGCTGGGTCAGGGTGGAGGATGGAAGCCCCACACTGGACCGGCGGCGGGGCTTGCTTGTGGGGCGGGGCCACCCGG
>NC_024312.1:4415135-4430159 GCF_000523025.1 Cynoglossus semilaevis | reverse complement strand
ACCGGCGCCGCTGGGGGAGGGTGGAGGAGGGACGCCCCACACTGGACCGGCGGCGGGCCTTGCTTGTGGGGACGGCCACACTGGGCCTCCGCTGATGACAGGGCGTGGGCTCCATGTCATCCTGTGGCGTTGGTTCTTTCTTCCGGAAATGACGACGAAAAAATGTATCCATTTTCACCAGAGACGGAGGACAAACCTTGGTAATGGTCCGCACTGTTGGACGCAAAACCCAGTTAGCTTCACAGAAAACCGCTGAGCAAGAACAGACTAAGAGCAGTACTGGACCAGTACACATGACCAGAGCAGACCCAACAGGTCCACATGTTCTAAGAGACTGAGTCTAAAGAGTGACACCTACAGTTTAGTGACAGAAACAACATACCCTTATGGCACACATGGTTCAAGAACGATGGTACCTGGGCACACGGCTCAGACCAACTCAGATATTAGCTTTTTCAAACAACTATCATGGAGTCAAGGAACCATCAACATGGAAGGTCCGACCTCATTCAGACTTTTGTCCAATCAGATCAGTGCTGGCTGTCATTGGTCACACAGGGAGGAGACAGAGTCTCACTGTCTGTCGTCATAGAACTGGACTGAACTAGTCTGGCAGAGGTCTATGAAAATCAAGACTGACTTCTGGTCTGGAGATTTCAGCTGTGGTTGTCAGTCTGTTCCTGGTATCCTGCTGGTAATATAAATAATCAAACGGCCAAAGCAAATGCACCCACAGGGGGGCAGCATAACAACAGGAAGCTGTGCTGATAGTTCTGACTTTGACAGTCAGACTGACTGACTGACTCCTCCGTTCCAGGGAGGTGTTGTCTTCCTGAAGCTTCTCTGGAGCTCAGACAATAAAAGCTAAGCTACTTGAACCTATTATCACACATGACCAACAGATTAGTGTCTCACACACACACACACACACACTTGTCCGTCCGCTGCCTAACCTTGGTGAGCAGCAGCAGCAGCAGCAGGTCTTACTGTCAGGTCATGTGATCAGAGGCTCAGCTGATGTCCAACAGATTACTGTTCACCTCAGAACCTCAGGACCCGGTCCACACACTGTCCAGCACTCGGTGGAGTTGGACAGACCAGACTGAACTGGACTAGAGAGTCAACATAAGGTCCAACAACCCAGACTGTGTCAGTCTTCTTCTGCACCATCTGTTCATCCAGGAACTCACCAACGTCCTTGTTGCTACAACAACTCAACTCAAAGTTCTGTTGTTGTTAATACAACATTAAAAACAAGGTCAGGATCGTCGGTTCAGGACCAGGACCAGGACCATCCCAGACCCTGAAGGCCTGATGAAGTTTCTCCCACTGATCACACTGCCCTCGTTATATTAGGAGATAAACACACCTTGTGTACACACACACAAACGCACACACACACAGACGACTAAAGACAACCACAGAAGAAAACACAGAAACGACAGACGCTCAGTTCAGTCTGATACAACCTGAGAGGAGGTGAGGAGCTCCTGGACTGAGGAGGAGGGACAGGGACGGAGAGAAGAGGGATAAGAGAGGGACGGGAGGGGAGGGGAGGGGAGGGGTGAGGAGGTGTGTGTGGGCGGAGACAGCTGCTGCCGTGTTAAATAACTCCTTCATTTAGAAGAACACTGACACGGACCCTGGGTCCACACCAGTGGCACTAGGTTGGCTGTAGAACCAGGACTTGAGAACAGCCGTCTGTGGACTGTTCTGCTGGTCTGGACCCAGCAGCAGATCCTGGATCAGGGTCTGGGTTTGAAGCCTGCAGCTGTTCTGAGCACGTCTCCTAGTCTTTGTGTCAAGACTCACGGACGGGCAGCTCCACCGCCACTTCCCAGAATCCTCTTCATTAACACTTCAAGGCTGCAGGCCTGATGCATTATGGATCCAATTAAAGCAATGATGGTAGAGAAGAAGAGAAAGACACAGGATCTGTGTGTGTGTGTGTGTGTGTTCATTAGAGAAGAACAGTCACATTCTCTGGTGGTCTCTGTTTGTCTCCAGGTAGCAGACTGGTCACCGACCTCCACTGACCGTGGGTCTGGACCTGGGCCTCGCTGAGGCGTTGGACAAAGACAGAGTGTTGTAACCATGGTTGATGGTCGACCACTGAGGTCTGAGCTGCAGTGCTCTGAAGCTACTCAGCTGTGGTAGTTGACCAGTTGACCAGTTGACCAGTTGACCAGTTGACCAGCTTCAGAGGAGACCCAGACTGATGGACGTGAGACATGTAACATGTGGACCAGGGTGGTTTTATGACTGACTTCCTGTAACATTACGGTCAGTGACTGTTGTTTACACTGATTGTTTGTTTTGTCCTGATTGGTTCAGTTATTGATCATCACTAACCAGTTAGTTGTCTTTTAAAATCACACATTCTTCACTGACTTCAGGAGTGAACACTAATCTCCCCCCTCTCCCCTCCTGCACCCCCCCTCCACCTCTCGACACTCACTGACTTCAACTGGCTGCTCTGACGACAGGCCTCTGCTGCCCTCTGCTGGTCATACCAGATAAGAATAAGATTTAAGGAGGGAAAGGAGCAGGAAAGGGGGTGACCAGTTCCTCCTACCTCTGTCCTCCTCTCTGTCCTCTCTTCTGTTCCGACATCTAACTCCTTTTACCTCCTCTCCTATCCAAATGAACCTCCTGCTCTCCTGCCCTTCTGCACGAATGAGTGTTTTTCCAACTTTTATTAAAGCTGTCTTTGTCACTGTACAGGTCCTCCTCTTCCTCCCCCTCCTCCTCCTCCTCCTCCTCCTGGACCAGCCTATTATTGGAAACAGGGCCATCCAGTGATAAAGATAGATTTAGAAGTGGGTCTGAGAAATCCCTGGGACCTGAACGCATCACACTCTCACTTAGGTTTGTCCTCAGAAACGTGTCTGCAGATCGGAGTCAACACACACACACACACACACACACACACACACACACTGCAGGACCAGGAACTGAATAAAAGCACCATCACTATTTCCACCTGTTTGATTGTTCTACATCAACAGTTCCTCTCAGCAGCTCCTTAACCATGTAGTTCCCTGGTACCTGGTTGTGTAGTTTCCTGGTACCCGTGTTGGGACAGAAGGCAGCTGAGAACATCCTCCCCTCAGTCCCTCAGGTTCCTCCATCCAATCATGAGTGACGTGTTCCCCGAGGAACCTGGAGAACCTCCTCTGTTCATTAGATGAACCCATTTAGAACAGCTATTATCAGAGTTCCCTGGGAAATCACTGACAACCCAACTGACACTGACCACGCTGTGAGCGCCCCCTACCATGAACACCAGCCTGATGGTGTTCATGGTATATATACTGTACATATATACTGCACATATATGTATATGTATGTATATGTATACATATACATATATACACATATATGTATATACATATGTATGTACTACATATATATATATATATATACACATATATATATATACATATGTATGTACTACATATATATATATATATATACACACACAGTGGACCCCACAGTGGACCCCTGGACAGGAGTTCTACAACCGTTCTACAACAGCACTCGTATGTCGATCAAATTTTCCCCATTCAAAAAATAACTAAAAACCAATTAATTCGTAGCACCCCCCCCACAGAAATATACTATTAATTAATCAAACTAAATTAATTAAATTAACCTCATCTAAACATCAAAAACATAAATATAAACAAATATGTTGATAATATAAAATTATAATAATTAAGAAAAAAAATATATTATTGTTATAAAAATGGGTAAAATAACCCAGAGAGGGACAGTGAGCGAGACAGCGCCACACAGTGTCGAGTGGATGTTCCTCGTTTCCTCGTAACACAGGAAAAATCTTGCAAGAGTTGCAAACCCACTCATTTCTTGTGCGTAATGATCTTTATTAAAGTGCAGAGGATCAGAATAGATCTCACCAAAACTCTTTCTTACATATATTGAAATACTACGTCCACACCACAGAGACATGTTGCTACTTTCAGACAAGCCCGAACTGGCTGCGGTTTTTGTTTGCGTCATCATGACTTCCTGTTTTGGCCGTTTTGTTTCGGTGATAAAAGTCTAAATTTTCGGTGGTTGAATATTCAGTGCATCGCTAATATATATATATATATATATATACACACATAGATATATACAGATACATATATACATATATATATATTCTGTAGGTGTATATGTATAAGATAATACTACATATATATGTATATATGTATATACAGTACGGTACAGTAGAGTGTATACTCTGCAGTACCGTACTGTACCGTTCCGTATGGACCAGTGCAGTGCTCCACTGGTCAGTCCATCTTTCATTGGTAGTATATAATTAACTGCCAGTGATTAGAACTATTGTAAACAAAGTTCCTGTGCTTTAAGAACCGATGGCAGCAGAAGTTCTCATCTCTGGAGAACTTCAGTTCACCTGGACGCAGCTCCTCACACACTCACCTCCTGCAGAAGATCATCAGACCACGGAAGGTTCTCCTGCCTCCACTGCTGCTGGGGAGGCAGCTGGGGGCCACAGTGGTGGAGGAGTTCTCCTTCTCTTCTTCCTCCACTTCCTCTTCTTCTTCACCACCGTCCTGCACACGACTCTCCTGCTCCTGCTCCTGCTCCTGCTCCTGCTCCTGCTCCTGCTCCTGCTCCTGCTCCTGCCCCTGCTCTTCAGGCTGCCTCTGCTGCTGCTCCATGTCTCCTGCGCCTCCGTCTCCCACTTTCAGAGCTGCTCTGAGGTCAGAGTTATGTCCAAGCAGCAGCAGGAGCTGACCACCATCCTGGCAGCTCCGCCCCTGCTGCTGCTGCTGCTGTTACTGCTGCTGCTGCTGCTGCTGTTACTGTTACTGCTGCTGCTGCTGCTGCTGTTACTGCTGCTGTTACTGCTGCTGTTACTGCTGCTGTTACTGCTGCAACAGCCTGTGTGGGTGTGTGTGTGTGTGCAGTGAAACTCTGCTCCACTTTAACAACAGAAACACAAACTCTTCTGACTTTCATCCACACAGACGTGCTCCTCCTCACTAAACTTTATTCAAATATGTCTCTCCTCTTTTCTTCTCCCACTTTACCTCTCTCTCTCTCTCTCTCTCTTTTGTTTTCCTTCACTCTTTTTGTTTAAGCCCCGCCCACCTCCACAGTCCCTGTGGGTGGCTGAGGTTTGGAACTGCGATGCCTGCTGGACACAAGAAGGAAGTGCAGCTGCTGGGGGTGAGACGTTGTTTTATTCATATGATTGTTAATGTCACTCTGAAAACAGTGAGGGATTCGAACCATCGACATCGAGTTCTTCTCTGATGTTCCACTAGTCAAACTGGTCCACTTCCTGTGGTGTTGGTTCTTCTTCTTGTTGGAGTTGAGAACATGAATCTGGGAATAGATGAAGATGAAGATGATGATGATCTTCCTCCTCTCTCACATCTCTGCCTCCACCCACAGAACTGTAGTGTAAAGATGGAGAGTCAGCCCACACACACACACACACACACAGAGAGAGAGAGAAAGAGGGCGAGAAGTGAAGGTCTGACCACGGCAGAGTGAGAGCCACGCACACTCTTCTACCAGCTGCACGTGTGGCTCCATCCTTCTCCTGCTCACAGGAGGTGGAGGTGAAAAAGGAGCCGGGTGATTTCTGACACCCATCAGGACAGCGGTGCAGGTGTCCCAGGGACAGCCAACAGTTCCTGGTACCAGTCGAACCCACGTCCCTCTGACAGCGGCACGTGTTGACGTGTTGTTAGACTTTGATCATGCAGGCACATGAATGAGTGTGTGTCAGAAAACACCCAGCGAACAGATAATCCCATAATCAAATCAATGTGTTCTGTTCTCAGCCAACTGGTCTGCCTAATGACTAACACACACACACACACACTCTCTCTCTCTCTCTCTCTCTCTCTCTCTTCTTGTCTGACTGACCTTTGACCTCTTACATTCATATTCAGTCTGTGTAGTTCACTGTCGTCTTCTTCTCCTTCTAAAGCCTACTTCCAGTAGCTCAATAACGCAGAAGTGAAAATGGCGGCTCTCGGACGCGTTGCTAACTGAATGCTGAGATCACGGAGACTGAACGAACAAATGGAAGATGCTCAGTTTCTTCGTCGTTCTTTTTTTTATTCCTTTCTTTGTTCTTAGACCACGGGTGTTCATAAATGGTACTTGGTCCAGTACAGTACAGTACAGTACAGTACAGTACAGTAGCAGGGCCCAGTCCTGTCCCGTCCCTACTTCAGGTTGTTGGTCCCTGGCCTGGACAACCTCAGAAGAGTTTGAGTTCCACTGAACACCACAGAAGACGAAGTCGATGACAAAAGTGTAGAACCCGTTTCCACGGGTTCTCTCCTCTGCAGCAGAACAACTGTGTCCACGGTTCAACGTGAAGCAGTGGTTCTGAAGAACTCTTGTTCTCCGCCCACACGCTTGTTACAGCAGAACCACACGACTCCGGATCCACTCTTTCTTTTTCCAGCTCCTGTGGAAGTGACTCATGACCAGAGTGTGGAGCTGTTTCATAACGCTAACCCAGATCCACTCCTGGACCTGCACCAGGAGATCCAGCTCTGGGTTCATGTGAGGGAACCAGGCACCAAACACACAACCGTCCACACTAAGAGGGTTCTGAACACACCGTGGAAAGAAAAGAAGAAACAGGAGAGACTCAGGAATAAGAGACAGGGGGGAGGGGACAACTAAAGAACCTGCTGAAAAGACTAGTTAACTCTGTCCTGGTAACGACAAAAACACAGACTTTAGACAAAGATCTGAGTCCAGATCAGTTTAGGAGATACATGACATGAACACAGAGCGGTGTGTGTGTGTGTGTGTGTGTTGCGGAGCCTCTGGTGTCCTGGTCCTGGATGTTGACGTTGATGCGGTGGCGTCTGGACAGGAAGTGTTTAAAGATGGAGCTGTGATGTCACATCTGAGCTGATTTAGAAAACCAGAGTCTGCTTTTCAAAGACCAGCGGCAGGTTAATACAGTTACCAGGAGGTCTTTCTTCTTCTGATGTCTGCTGGTCACAGTGTCACACGTGGAGCTGCATGTCCACCTCAGATGGTTTTTATTTGTGAAATTTAAAACCATCCTGTTTTATCTTCTCACTGTTCAAAACAACAACAACAACAACAACTGTGTATGTGTACTAGGACTAGATGTTAGTATCCCCGTTAGCAGCTGCTGGACTTTGACCAGAGGACCAGGTCTGGCCGCAGGTTGGATGCTGAAATTTCATGTTGGGAAAATGAGCCTGTGTCTCAGGTCAGTCTGCATTTTCCAGTCTTGAACTACATTCAGAGGTGATCTGTCTGAAGGTTCCCGTCTGGATGGACGATGGACGTTGGTCAGAGTAGGGTTGACTTAGTTTCTACGTGCAGAACATTGATGGTGACCCTCCTCACCTCCAGTTGAGCCACTAAACCCTTCAACACTTGGCTACGGTGCCAGGTGTGTCTGCCTTGTGTGAGGCATCCCACTAGAATGTGCTTTAACGTTGCTGGAGAAGAACACTGGAGACAGACTGGCTCCTCTCCAGACCAGAGGGGAAGGTTATCTGGAGAGGGCCCTCCTCCCTCTTGTTAAGGTGGGAGCGACACCATCGTGTCATTTCAAGCCCTGTTTTGGAACATTTTCATTCTTCCACCAGGCTTGAGATTGGGTGAGAGAGTGCTCCTCTTACCTGTGTGTTTACCAGACGATTGGCATGGGACAGTGACACTTCATTCACAGATTATTTTCTCCTAATCTGACCGTAATCCCTGGTCATCTTCTTCTTACTCATCTTTTTATTCTATTTTTTTTCTTCTTTTTATCCTCCTTTTTATTTTTATTATTTTATTATTTTATTTTATTTTGGGGCAGTGGTGGATTAGTGGTTAAGGAAGCGGACTTGGGTCCGGGAGGTTTCAGTTCGAGTCCACCAGCTGCCAAGTTACCACTGAGGTGCTCTGAGCAAGGCACCGTCCCCACACACTGGTCCCTCGGTGCTTAAAGCTGCCCACTGGTCACTTTGGTGATGGGTTAAAAACAGAGATCACATTTGGTGGTGTGCTGTGTTACAACGACAAGTAGTTCACTTTCCTTTATCACTTGATGATCAGCATAAATATATGAAGAGGTCCAGACCCAGGCCCCGACCCACATCTTGATGTTCCTTGTCTATAAATTCAACAAAGGTCTGGAACTGTTTGTTGCCTTTGGTTTTTTTCAGTCACCAAAGATATTTTTAGTCTCATTCTGCAAAAACAAACCAAAATGTCTTATTTGTCCTGGTGAAAACAAACGTATTTATTGCCCCCGAGTGTTTTCGTTAAAGTCGTTAAAGGTGTGTTCCAACATATTTACTTCCGGTAGTCAAACAATTCAATTTTATCACCAGGAAATGTTTTTGTTTTATATATATATATGGTCACTAGAGGGCACAATAAGCACATATATGTATATGACTAACACTCACTGGTGTGTCTCCTGCGGTTATTGTGCCCTCTAGTGTCGAGAATCCAACATAACAGCTTTGACAAAGTTAACACCAGACGTATGTACGTTCTGTACAACGTCAACGTACAAATACTGCGCCACGGTTTGGAATGTTCCAAACCACGATGAAGTGAATATTTCGTTACACACAAAACTCCGAGGTCGAACTACCACACAACCGCGCTATGTCACAGTAACAAAGTATTTTATAATGTAAGAGAAGAGTACCAAACAAGTGTATGAAAGAACCCCAGGTTACTAGTCTCAAAGTACTCCTCGACTGGAGACAAGATACTTGAAGGGCTATCATAGTAAAGGTACGTCTTTTTGGTGCATTATACTTGTACAAAAAGGTACAAGAGTAAAGTATCAATTATTGAATGTAGCGTTCAATAATTGTACAAAACGTAAATTTTGTAAAAAAAATAATGCATCTTAGTATATGCTGTTAAAGTACTTGGTTTAGGTTCCACAGAAAGGTTACTGTGTTTGTTGTTAAGATACCATAAGAAAGTAGTTCTGATTGAAAGACTGCAGTAAATGAAACTTGTGTGTGTGTGTGTATTGCTGGTCATTGTGACATTTGACCTTAGTCACCCTAACCCTCATCCCACATGTTTAGAACCACATCTGGTTGTAAACACTGGTCTCAGTGTCCTTACAAGAACTTTAAAGTCCAGTTCACACTGGTGAATGTGTACTGCTGTTAGGTCAACTGGTCTTTATTTAGTGGAGTACACAGGTACGTGTAGTAAAAGTTACTTTGTACGTCGTTATGACGAATTCTACTCCACAAACGGATGGTATCGGGTCAAATTGTCCGAGTGAGGCCCGTCATTGGTTAGGTCCAATAACGTGAGGCCTTCTTATATTTGGGTCTAAACTTTTGGTTCGGTTGTCTGCCTGAATCCAAGTCAGTGGAGTGCCCTAACCAGAATAGCTGCGCTTGTCTTTGTTTGTGTGCGTGCGTGCGCGCGTCCTAGCGTCGACTTTCTCTCCATAGAGTTTCACTGAGTTTACATCCGGGTTTTTTCCCTAGGCAATGGGAGTCGCAGCACCGCCGTTCCTTAGGCAAAGTGAAATAAATTCGCCGCACCGACACAAAAAGTAGTTCGTTCTCCCAACACAGTTGCCCATCGATAAGCATCGCCCATCGACCCCGCTGGGTCAACTTTTACGACGACGGGCGCCGACGTCGAGGCTTCGGTGGTGAACAAGCGGGCACCGGCGGGACGGAGAAGTAGTTTTTGTGCCCCCTTCCTCCTGCTCCGAAGCGCAGGGATCTGTGGTGTGCTGCGGTCGGGGCTGAATGAGATTGAAGAAGAGTTCTTCTTGTTTTGTAGCTTCAGTTTCTCTGTTTTTACATATTTTTAACCCCAACCAAACATTAAATACGGAGACCGGACAAAGCGGTGCGGCCAGGAGGCATAGCGGGCTCTTCGAACTCCGCTGTTCGGCCGTGGATCGGCTTCTTTCAGATATATATTTAATTAATCCAGAGGAGGACTGCTGCTGAGTAAGTGCACACTGGGGCTCTTTTTTAATTTTCATAACTTTCATTTTCTTTGTAGTCAAAGTTAAGCCGTGCCCCCCGGTGGCTCCGGTGCCCGGGTGTCGGCGATGTGTGTGTGCAGGTGTGTAAGCAGACAGTCCGGGTTTGTCTGCGTCCAGCGCTGCTCCGCTTCTCTTTCTGCTTCTTATTCTAGGAGTTGATGTTGTGGAGGACAAGGGGCCGATGGAACTTGGAGCCAGCGACGCCCGCTTCTTGTCATAAATTTGTTGAAACATGTCGTCTTTCGGGGACTCTTCCCGTCTGCGGGATTTTTTGCCTCCCCGGTCGTGTGGTGTTGTGCCCTCCCCGGTCAGCCCGCGGTGATTCGTCGCCCCGGGTGGAAGTTTTTCTCCATCAGCGTGGCTGCGTTAGCCACCGCTGCTAACAGGCTGTAGCATTAGCGGCTACTGCTAACCTTATCCACTTGTTCTCTCGGTGTCTCCCCCTCCCTCTGCCTCTACGGAGCAATGTCGGCGGAGACAGTGAGGCTCGGTTTGGCCGATATTTGTTTTTTATTTTTAAACATTTTTCCAATAGATTTGCCACTAAAAGCTGGCTTTCCCCCGTTTATAAACAGGGTGAGTGTGTATACCCGCAGTGGGTTGATGAGAATAATACTGAGAATAAGACAATAAGCAGGTTATAAAAGCTTCACAGCGAGTATTGGAGGAAAACACACAACAACAACAACACACTTTTCTTCGTCTTCTTTCCTTCTGCCGCCGCCGAAGCTGTCGACGCCTTTCATCTTGAAAACCTCCATTTTAGCTTCATTTTTGTCGCCTTTTCGGGCCTTTAGCTGCGGAATGTGAGGCTGTTGCTGTTGGAAGTTTTAGCCTGAAAAACTTCACGTCCAATCCGGGGAGCAATTACTGCAATTAATCGGTCATGCTAATGCTGGTACTCATACTACTACAACTACTACGACCCCAACAGTGAAAGTTGTGGCTGTGCTGTTTATAATGGTGTTGATTTTAAGAGTACAAGCAGATTAGGTTTTAGTTGTTAGATTAATTGTGGCGTAAATAGCCATGAATAAATTACCAAATATTCAAGTTGTTTGGCCGAAGTAACGTCTAGTTTTCAATGTAAATCGCATAATGTATGCATTAGAGAG
The DNA here is from genome assembly GCF_000523025.1 of Cynoglossus semilaevis. NCBI lineage: Eukaryota > Metazoa > Chordata > Actinopteri > Pleuronectiformes > Cynoglossidae > Cynoglossus > Cynoglossus semilaevis. Next base: position 4,419,023 of record NC_024312.1, on the reverse strand, counting down.
CTAATAAGTAGAAGTACTTTCATACATAGTATTTTTAACTACAGTGGAGTATTTTCCATCAATATGCTAAAAGGGGCATTAGTTGGACAAAGCCCTGGGTCAGGGGCCAATCAACTGTCACCTTTCATTAGCTGCATCCTAAAGTTCAACATCACATCTTTGTGCTGATCCATTATTGCCCCCACCTCCAGGGGGCAGACTATTTTCTAACTATTTCGTACATTTCTTAAACCCTTTTTTGTCCAACTATTTTGAATCAACCTTTTGTTTATCTTTTTCGTTCGTCCGACTTCTCTCTTCCCTCTCTTTCTCCACGTTCGTTAAGTGTGGACCAGACTAACTTTTGGTCTTTTTGGACATATTTCCCAGCCTATCTATGTTAAGAATTGTTTACTCTGTGAAGCTTTGTTTATATTTGGTGGTATATAATAATATACATAAGTAAATATAGTATTGAGCTGTAACTTCAAGCTGTAGAATTAATTCATTTCAGTAGTAAAAGCTGTAACTTCAAGCTGTAGAATTAATTAATTTCAGTAGTAAAAGAGGAGGACATAAGTTATTTGTCAGTACTAGTATTGTTAGTATTATTGTTAGTGATTGTTATTTTAGAGTTAACAGATTGACATTTCACTACAATTTAGTTTCTGAAGTAAATGTGTTTGATGGAGATGTTAACGTAGTTTATTGTGGTGGTACCTGTAGTATTTCCATAGGTACACGAAGTTACTACACTTTGTTGTTGAGTGGTGAAGTGCAGTTCAGTCAAGAATTTATAAATATATACAAAATATTTATTAAGAGTGAAATATATGTAAAGTAATTATATATTTAATTTCAGATAGTACATGACTATAACTAGTACACTGATAAAAGTGAAGTAAACCAGATGTTGACAACTTCAGCTAGTACATGAGTATAACTAGTACACTGAAGGAAGTGAAAGGAGAGAAATGGTATAACTTTGATGGTTGTTTTCCACTGAAAAACAACGTGTGTGTGTGTTTCGTGCAGATTAAATGTTTATAATGTGGTATGTGTTTGTGGTGTTTTCCAGGGCAGCACAGAGGGGTGGAGTCCAGTCCCTCAGCCTAGTGGTGAGTCCTAAAAAACTGTTGGTAGTCCCACATGTTGATGTGTGAATTAAATCAGTGACAATTACAAGTTTGTATTTGTACAATGTTTATTTAAGTGTTTAATTAAGAGTATTAGTTGATTTAGAAATGTGACATCTTTTACTGTAGTACTTAAGTAGTTCACCTTGTATTTAACACAAATGCTGATCAAAGTATCACTTTATTATTTTAAAAATAATATTTTGACTCTGTTCAAAACTTTTAGCGTACATTGTCTTTGTGTTTCATGTTTTACACAGAAAAAAATAATCTAAATGTTCTCACACTGATGTCATAGAGATTACACATTCAAAACACATGACCGAGTGGCGCAGGAGAAGAACAACTGTTACATAGCAGAGTGGAGCAGGAGAAGAACAACTGTTTCATACAGAGAGCAGATTCACATTCAATCAGCCTCAGCTGGACGTTCACTGAAGTTCTCTTTTCCACTGCTGACTGTTACCCCCCAGTTACCCCACATGTGACCTGTGCTGTGTCTTGTTTCCAGCGGCTCTTTGATGCTTCAGTTGGATGGTTTTCCTACCGGACACGGTGTTGAGGTACAGTTACTTGTGCTGTTGTCTGAGTTAAAGACAGGGGTCACTCTTTCACCGCCTCCTGAGTTCAGAGTGTGCCAACATGGCAACACAACATGGTTGTTATCAACCTTACAGAAGGAGAGTGGAGAGCTGGTCAGACATCTGCATCACTGAGGTCCACACAGAAAACCAGTGTCTAGAGCGGTAATGAGTCTGGGGTCAGGCTGAGGTCAGGCTGAGGTCAGGCCAAGGTCAGGGTTGTAGACAACTCACTGATGCTCTGATGCTTTTCTCTTTGGACTTTGGTGGAAACTTCACTACTTCTTATACTGCAGTATTGTCATCACGCTGCGACTTCTCAGTACACAAGTATTTCAAAGTACCATACACATACTAGTATTTTTTCTCTAGGCTGATCGATCGGCTGACAGACTGACTGGATCCATGATGGAGTTACAGACGCTACAGGAGGCTCTGAAGGTGGAGATCCAGATCCATCAGGTGGGTGGAACTGTTCAGTGTCTGGTACTTATGTTCCTGTTACTAAGTTGACGTTAAAACAAAGATTTTGTTTTCTAACTGAATTGTACAGAGCATAGTTTTGGGATGTGTTTATGTGTAGTAGTCATTAGTGACCAGCAGGTGTCAGGAGTGCCTATATTTATCCTGCATCTCTTTTTCACTCCTCCAGAAACTGGTGGCCCAGATGAAGCAGGACCCTCAGGTGAAGCAGCGTCTGTTTCCTGAAGTCAGTCTCACCCTGTCTCCGTGGTATCAGGCTCACCTGTTGTTGTTGTTGTTGTTGTTACAGAATGCAGATCTGAAGAAGCAGCTGCACGAGCTTCAGGCAAAGATCACTGCGCTGAGTGAGAAGCAGGTACAACTGACAGAGAGGTTCTGAGGAGTGGCCTTCAGAACCGACCCAGAAACTAATACTGAACCAGACCCTCCTGCCTCTGCTGCTGCTGCTGCTGCTCACAGCACAGCTGTGAACTGTTTCTTTAGACAGAAACTTTTCTGGCTTCAGCTGCAGAGTCAGCTGTTGCTAAGCAACTGATGGAGTTTATCTTTTGATTTATGTCAGCAGCACCTGTGTGTGTGTGTGTGTGTGTGTGTGGAGCAGCCAATCATTATTGATTATTGATCTGTCTGCAGCAGCTTTGATGACTAACTGCAGATGTTTGATCACTATTTAGGAAAACCACAGCATGTGCTTTTCCCTACCCCCTACAGGTGGTGCTAAAAGCACATTTTAATATTACCTTCTCTGGGCCGATGTGCTTCTACAACATTGTTGTTTTATATAAAATACTTCTGTCATTAACAAAATTTCATCTTAAAATAACCATTTTCCCCTCTCCCCCCTCCTCACCCAGAAAAAGGTTGTGGAGCAGCTGAGGAAGGAGCTGCTGGTGAAGCAGGAGCCTGAGGCCAAGCTGCAGCTGCAGGCCCAGGCTCTACCAGGAGGAGGCGACATAAAGTCAGCTACCCTGCTGCAGAGCCAACAGATAACAGGAGGACTGCAGCAGGTCAGCCACGCACGCACGCACACACGCACACACGCGCGCGCGCTCAGACTTATCACAGAGTGAAGGGCTGCCTCAGAGCTTTGAGTCCCAGACTAAAGGTTGAAGTCCCAGACTCACTTCTGTGAAACGATCCCGGCATCAACTCACAGACGACGTTGTTGTTGTTGTTGTTGTTCTACTGCCTTCATCTCATAGTTCAAGTGTGTTGTTTTTACATAATTTAAATGCACTGACACAGACTAACCACCAGAGGCAGCAATACAACAGCAGCACCATCCTTTAGCCAACTGTTTTATTTCAACCTGAACCAAGTTCTGAACAAAGACTCTATGATACAGAACCAGATAAGAACCCGTCTTGTTCTGCAGACGCTGACGGTGACGCCCGTCCTCACCACAAAGACTCTACCTCTGGTGCTGAAAACTGCTGCCACAACCGCCCTGCCCGGCTCTGTCCTCCAGCAGCGCCCCCCCACCGTCACAATGGTAACCACAGCTATCACCAAACCGGACTCACAGAACACTCCCATCAACCTGCAGGTGGCCAGCAAGCTGACCAATCAGAGCCCGGAGCCTGTGCGTCTGGTGTCCAAAAACGCCATGGTGGTAAGTTCTTCTGGTTCTGGTCCGCTCCGTGTCTCTGTCTTCCTCTGGTTTATCTCAGTGTGTAGTGGACTGGGCTGGGCTGATGTGGGGGCCAGCT
>NC_024312.1:4412677-4414865 GCF_000523025.1 Cynoglossus semilaevis | reverse complement strand
CCTGGAGAACCCAGATGAACCGGGGACTGTAGTCAGTCTGCCATTGATTAAAGAAGGAAAGAAAAGAACCTTGACTCCCCCTCCCTCCCCCTCAGTGGAGCCTGTACATGCCTGCTGATGCTCCAGGTCAGGTGTACCGTCACACCTGATGTTGTTAATTTGACTTAGAACCAGAACCATTTTCATTTTGTGCTTCTGAAGTTCTCCAGCTGAGGTCAGAAGTCGCCTGATGACGGAGCATGTTTCTTCTCTCTCATTGGTCCATCTTAGACAGGTGTATTACAGACAGACTGAATGCTGACTCAGCAGCACAGATCCACAATCTGCTGTGGTTTTTACCTCAGGTGCAGGCCACCACCACCTCCAACATCACCTCCTCCACCGCCCAGCCAATCAAAGTTCCTCAGTTTGTCCCTCCTCCTAGACTGATGCCTCGGCCCACCTTTCAGCCACAGGTGCGTCCCCTCGGCTGTAAACCCCTAACCCCTCCCTCAGACCAGTGTGTGTGGCCTTACCTGAGTTGACTGGCTCTCTGTCCAGCAGAGGGCAGCAGACGTGCACCACAGCAAACACTCACGCCTGGGCACTAAACATTCTGTTTGCTCTGTGCTGCTTCTTCACCTCCTCTTCCTCTCCTCCTCCTCCTCCTCCTGGTGTGTTGTTCTGCTCATTTTCCAACAGGTTCTATCCAAGGTGTTCCTGCCTCTGTGTGTGTACGTGTGTGTGTGTGTACGTGCACACCTGTGGTTGTTGTTGGTGAGGACTGTTTTCCTGCAGCTTCTTGGTGTTCTGTTTTTGGCTGTTGGTGTGTGTTGACAAACGTTGGTGTCGCTGCGTCTGTGTGTCCTCTGTGTGACACCACTGGGAGCTCAGAGGCTTCAGGTCAGGGGTGGCCAACCAATCAGAGGCCGAGAGACTCAGCTTTTACTGTTACTGCAAAGATGTACATGAAGAACATGGGCACATGAGAACTGCCCCATAAAAAAAAACAAAGTCTCCCACTCTGTTAGAAACTCAGTTCTGTGTTCTCTCCCACTCTGTTAGAAACTCAGTTCTCTGTTCAGTGTAGGTCTCCTCTGTGTACTAGTGTAGGTCTACTCTGTGTACTAGTATAGCTCTACTCTACCTAATGTTTTTTTTTCTCTCCTACGTCCACGCGCGTGAGATTCACATTTTGTAAAAATACACAAACACAATTCCAACCTGAGCAGAACAGCCGAATGAAACTGGGCAAAGAGCCAGTTGCGGCTCCAGAGCCACGGGTTGGTCTTTAGGTAGACACAGGGGATGGGTGTACAGACCGCCGTGCCTCACTCTGATGACGTTGACGAACAGCTCCAGTGTCAGTTGTTCAGAGCTTTGATGAACTGCTTTAAAAGCCATTGATTCTTTAAAGTCAATGTCAGTTTAAAGTCAGCCAATCAGAATGAAAGGAGGAAATGGAACTGTTCTCTTAGCAGTTGAGTCAACAGCGACGTTCGACAGCAGCAGCGGTACTGTAGTACTCTGCTTCTCTGCTACTGTCTTTGTTAGCTGAAGATGTAGAAACGTCCAGGGACTAACTGCTAACATCTGCAGCTGTAAGAGTCACTAGACTGGTAAAGGCCAAAGTCACCTGACATGTTAGTTAGTTCCAGACTGATGATGATGAAGAAGGTCAGACTTCAGTGAAGTCCCAGGAGAGAAGATGACTTTTAATTGTTCTGTTTTCAGGGACGTAAAAAAAAACCTCCTTTCAATGTCTGTCAACACCTCTGGTCTCACTGTTTGACTGGGGATGGGTGGGTGAGGTGGGGGGGGGGTTGTCATTGGTGTCTCAGTGAGCATTAGCATTAGCAGTGGTAGAGTGGCTGAGACAGAGCTCCACAGTGGTGTTATTCAGTGGCACTGCCCAGTTTCACTACTGCTTCCTGATTGGCTGTTTCCTCTCTATCAGGTCAGGCCAAAACCAGCCACACCCACCAACATCCCCATCGCTCCGGCCCCTCCCCCACCCATGATGGCTGCCCCCCAGCTTCTCCAGAGGCCTGTTATGTTGGCCACCAAGCTGTCGTCTTCGCTGACCTCAGCGGCGCCCATCCACCAAGTCCGCATCGTCAACGGTCAGCCGTGCAGTAAAACTGGCTCCACCCCACTCGCCGGCATCGTGATCACCACACCTGTCTCTGCCACGCCCGCTCGCCTCGCC
>NC_024312.1:4410739-4411488 GCF_000523025.1 Cynoglossus semilaevis | reverse complement strand
GCACCTCTGGTCTCACTGTTTGTCTGGGGGTGGGTGGGTGAGGAGGGTGGGGGGGGTGGGTTGTCATTGGTGTTCTCAGTGAGCATTAGCATTAGCAGTGGTAGAGTGGCTGAGACAGAGCTCCACAGTGGTGTTATTCAGTGGCACTGCCCAGTTTCACTACTGCTTCCTGATTGGCTGTTTCCTCTCTATCAGGTCAGGCCAAAACCAGCCACACCCACCAACATCCCCATCGCTCCGGCCCCTCCCCCACCCATGATGGCTGCCCCCCAGCTTCTCCAGAGGCCTGTTATGTTGGCCACCAAGCTGTCGTCTTCGCTGACCTCAGCGGCGCCCATCCACCAAGTCCGCATCGTCAACGGTCAGCCGTGCAGTAAAACTGGCTCCACCCCACTCGCCGGCATCGTGATCACCACACCTGTCTCTGCCACGCCCGCTCGCCTCGCCAGCCCCGCCCAAGCCACCAACCCTATCCCACTGTCCGCCCAACCCATCCAGATCAGCAGCCTGACGACTGAGCCTAAGGTAGGGAAGCTCCGTCACCTCCGCCCTCCACCCGGTTACAGGTGGAGCAGCTCTGACGCTTGGTCCTCTTCACAGCACACTGTCAAAGCTGGAGGTGGAGCGGAGCAGAAGGTCATCGTCAGCCTCCCCTCCTCTTCCTCCTCGTCCTCCACTTCCACATCAACTCCTCCTCTGTCCCCTGCTCCCAGACCGAAGAGGGAGGAGAACCCCGAGGTGAAAATGAC
>NC_024312.1:4407611-4410710 GCF_000523025.1 Cynoglossus semilaevis | reverse complement strand
GTCTTCACTCTGTGTCTCTGCTTCTCCTTCAGAAACTGGCCTTCATGGTGTCTCTGGGTCTGGTCACATACGACCACTTAGAAGGTGAGAGTTTGAATCCCTTCACAATCTGCTCTTTGACTGCAGAGGTCGGTCCTGGAGCCAGACTGAACCGGTCTTCAGACGTGACAGTTCACCTCCACCTTAAATTTTGATCTTTTTTTTGTAGAAATTCAGAGCAAAAGGCAGGAGAGAAAGAGAAGAACGACGGCCAACCCTGTGTACAGTGGAGCGGTGTTTGAACCCGAGGTAGGAGCACACCTGACCCTGGGTCATGTGATCTACACTGGTGTGGGTGGGTGGGTGTGAATGGTACCAGAGTGGTCAGTTCATTATTGACTTGTTTTTTTTTTTTGTTCCTCCTGCTGTTTCAGAGGAAGAAAAGTGCAGTCAGTTACCTGAACAGTCCGCTGCACCAAGGCACCAGGAAGAGAGGTGCGTATGACCTCAGGCATCACAACCACGCTGTAGAACAGCTCTTCCTGCTTTCATCCTGCTACTTCCTGTTTCCTATCCCCTCGGCTGTGTTTGTTAGAAACAACTCCAACATTGAGCTGAAGCTGTGTTCGTTCCACAGACACACATACATTAGTCGGTACTAAAAATCAGTACCAGTGGAAGTGTCATATCCTGGGTTCTGTAAAACTGTAGAACCTTAAACACACCACTGATGTTGTTGTTGTTGTCGTCGTCTGCCCCTAACAGAACCATTGTTGTTTATCACAATCTTCAGAACAACATTACCTTAGACTGCCCCCTGCTGGGTCATGAAGAAAGTGCTGTTTGTGTTCTTTACTTTTTGACTCCCTGTGTACAAAGCTAGTTGACTTTAGAACATCGAAGAGGCGACACTGTCACCACCATGTGTCAGATTTTAGTACAGCGTTTTATATCGTGACAGGACAAACGTCTACGGACGCCTGTTTCTACCGCAGGAAGTGGTGTACCAGGAACCTGGTCCGCAGCCTAAACCAGTGGAGCAGTTCTTTGACCCACGAACTTTCCTGAATATAAAGCCTATTTAACCATTTTAGCAGTGCTAACATCTGACACATTTGTGGTGCGCCTCCTAGTGGACAGTTTGTTTTGCTCTGGTGCTTGGCTTCAGCTTGACATAGTCAGTCCTGTGACTAACTGTAGGCCGTATATATATAAATGGACCTGGTACTATCTGCTGCAGGGACTGGTCTCAGACAAACACAACCTGGTTTCACCAGTGTGTGTGTGTGTGTGTGTGAGTGAGAGAGAGAGAGAGATCAATGACTGACATTGACTGAGGGAGAGTCTGTTTCATTCCACACCTACACATTGACCCCGGTGACCTCATCTGACCCCGGTGACCTCAGTGTTGCAGCAGGAAGCCTTTGTCTGTTTTATATAAATGGTCTATGGCACTAACACTGCTGTCTGTGCTTCTGACTCCTCCTCTTCCTCCTCTTCTCTCCCTGACCGCTCCCCTCGTTTGTCTCATGCTAGCCAACGAAGACTCCCTTTCCAAGGTATGTCATTCAGACTGTTTGTTTTTGTTTTTTTCCCCCTCCTCCATCTTTCTTTTTTCTTTGTTTTCCGTCTTTGTTGTCTGTCTCATTTCACCCAGGTCGCCCACCTAAATACAGCAGCGTCCCGGAGCTGGGCAGCCTCACCCCGACCTCCCCCTCCAGTCCCGTTCATCCCCTTCCCCTGCCCAGTCCCAGCTCTGGGGATGTAAGTAACGATGGGGGAGACGGGTACAGCTCAGAGGGTCGGACACCCCCTCACACACACGGCCCAGTAGCTCTGTCACCCATGTACACCCACAGACATGTCCATGACTTTGTTGTGTCCATGTGATGACATCAGCCATCAGATTTTACTTTGATCCATCCTTACAAAGTGAACAGAGTCCTGTAGTTTAACAAACCTCCATCGAAGGGCCATTCTGGGAGTTTTCATCCTCAGCTCTGTGTTCATAAATGTAGGTGTGTAAGGGAACCAAAGTCAAAGAACTGGACCAGGTCCACTCAGCTGGGTCTGGACCCCGTCAGGTAGAGTGAACCCATGGTTGAGCCAACTGTAACAGCTGCTGACAACAGCCAATGAAAAAGACAGACTTGGACGCAGGAAGTAGAGTCCACAAGGGGACAGGAAGTAGAGTTAGGTGTAGAAGAGACTGACGTATCTATAATGCTGGCTGGAGGTCAAAGGTCAGAGTTTGATGTGATCACTTGACCTCACCACAGTAGTGGACAAGTAGTGTCCTCAGATGTGAACATTTGTCTTTATTCTGTGACAAAGAGACCTGTATCCAGAACCAGGTGACGTCAGGATGAAGCCCAGACGGGTCAGAGGTAGAACCAGACTTCCTTCTAGGATCTGTTCCCTGCGTGTTTGTGGAGGACAGAACGACTATAGTCCCGTCTGGGATTTGAACCAATGAGGTGCTGTGAGGCAGCAGTACTTCAGGAACTGAACTGTGGTTCTCATACAGCTGCCGTGGGTGAAGAACCTGGTCCAGCCCAGAGTGGTGGTGGGACCATGACTGGAGTTCTAAAGATTGACTGTGGGAACGAGACATGTCAGAACCACAGAACCACATTTATGAACATGGAGCCTGGGTTGAAGAGTCCAGTACTACTACTACTACTAGTACTACCACTACTACTACTACTACTCTTACTCTTACAACAGTTAGTCTTAGTGCGGGTGTTGAGAACACCTGGTTATCTTCTGTGTGAGCTCAGTGAATTAACACAGCATGTCCATTCAGACGTCAGAGCCTCGAGGTTTACTAAACCATCCAGATCACGGAGCCACCCCCGCCTCGCTGCTCCACAGACGCTGGGCGGGGCTGAGTGGAGCGGGGAGAACTGATTGGTCCACTTCCTTCTCACAGGGAGACATCCATGAGGATTTCTGCACTGTGTGCAGACGCAGTGGCCAGTTGCTCATGTGCGACACGTGTTCTCGTGTTTATCACCTGGACTGCCTGGACCCACCCTTGAAAACCATTCCTAAAGGCATGTGGATCTGTCCAAAATGCCAAGATCAGGTAAACCGCAGCAGCCCCAGACTGACGGGGGT
>NC_024312.1:4400501-4406541 GCF_000523025.1 Cynoglossus semilaevis | reverse complement strand
TCCTTCTCACAGGGAGACATCCATGAGGATTTCTGCACTGTGTGCAGACGCAGTGGCCAGTTGCTCATGTGCGACACGTGTTCTCGTGTTTATCACCTGGACTGCCTGGACCCACCCTTGAAAACCATTCCTAAAGGCATGTGGATCTGTCCAAAATGCCAAGATCAGGTAAACCGCAGCAGCCCCAGACTGACGGGGGTGGGGGTGGGGAGGGGGCAGGGTGGAAAAACAGGGCCATTAGCTGAAGTGGGTATGAACCCTGGACTGTTCAATCCTTTGTAAGCACCAACATGATGCAGTATTGTTTGATTGGCACTTCTGTCTCATTCATTGTCAGAAACAGATTGACATCACACATCCATTCACTCCATCTGCTCCTCCCTTTTCAACCTCACCATGAGGGGGCACCAAACGAGTTTGTCTAAGTGTCTTCTTCCAAACCTCAGCCTCTAAGAAAAGCTGTTGACTTTCCAGATCCTGAAGAAAGAAGAAGCCATTCCCTGGCCTGGAACCCTGGCTATAGTCCATTCCTACATCGCCTACAAAGAAGGTGAGGTTTTTGTTGTCCCCTCTCAGACCCGGTCCTGGAGCCAACGTGACCTGACCGGCTGTGTCGTCTCTCTCTGTTTCAGCTAAAGAGGAGGAGAAGCAGAAGCTGATGAAGTGGAGTTCAGAACTGAAAGTGGAGCGAGAGCAGCTGGAACAGAGAGTCAAACAGCTCAGCAACTCCATCACAGTAAGAGATGGAGCACTCACCCCACTCACCCCACTCACCCACTCCTCACTCCTCACTCCTCACCCAGCTTTAGGAAAAGATAGTCCAGCTAAGCTAAACATATGGTAAAAGTACATGTCCTTTACATCAAACGAACAACAAATAATAATGAAATGTGTGGGACAAAGAGGACAGAGTTCAAGGTCTGTAGCAGAAAAGTCCACGTCTTCTAGAAGACACCAGTTGTAGGTCCTTCATGTTTTTAACTGACATCTTCGTGACTCACCTCAGCTGCTGCTCCTCTTCTTCCTGCAGAAGTGCATGGAGACCAAGAACACCATCCTGGCTCGTCAGAAGGAGATGCAGCTCTCCTTGGACAAAGTCAAACATCTCATCCGCCTCATCCAAGCTTTCAACTTCAACCAAGCTCTGGCAGAAGCAGACGCTAAAGGCACTAGTGACCGAGTCCAGGACCGGCCCCATGTGTCACTCTGTCCCCCGGCTGCACCAGAGACCACCCCTGTGGACACGGCGACGTCTGCAGACTGTCCAGCCGACAGCACGGATGTGAACGACCAACAACAGCCGCACGGCGTCACAAACAGCTCCCAGTCAGAGGGGGGGGACGGGGGAGGAGGGAACACGAACAACCAGCCCGTGCTGAAGGACGGCGGCGTCCCGCCCACAGACGGTGGCCTCGTCCTAGCGCCGGGGGCTAATGCTGGCTTTGTTGTGGGAGTCGGAGGGAACAGCGCAGCGGTGAGTCCGCAGTCGGATGTTGTGACCAAGTCCGACACGGCTCCTCTGCTGGATATCCCCATCATGGCAGTGATCGCGACGGTCGCCGCCACCACCAACGGTACGGCAGAGCCGACGAGCTCCGACCACGACTCCGCGGCTGACCTCACCACCAACTCTGAGAAGAAGACGTCCGCCGTCAGCGCTCCTGACGCAGCGTTGGAGAATTTGCAGGAGGAGTTGAGCGACAGTGGCGGCAGCATCATCAACAACAGTAAAACCTCAGAACCCTCCCAGCATTCTTTGCCAGCTCTGGTCAGCAGTTTGGACGATAAAAAGTAACGCTCCGTCTCCTGAGTTGTGGGGATTCAAACATATATATTAAAAAAGACGTCTGCTTGCACCGCCTGGTGCTCTGAAGTTGCCAATCTGTATAAATGTTGTTTGTTTGCATTGTATTGTCAGACTGTGTCAATGGTAGATTTACAGCCCAGGTCACATGACTCTGGGCTGTGGGCGTAGGCCACACGGCCCGCTGAGCTGAGGGCTACAGGACGGCCTACGCACCAGTGTCATCATGCCAACTAGTGGTGGTGGGGGTGGAGGGAACGCTGGGGGAGAAGTGCAGTTCATCATCACACCAGTGTGTGCCTGTTCTAGTACCCCCACCCACCCACCCCAGGTTCTCCTGCGGGGGCAGGACATGGGTTCACCTGGGTACCAGGATGAACCTGAAGCTGAACATCTGTCTGAGAGGGCGATGATGTGATGGGGGGGGGGACATGTGCAGACCTTGAGTCGTTGAACCTGTCACCTTCCACCAACCCACTGAAGAGTACTACAGCAGGTCAGAACCCGGTGACGGTGACCAGCCTCCTTTAGCAGCTAACATCATCACTGACACCCGGCCCCCTCCCTGTCTGTCCTCGTCCACCCTGAGCAATAAACTGACATCAAAGCTGACCGACGTCCAGGCCCAGTGAGTCCCACAAAGTTCCAGTCTGAAGACTTGATCCAAAACCCCTAAAACTGTGCGACAAATAATTTGGTTTTCATTGAATCCAGTCGTGAACCAAGGTCACAGAGTCCAGTACCCACCGCTGGCACTAACCAGGGTCAGAGTAATGATAAAGGAAAAGTTCAAAGGTCAACATGCAGTACCTATTCCTGACTTTAGTCCAGTCACCAAGGACTGGTCTCCAGAACTGTTTGACACCAAAGTTCTGTAGTCTTGAATGACATCATCACATAAACGCCAAGACCTGAATCCACGTTTACACGTTTACTAACAATGTCCACAAGGTCACTGGTCCCGTCACTGGTCCAGTCAAACTGTCAGCATTTAGGCTAACCTCATTAGGTGCCCCCACCCCCACCCCCACAGAAGTGTTGATGTTCAGGAGGAGGAGGTGGTTGAGGAGGTGGGCAGATGTTCTCAGTGCTGTTGGTCTGGTGTCGTGATGGACTTTTTCATTTGTGAGTCAAGTGTGTCAACTGTGAGAACTCAATGTGAAATTGCAATACTGCAATGTTACACACCCATACACACATACACACACACACACACACACACACACACCCCAGGGGTATCTGGGCTGCTTGTGTTTTTATAGGTAAAGATATTCAGGTCTTCCTAGTCTTCAGAAATAAGTGCTTTTTGTTCCTGATGATCTTTACATCCTGGTCCCCTTCAGACCCCGACTGCCAAAACCATGTTGTCTCCACCCTCAGCAGGGACACTTCCACCCAACTGTATGGACCGATCAAGTCAACGATGTCCTGCGGTACCGTTGAAGGAACTTGTTTTGACTTGTTGAAGGAGCAGCTCCTTCAGGTGACGGGGAGTCCTGAGATTAAAGCACAAGCTGGCTGCAGCACAGAGGAGGCGGAGGAGTTCACCTGGAGTTTGCACCTCTCTGGTCATGTGACCTCTCTGGTCATGTGACTTGACCCCACATTGCCAATATTTTTGTAGGAGAAACACAGAGCTGTGTGTAGTTGATCTTTTGTCGTTTGTCTTCTGACGAGTGGGCGGGTCTTCGCCCAGTCTCCGCCCCCTCACAGTCGGACATGTTGTCCCGCCTGGTATGTGATGCTGATTGGTGATTGGCTGGGAGGCTGTCACCTGGGTCTGTAGTTTGGGGCCGGAGCGTTAGCCAACTGTGTTGTCTTTACTCGCCGTGCCTCGAGTGGTGATGGATTTCGTTGTACTTTTTTCGCTCGCCCAAAGACACATTCACCTCCAGTTGGTCTAATGTTGGAGACCTGTGGTTTGGTAAGTCCTGTTGGTGGTGGTGGTCTTAACAACTGTTAACTATTAAAACAAGTCTTAAGTACGATGAGTTCTCATCTTCACCAGAAGATGTCACTCCAATGGAGTGTTCCTGTTCCTGTTCCTGTTCCGTTTATTCCACTGACTCCGGTGCATGTGTCTTTGGGCGACCACCACAGAATCATCACAGGTCCTGGTCCCTGTAGTCATATCATGTGGTCCAGAGTGACGGATCAGCATATCTGACATCAGCTGCACAAACTGCCTCCATCCAGTCCATCGGTCCCACAAACCCGGCCCGGAAATGCCTCCTAATGTTTTGGTCTTTTGAGAGAACCTGGAGAACACGGACAGAGAAGAGTTAGATGTTGGTGGAGAACAGAAGATCTGCCCGAGTCGTTGCATTTGTCTTCAGCTGCCTGTGACAGGCGTGGGTTGTGTGTTTGTGGTCTATGTGGGGTGGATGTGGACTTCCTGTCTGTGTGGACCAGGGCTGTTGGTTGGCTCCTAAAAATCAACTTCTGTAAAACATTTTCAAAGGCCGTGGTTGTTTGTTTGGTTAGTTTTGATGTCTGTCCAACCAGGAGGACAGGTGATCTGTCAACAACATGACATCACTGTCTTCCTTCCTGATGAGCACAGATGGATATACGGTCAAAGCTGCACCTTGAGCGCCCTCTGCCTTCCTCTGTAACAATCTGAGTTTCAATAGAGGTTTGATTTATGAGACTAAAAGCAACAGCCCTGGTCTGGGCAAGTCATGCACCGCCCCCCCATCCTTGCCCCCCCATCTGCAAATGTGTTCCAGACCACCTGGACCAGTCCCTCTGTACAGTAGGTACCTAGAGTGCCTTTCTTCAAACAGCAGATAATATTTGTCTCTTGACTTGCACTGTGACTTGTAGAACCTTAAATATTCCTTCCCAGGCCAATCCTCAGACCCCCACCCCTGACCCCCCCCTACACCTGACCCTCCTCTGTCCAATCCTGTCCCACCAAGCTCCACCTGGAATCCACCAGAGCACAACCCTGGTCCCCCCACCTCAGGCTGCCAGTAGTCAATGGAAGTCATGTGACAGCGTCAGATGACCAGATAGTGTTTTGTTGTCTAAATCTAGGAGTTGCCTTAAATGTCTTTTATTTTTCCTTTTTTACGTGATTCGATTTTTACATTTGGAGGAGAAACAGCGGCGGAGGCGACAGAGTGTCGCTCAATAAAGTGGTCCAAAGACGAAGTGTCCGTCCTGTGACGTTTGTCAGTGTGGTGACCAGCTGTCAGCAGTATTACTGTAGGATCTAACGGCACCAAAGTGCAGGTCCTAGATGTGGACTCGAGGATCTAGTCCACATGTAGACAGGAAAGAGTTTTGGTCTTCATCCTCTAACAAAAAACCAACAAATCTTTATCATCGTCCTCCGACAGGAAACATTTCGTGTTTTCTCCTTTAGTCTCACGTTGACGTTCTTGAAGGTGTTTGGACCAAGTACCAGACTCTTCTCTAGTTCTGACTGGAACCTCAGTTCTTAACCATGTTCCAGGGTCATTGGGTAGTGGGGGGGATGGGGGCTGCAGCTGATGACCTTCAAATAAGATTATCCCCACACCACAGGTAGATGTCACTGTTAGAAACAGACGAGAGTAACAACTCTGCTGGTAGCGCCACCTGCAGGGAGTTAGTAGTCGTTTTTGGTTTTGGTCTCTGACACTACCATTAGTCTGAATGGGCTGAATATCTGACCTGCTTGTCCTGCCCTTTGACCTCTCTGAGTCATGTGTTGGTCGACTAGACTGACCGTGGGCCCAGGTTTGAGCCCACTCAGACTGAGAAGGTGAACGTGGAGTACCAACATCAGGTTTAAATGACGACTTGAGATTAAAAAATCCTGCCTTCATGTGGACCAGACCCAGAGCTCCTCTGGAGTCCTCCTCTGATCCCTGTGTGCTCTGGTTCTCCTCCTGCTGGTTGCAGAAGGGATAACTTTAACTGAATCAGGTGCATTTGGAACAAACAAACCTGGCAACCCGATGATGGGCAGACTTGGACCCACCCAGCAACCCCCGCCCACTCAGTCTGGTGGAATGCATGATTCTTATGCAAAGATTTTTCTACAGGAATCGTGGAATTGTTTTAATGTGCGTCTTTTATGTTTGTTGATGTAAAACTCCAGTCACTTTTCCTTTGATCCTTCTGGCGTACTGATGCCAAACGTGTGGAAGTTGTCGACCAGTGCAGTAGCCGTGCAAATGTTCGTTGGTTTTGGGAGAGTTCTAGCTCCTTCACAGGGGGGAGGAGGGGGGGGGGTACTCCCACCTG
>NC_024312.1:4385011-4400403 GCF_000523025.1 Cynoglossus semilaevis | reverse complement strand
TTGTGTTGTGTGGGTGAGACTTCGGGCGGCAGGGGGGGGGGGGGGGGGGGGGGGGGGGGTACTCCCATCTTGTTGACAGTGTTTCAGAAATGGCCATGGACCTGTGGTTCCAGAACTAAACCCTCTGAGAACCATTTGTGTTTGAGGTGAAAGAAATGCCATTGACACACATTTTAAATCATTTTGGAGAGCGGGGGGGCGGTCAGTGTGTAGCATACTGGGCATGTCCCATTTAGAGGGCTGCACCCCACGGCCTACACAGCCTTACAGGGCAGCGATGATGAGTTCATGGTCCTGTGTATTTGGAGACTTAGTAAAAGGTGAACTATCGACTAATCAGCTGGTTACTAACTGATTACTAACTGATTACTAACTGACCCACCAGCTGACGTTCACATGACCCTTTAGGGTTGGGGTGCAGCCTCTGTTGTGGGACGCTGACGTCCAGCTATGGCCATTTCTCCAAGAACTGTCTGAGGTCAACACTGGGATCCAGCCCACAGCCCACAGCAGCTGGACCCCAGACACTGGTTCTTTCCTTTTTTGGTTTTAGTAGAACACTTTTTTTAAAAAAAAACATTGAGTTTTATCCAAAGACTGCTGCACAGTACAAGGTCACATGGTTCACACACGTCATCAACAGAAGTCAACGTTCTACATTAGCATCGTGTGCATTCACTGTGCTGGAAAAAAAAGGCCACACATGTGCATGAGTGTGTATGTGTATGTGTGTGTGTGTGTGTGTGAGGTCTGCGTCAGTTCTGCTGACTCATCGCTCTGTTCAAAACAAACTCCGATCCAGACAAGAAATGATCGTGGCCTTGTAGTATTTTTGAGTCTGTGGTTCCTGCTCGCCATCCTTCCTGTTTGGACCCAACCGTTCACCTGAAGTTTCTTACCTCATCACAGCTGATTCCATTGGGGGTGGGAGGGGGTGGACTGCAAAAACAAAAAAAAAGAAAAAAACGAAAAAGAGCAAAAGAAATCAAAGTCTTTTTTAATCTTCCATTTGGTGAGATGCATTGTAGCGATGAGACGACGGCCGACGTTCACCTGGTGTGCTGACTAATGTGTAAACTGGTAATTACACAATCTGAATATTTGTATAATTGTTTGTATTTTTTCATAATGATTTTGGAAAGGAATGTGTTTATTTTTTTGACTTGTGTTCCAGATGTGTCTTCTGTTGGCCTGACATTGTGACTGGTCTGGTGGGATTCTTACCTCTCTGTATTGAGCCTCTTCTGTGATGAATTCTTTGTATGCAGTGTTTAGGAAATACTGTAGGGAACACGGGAGGAGTTGATATTAGGAGCATTTGATCAATTTGTATTTATTTATTTTATCATTTTGTTAATAAATTGTGAAAAGCACGGTGGTGTTGCTTCGTTTGCACTGCAGAAGGACGACGTTCTGGAGGTGAAGTCTGTTGTAATTGTTGCTGATATTTTTTGTCAGACGTTTATTTTCCTGTCTCTTGGTTCGTTTGTAGTTATCGTTTAGCCAAGAGATGTTATGTCTTGTCCTAATTTTTGAGTCATTATCTTCAAACCAACTCGGTTATTGTTGAGTCGGTGAAGTCTGGACCGTTTGTCGTCATCAGTTTGTGGGTGTTTGACCTGGAGCAGACAAAGACGACGTTGAGGTCGAAATATGTCTGGCTAATACGACGGGATTTGATGAAATCCGCTTTTAACAACTTTGGTTGTTAACGCAGGGTTCTTTTGTCAACATTATATAGATGACAGTTGGAGTGTGTGAACCTGTATAGCAGAGTGGCGCAGCGGAAGCGTGCTGGGCCCATAACCCAGAGGTCGATGGATCGAAACCATCCTCTGCTAGTTTCATTTTTACATCTTCGTCTTGATTCATTCAAACGTTGACGATCCAGGTGTTTTTTTTTAATTACCAAACATTGTCGGTTGTATGGACAACACGAAAAAACGCGGTTGGACGGACGCATCCAACGCATTTTGGGGTTATTTTGTTGCAGTTTTTACACGTCCCAAACATTGTCGGTTGTATGGACAACATGAAAAAACGCGGTTGGACGGACGTATCCAACGCATTTTGGGTTTTTTTTGTTGCAGTTTTTACATTTTTGTTTTCAACACTAAATTTTTCACGTTTGAAATCAAAACAGCTGCTGTGACATTTTGATTCATCAATCTCAAAAGCATTTTTTATTAGTTTATTACAGTTTTGTTACATTTCACCTTAGACGAGCGTCACATAAAAAACCGCTGAGTCAGAGAAGCAGAATATAATACTCGTGTCTGAGTACAATTCAATGTAATACTACTTTATTCAGTTTTTTAATGTGGTAAATAATTTGGCCACGGTGTGGAGATATACACCTAAATATGATGACGAAAACAGGAAGTGACGTGCGTAGCCCCACACCTTAGCCGCTACCTGATGTTGAGTGAATGTTCACGTTTAGGTTTTTATTTGGGGCTTTAGATTGTCTTCTCTTATCGCGATAAAAGATATGAGCCCTAAATAAATAGTGTCACGCTTAAAACTCAGACGTCACAACCGGTTTCAGGAATTGCTGCCATTTTTGTTGGCGGTTTGTTTCGGAACGACTGCAGTAGTGGGAGAGATACAAGAGAAGGAAGCGGACAGTTGGTTTTAACGAGTGTTTGTTCAAGCACATAAAAACTCGATGAAAACTTCGAAACTTGTCAGAGGTGTTAGGGTTGAGTTTAATGTCGTCACTAATTTAACTGTATTTGTTCTGACACCACGATCTGGTACGAATCACTTGTGGTACTTAGGCTCCCTCTTGTGGTACGTGGGGGGAATTGATTTCCATTATAAGTAGGCGAGTTACGTTTAGACTTTGTTGTTTTGTTTTAATAACTGAATTAATTGTTCTGGAATAATCAAAAGACAAATATTTTTCATCAACTGAACGAAAACCCAAACATAAAATGTAAAAAACGTTGATTTTATTTAAACACAAACTGTTCAACACATCCACACAGTCAGGACAGGTGAAGTTTCTCCACAGCAACAGGAACCGTGGTCAGAACCTGGTTCTGAAACACAAACCTCTGGACACGCTCGGAGACCCACAGGAAGATCAGGAGGACACTGACATACTGGATCCAGGCCAACTTGATGGTCTCCCAGAAGCCGGGACGATAGGTGGAGGACGGTGTTAAGGTGGAACTGGGTCAAAGCTGGTTTTTACTCTGTTGGACTCTGAAATTATGAAAGGATATCTGATGACCTCCAGGGGGTAACGGATCTCAGCGCTGAGCTCAAAGGGAGAGCCTTCAGCTCGGCCCAGGGTCCAGACTGGACTGGGACAGGACAGTACTGTGGTCACTGTGGGAGAAGATAATGACAACAGTGAGAGTGGTCCGTCAGTGTCTTCTCTTGGACCTGAAGACGTCTGTGCTGACTCACAGTTCCTGCTTTGGTAGCTCCTCATGATGTTCTCCAGGTCGTAGCTACTGACAAAGGGACTGGAGCCGTCGATGACCGACACCTGGACATGGAACACAGTCGGTCAGTTACTGACCACTCAATGACCACCGCTCACAGTCGGTCAGTTACTGACCACTCAACGACTACCACAGTCTACAGACTGGTCCAATATCTAACACAAGAGAGCCAAGTCTACAGACTGGTCCAATATCTAACACGAGAGCCTGGGTTCAGGTGTAACTGTTTGTTACATCTTTGTTTTGGGGGGGGGGGCAGTAACGCTGAAGTACCTTCACGTACATGTGATTTACTACAAATACTCAGGACTTTTCAGGAAGTACATTTAAAAGGCTGTCAGGCTTTGATAGAAGAAGAAGAAGAAGAAGAACCAGAGACAAACGTTATAAATGTTGTTGAGGCCACGGTGAGCTAGTGGCGCCCTCTGCTGTAGCCTCAGGTCACCACCGATAAACAGTTTAGCTCCAGGGACCGAGGAAGAGTGTTGGACATACGCCAGCGTCTGCATCACCACCGTGGACATCCTCTGGGGAAGACACGTGGGAATGGTCTGTGATCACTCTGATCTACCGACTGACTGATCTACTGACCGACTGACTGTCAGTACGTACGTGGAGCTGGTAGCTGAAGGTGAGCAGCAGCTGGACACTGTACACCTGCTCATCTGCTCTCAGAGGAAGCTGCAGCTTGAAGATGAGGAGATCCAACTTGCCGTCCTGGTTCTGGTCTTCTTCTCTCACCTGTAGATGAAGTCCCGTTAATGATAGGATCCACTGAACACCACGCGTGTCACGGCACAGACAAGTGTCTCACAGAAACAGCCGGGATTCTGAAGTTTGGTCCCAGCATGTTGTTCAGATACGGGAAGGTACTCCAGGTCACGTGGTCTCCCAGGGGACTGGTGGCTGCCACCAGCAGAGCCTCGTACCGGTACCTGACCACGGGTTGTTCCTCATAAGTACTTCTTTTTGTCCAGAACCCTAAAGGGGAAGCATGTTATTGTTTTACACACAAACACAACGGTAAATCTCTTGCAGCACAAGTTCCCCCTGAAATGACACCCGAATCCCTGAATATCCAAAGCGGTTTCGAACTCCCTGACTCTACATAAACACCGAACCGTGCGGCCGCTCCGTGCTGTACCTTGGCTCCTGTACGCGACCAGCAGCGGTGAGATGTACGTGAGACACAGGATGGCGACGAGGAAAAGTGTGGCCTTGGTGCAGACGCTCGTCTTGTAGCGAATTAAAGCTGGATGAGAATAAACTTCGTAAAAAGCCATGAGGAAAACACAGCGACGGTTCTCTGTCGATGCTGGAGAGCCAGCTTACTGGCTAACGTTCAGGCTAGCAGCTAAATGCTAACACAAGTTTCGAGTAAAACGGGGAAAATAAAGCGGAAATCAACCACACGATATATCGCGAAGTGGGTAGAAAGCTTCTTTTGAAAGTAACTTAGTT
Organism: Cynoglossus semilaevis; assembly: GCF_000523025.1. NCBI lineage: Eukaryota > Metazoa > Chordata > Actinopteri > Pleuronectiformes > Cynoglossidae > Cynoglossus > Cynoglossus semilaevis. The sequence goes on along the minus strand of NC_024312.1, from coordinate 4,395,487 downwards.
TAAAAATGTCAACATTAGCCTCAATCTTTAAAGCATGGTAAAGCTAGCTAAGCAGCGTCTCTCGGTTACCATGACTGCGACGCGGTCACGTGACCGTGTAGCGTGAGGTGGAGGCGTTGTCGCGGATAGATACACGAGTTTATTGATCCCACACCAACTAGAAATTCGAACAATAATTTTTTGAGTCATTGAATGTATGTTTCTATATCTCATTTACGGACTTTAGAAATCTGGAAAAATGTAAAATATTACTTAAAAATATTTAAAGTCAAAATTACATGTAAGACCAATAATATCTGTCGCACCCAAAGAAAGTTAGCCAAAAATAATGAATGTGTTTTTATTATTTATTTGTTTACTTTTTTAAATTGTTTCTACAGAATATGTAAACTGTGGCCCGCTGAAATATCATCGTTACATTTCAGTAAATAACAGCGCTAGAACCAAATATGTTTTTACCGAACGTACGTGAAGGCAGCACACCATCACCACCCTTATTGGCAGGGGGTGACGTCACCTCGGAGGCTGACAGCAGACAGAGACGGAGACAGAAGGACAGCTGGGACGTCCACCTGCGCTGCTTTGACGTGTTGTCTCCTCCTGGACTACTGGACGAACAGCGGCGGTTCCCGCAGATTCAGACCCGACCATCAGGCCTCAGTGCGGGGATCCAGCAAAGATGAAATGGATGTTTAAAGAGGATCATTCCCTGGGTAAAAACCAGACTAACACAGCTACAGGCTGGGCTCTGTGATAGACCTAACGGTGGCGCTGCTGTCATTGATCACTCTGTTTATATTTCTATATATATATTTCTATCCTTCATTTGTTTTTGCTGTGTCATTGTCTGGGCTGCACAGAGGTTCGCCGTAGACCGTTTATAAAATGGACGCAGTCTCCCGCTTCTAATTAGGAGTTAGCAGCAATCCACTGGGGGCGCTGTGGTTAACATGTTAGGTTCTAACTCCATGCGACTTTTGTGGTTAAATGTTTTTTAATAAAATACATCTATTTCAGAGACTGTAGACAGGAGACGGACATTGAAGAACTGGCGTGGACTCTTCATGACAACAGTTCCACTAACAGTCCACTTCAGATGCAGTTCTAGTTCTGATCTGTCTCAACAACTTACAGAAATATTTTATTGACTTGTATTTTTTATCTTGTGGCTAATCATTAGCTTATTCTTTAGCTTTTTATGTAAAGTTACATTTGGGGCCTCTGAGTGCGTTCATTTTGTCTGTGGTGTTGAAGGCTGCGCGGTTCACAGACGCTACAGTCAGTACTTGGTACTGAACTAGTACGGGTACAAGCTCAGAGTGAAGCCTCCCCTTGATGCTGTCCTCGTCTCCTCCTTCCTGTCCACTAATGGACGAGCTGTGTTTTGGACAGAGAACAGTCCCAGGAGACGCCGCTCCTCCCACTCCAGTCTGACTTCCTGTTTGTCTCTCCACAGAGCATCGATGTGTAGAGTCTGCCAAGATCCGCAGCAAGTACACTGACAGAGTACCGGTCAGTCTGTGTGTGTGTGTGTGTGTTTCTGATTCATGAATTCATTTCAAGAACTGATAAAAGGACAAGGACGTATAGATTTGACTAGGGCAGGAACCAGTACTCAGAACTTGGTCTAGAGTAGTAGTAGCAGGTACTGGGGGATAGTAGGAGAACCCATGTCGGTTCCATTCTTGGATCTTGTGACTGTTACTGGGAAAAGAACCAAGAAATATCCACCCACAGAAATGAGTTCCAGGTTTTAATCTGTGTTTTTCAACACAGACCAACAGTGCAGTAGAACAGGTTCTAGGTAGAGTAGCAGGAACTTTATGGGTTCAGTACAAGCGGTTCTGTAGTATCTGTGACAGACTCATGTACTCAGCAGTACAACGTGTTTCACATTTCATTGTTTGAAGCACCGACTGTTCTGATTGGTCAGTTCTCCTATCAGAGAACGTTGACAGACACGTGACTGGTCTGTGCCAACACCCACTGGTTCTTCTTTGTCTCCTGCTGGTCCAGGTGATCGTGGAGAAGGTCTCCGGCTCTCAGATCCTGGACATTGATAAGAGGAAGTACCTGGTTCCCTCTGACATCACTGTGGCCCAGTTCATGTGGATCATCAGGAAACGGATCCAGCTGCCGTCAGAGAAAGCCATCTTCCTGTTTGTGGACAAAACCGTCCCTCAGTCCAGGTCAGAACCAGTTCTGGGTCATTTTCACTTTGAGCTGTTTCTGCGTTTGTACTCGAGTCCAGATGAGTGATAACAACAGTTGTCTGTCTCTGTGGAACAGTCTGACCATGGGACAGCTGTACGACAAGGAGAAGGACCAGGACGGTTTCCTCTACGTGGCCTACAGCGAGGAGAACACCTTTGGTGTCCAGGTCCAGGTCTTTTATACAACATGTGGTTAATACACACACACACACAGGTCCACACCAGCAGCAGCTGGTGTGGACCTGACCGCTTCACTGTAGTTCAATCATTTGCTAAAAAAAATCTGCAGTGAAGTATTGGACGGAGACGCAGTTGGACGGCTGCTCCTCTCTTTGACTCTGCAGTAAATGTCAGAGACCACCGTCACTGGACTGACACGCCTAGAAAAGACTGTTTCTGAACAGTTCTGGACCTCAGTCTCATGGCTCACACCAATATTCAGAACTCACCTGTACCCAGCGGTACTGTAGTATAACTGTAGTGACTACACTTGTACTACAGTCATACTACAGTCATACTGTTCATGGGTGATTGGAAAAAAAGTCACTCAGTTACCGTTAAAGTTCACATCTGACGTGAACTGATGACAATATGTCTCCGTGTGGACGCAGCAGTGACATCACATGACATCACACACGTCCTGTGGTGTTGCCTGAAGACACACAATTATTCTACACACACTCACCATCGTTGAGTTTGAATCTGAAGTACTGTAGTAGTATCTGTAGTAGAACCTGCTCCTACTTGCAGTACTTTTCATTGTCATCGACATTGTCACCAGTTTTAGTACGAAAGTGTCATTCATGACTGGAACGCCACGATCTTTAACGACTTCTTTTATTCCATCCATGTTGTACAGTCATAGTTCAAATATACTGGAAGTATTTACATAGTATTTGACTGAAGTACATGTACATGTTGGAAAAACTGTCCAATAAAATGAATGTGTTGAAGAACGACAGAACCCTTCATGTCATTCTGACCCCTCTGAAACAGCAGTGTCTGGGACTCGGGCCTGGTCGACCAATCAGAGCTCAGTGGAACAACAGGAGGCTCCTGTCAGAGCGTGGCCACAGAGGGAACGCCTGTGTGTTCAGCTGCTCCCAGGTCTGCTGGTAACTCTGAGCTGCACGCTTGTAGTCCCAGTAGGTCAGGAGGTCAGCTCTCCTGAGAACACACACACACACACACATATCAAATGATTCAGTAATTGATCAGTGATAATAAATCTGATCACTAAAACCAGAGCATGCTCGTGTGTTAGAATAACAGACGACAGGCTAACGTCACTGCAGCGTGCAGGAGGCAGCAGTGGACCAGCAGACAGTTCTTCCACTGTCTGAAGGAACATCTTCTGTGAGACGTTGGTCAGATGGAAAAGTTCTGCTGATCGCTGATGTTGAAGTGAAACCGCTTCTTATTGGTTACCTGAGAGATTCAGGAAGTGATGAAGGCTCGGAGGCTGAAAGAAGGGACAGGAAGGAGTGGAAGATCTCCAGTTTACACAGACGAGACCTGGAGACAGAGGAGACACTGTCAATGTGAGACCCACAGAAATCTGTTGAAGTCATGGTCAAAGGTTCAGTGGAGCGCCACCTGGCTTTGGCTGTTCCCATGTCCTTCTTTGTAACTCCATGTCTGTAGCCGTTGGCAGTAACATCTAGTGGCTGCTCTGTCACATTACACCAGCTGATGGCTGTAACACACACACGCACAGTGTTGGTGTGGAGTCAGGAAAGTTGCCCAAAAGTGTTAGTGTGTTGTTCCCACCTGCTCCACAAGGGGAGATGCGTCCCTGTCTGACCTGGTGATGGCGCTGTGTCTGCTCCAGGCTGAAGGGGAACTCCAGGCTGGACTGAAGCAGCAGTGGTGGATGCACAGAGTAACCAGCAGGGAGCAGTGACACCTGGGAGCACCTGCGGAGGAGTCAAAGACTTGATGCCTCTGTGGCTGCACCAGCGCCAACACTCGACGGTGACGGTTGACTCTTCTCACCGTGAGACTAAAGCTCTGGTCATCACCTCTTCACTATACGGACACTTTCCCACAACTATGGCATCAAAGTATAGCGCCTCCTGCAGGTAATGGGACAACAATGCACCCTGGAAGCCCAGCACTGACCATCGGGCCAGTTTGTCACTGCAGGAAAGCGAGAGGGTCGGTTCTCCCCGACCGGGCTTCACCCTCAACACTCCGGTGCTGTGGTAGCCTTCACCGGGCTGCAGGGGGTCAGCGCGGCCCCCGGGGACACACTTAGCGCCTGTTCTGTGAATGTCAGCCATCTGGGTTTCTGTAAATCCAGACTCTTTTGGGTACCTAGGCTCCAGACCCATCTCAGATGGATCCTGCTCCTTCAGACGAGGAACCTTTGACCTTTGACCTTCACTCAGCTGTGTTGATTTTCTTTTACGTTCTTCACTGATTCTCGTGTCTTCACGAGTGTCCCCGGGTGGGACAGCAGGACAGGGCTGAGCCTGGCTGTCAGTCATGGGTACGATGGAGGCATCGCCACCTGAGAAACACAAACACACTTTGGTCCACGGCCACAGCTGGTCCGCCTCAAACAGGACAACGACATCTTCTACAAATAATGTATTCAATCATATATTAACATCGAAGGAGGACTGGATATAGGTCCCAGCAGAGGGCGCTGGACTCACAGGGAGTGTGGCTGGTGAAGAAGAGGAAGGAAACGCCAGGCTGAAGTTTCCACTTCCCTGGATGGTCCGACGAACAGAAGACGGTGCTGTGGTCAGCGCTCACTGCTCTGTGCAGCTCCTGGATCAGGTACCTGCACACAGGTACTTCATGACTGTAGGAAGTACTTCATATCAGAGTGCACTACTGCAGTCATGATGCTGACCTGATACATCCTCTCCTGGCCATGACTTCTGCATGACTGTCGTTGAGGACGTCACCTGTGTGATGACCAGAAACACTCAGACATATTTTAGTACATTTTCTGGTCCTCAAAATTTGATTCAAATGCCTGGAAAATGATTGACAGAGCAGTGCACCGGAGAAACCAGAATAAAAGACTCACCATCAGGACTCATCTGGCTCCGGCCAATACACTTGGTTCCAGTTCCCAGGGAAACAACCTCCGTCTTCACTGTGGAAGAAGAAGAAGAACATGACGTGTTATCACTGAACTTCTTCTACACTGTTAAATATCAACCAGTACAGTAAAAAAATAATAATAAAAGGATAAAGATGGTCAAGTTATTATTCTTATTACTACCAACACAATCGTCCACCAACTTTCTTCTGTCAAAACGACACAAAGCTGCATCTTCAAATAATGACTCAGCATCTAAAAACAAGTGCATCATATTTTACAAATATGACCCACTGACTGTGACTCAGCATGCTGAGACTTCGAGAGCTCGTCATCACGATGACTCAGCATATCATCTTACTTTATGTCTGAATTGAGCAGCAATCAGCATGACTCGCCATCCTGGAACTTGCTGATAATATGAACTTTTTAAACTAAACCTTGATACAGTGCTTTATCTTAGTTTTCAGTTTCAGTTGGAAATCACGTATCTCTGAAAATCTATACCTTCTTTTTTGTATGTATACTATTTAATATTACACGGGATGACATGAAATTGGTATTTGACTAAAACGCTCTCGTTAAACAAAATGTTGTGAACGTAAAGTGAAGTTACCTGAGTCAGACCGAGCGGAGCGGCTCAGTTTGACAACAGCAGCCAACAGGCTCCACTCTCTACCCGCTTCAGGCTTCCCTCTGCGGGGAAGCTGCGCGAAACGATCGTAACACAACTTAGCGATTTCATCTGCGTCAAACATTTTAACCAACAAGTGAATGAAAACACGTGGATAGTAGGGAATTTAAATGTATGGACATATGAACAACATTTCATCAGGCTCAGTAAACTGGTCAAAATGAAAACACAACGAGGAGAAAATGAGAGCAGCTATTTCCGGTTAGGACAGGAATAACATTTAGCGTCACAACAAAAGCCTAGTACAAAATAGGCTGGTTAATGCGGAATTATTTTTTGTTTGTTTGTTTTTTGTAAAATAAATTGAGTATTATTATATTATATATATATTTATATTTTTATCCAAGACATTGACTTACTTTAGTATATATGGAAAACACAAGGTAATAAAAGTCGTTTTAATTGATAAGTCATTTTATTTACACGCCTCAAGATACAACGGACAAAAAAGCGTTTTCTTAGAATGTACAGTACACGGAGAAATGTTAAAGATCGTAAACTAGAAATCTTTGCAACTAGAACGGAAACAGACTGGTTCACGTGACCTGGTCACTGGAGCGGAAATGATAGTTGGCTAAAGGCAGCAGCATCGGAGCAAAGCTGACACAGGTAGGAAGAAGAAGCGGTTAAAATGTGTTTGGATGTCATGTCAGTAACAGGTTCGGTTTGGACAGGAACCACAGAACTCTCGGTACCTGCCCCTAGCTCTGCGGTGTTCGGCGCTGGTTTTACGGACCCGTCTTTTGACATGATGCTCATGCGGAGCTTGATGCTAACGCATTAGCGTCATTGTTTTATGTCAAGTTAACCAAAGTTAGTCCGCAAAAAAACCAACAGCCTTCACCCGGAAAAACGAAATCAATGGAAATGAAGTGGTTACGAGAGTTGACACACTGAAGGAACCATTTATGTTTATGCTGAATTCCCTTGTGTTGGCGTTCTCCTTTAAACACGAGATTTGACCAGAATTTCTTTAATTTTTGTATCTTTTTTCCCTATTGAAATCTTATTTTGAAATACAATCCGAACGGATGTATTGTTGTTGTCCCTGTTAGCTTGATTATGGAGCAACAATATTCTAGCGGATCTTCCGTGTTTGTGTTTTTGCGCAGCAGCTGTAATTGTTTGTTCATACCTCTAATAAAACAGTTTCCTGGTCTATTGAACCGTTCGAAACCATAAACTTTTACAAAACGTTTTATCTCCCTCTTTCACTCATACACAAACACACATCTGAGCCTCGGACCCTTCAGTTTTATACAATATCATGCCTGGACTATGACCGGGTCAAATCATGTTGTGCGTCACACAATGGTTGACATTCAGACTGATATGGTTCTCTTATTAGAAACATATGCAGTGAAAAAAACAGTTTTTGTTCTTTTTATATGGCTGAGCTGGAAGAGGGAATATCATTGTATTATAATACTAGTATTAGTAACTAATGAGGAAGTACAACAAAGACCTCAGTAGTATTTTCTCATTAGTTACTAATACTGAGTGATTGTTAGCAGTGTTTCAACAGACCACTACGAGCTGAAATCATTGGAACCGTCTTATACCTGTGTAGAGGGGTGAATTTAGGATGAGCTTGCCTTATTCATCCACACTCCTTCAAACATGTTGATGTGATGTTTTGTTTTAATTCTCCTGCTTGTAGACCATATATAATAAACGGTTCTCATTCTCTTTAGACGACTGTTGTAAAATCAAAATCAGAATAAGACTTAAGTTCTCCTCTGGTGTTGAAGCAGTGAATGACACGGAGTCAAAACAAAGACTGGTCACTGGTGTTCATTTGAGTCCATGGTTGGTGAAGTGTGTCTGGTCTGTCCAGTAGGAGACAACAATACAATGATGTGACCGTGGCCACTGACATGTCATCAGTTTATATTCAATTTGTTACACTAAAGAAGGGCCAGTACAAATGGACCATCAGATATGGACCAGTTCATATGGACCAGTACATATGGGCCAGTAGATACTGTTTTGTTTGGACTGAAGTGTTTATCTACTCTGTCAACACACTCTTTGTCTTCTTTTTTTTAGGTTTCTATTTTAACCAGATGTATGTAGTTCTTATGCACACATCATGAACCTGCCTGTGTTATAACAGGGTGTTGTTGTGTTTCAGAGCTGTGATGTTATGGCGTCTGCCAGTGCTAGCAGAGCCACAGCTGCCCAGACCACTGAGAAGTCTCAGCTCATTTTGAAAGGTAATTCTACATTTAAAAAAAATAATAATCTGTGGTTTCCTGGCAGGGAAAAAATGTTCTGAAATAATGTACCAAAAGATGTGTCCCTGTGCTTCATGGTTCCTGAAGCAGGTCATGTGTTCATGATGTACTGTGATAGTAGGGGTCAGTTCAGGTCAAATCCAAATCCACCCACATTGCTTTCTCCACTCTCGTTTTGGTAGAGAAATGAGGAACACAAAGTAAAAGTAAATATTTGGCCAATGAGCACAGGAGGTGGACAAGTGTGGCTGTGTGTGAAAGTGATGGAGAAATAGTGGATTATTAGACAAATACAGTATGTGGAGACAGAGCTGGAAGGTCAAAGGAAAGGAGTTGAAGCCCTGAGACAAAGCTCTGATCGGTCTCTAAATCATCAGCCAGTCTGTGTGTCGGTCTAAAGACTGTAGGATGCAGAGACTGATCCTAACCTCGTCACCTCAGACCAGAGTCTGACTCTGTGTCCACTCATGTCCTGATTAGAAACGCTGTCAGCGTCTGTGGTTTGAAAGCCAGAAGTGATTCAGGATCAAACCCAGAGAAACGAGACTCAACCTGGGCTCAGCCTCGCTCTTCACTGACTCATCACCTCCAGTTTCCTGATTCCTGATTTACTGGAAATGACAGGGAGTTCAGAACAACTGGGAATTTAAATAGGAAGAAGGAGGTTCTCTGTGAGAGCAGACTGTCAGGTGTTGGCTGTTTCCATGGAGACGCTGTGAAATTCAGCTGTAGCTGAAACTGGATCGCAGTCAGTGAAGGTCCTGGAAAGGTCCTGGAGGTGTGTTCCAGGTCGTGGACCGAGCAGTTTCATACCATCACCTGTTTGGTTCTCACTCTTAGACAAAAACCCGGACATTTTCTTTTCCGTCACTTGGGGGCAGTGTTGATTTTTCGGCTTTTCACCATCCCTCTGCAAAGTGGAAAGCTTGAAATCATGTACCCAGCCTGCAGTGCTTCAAGGAAGTGACGTCTGCAGTGTATTTATTTAGAATTAATTTGTTTTCAGAAGTTGGCACAAAAAGACTCTGAATACAATTCACCAGGAAACAATAAAAATAAAATCACTGGAACAAACCTTTGAGTTCAGCCAATGAAAAATCAGCGACACAACCAGTGAGTTTGGATGAAGGAGTAGAGCAGTGTTGTTGTTGATGTTCATGTTGTACTGTGTACTCTGTGTACTCTGTGTGTGTCCGTGTACACAGTGGTGTCAGCCAAGCCTCAGTCTCCAAAGCTGCCGACCCGTCACTCTCGCCTCAACTCCTTTGTGGAGGTGACGGCCGACGGTCTGACCAGTGAGACCAAGAAGACAGGCAAACGCAGTGGACAGCTGGAGCTGCAGTGGAACGAGGACCTGACGCTGTGAGAGGACACACACACACACACACATGAACCATCCTTATTAAACATATTAAAGTCACCATTTAACTCCTTCTTAGGATTTAATTAGTGTGTGTGTGTGTGTGTGTTTCGCAGTAATGTGACGCCTCACAGCCGCCTGGACCTGAAGCTATGGAGCTGCCACACCCTGAGGAAGGAGCTGCTGGGCAGCGCCACCATCGACCTCCTGGACACACTGCACACATATGACGGCAAGAGTAAGAAGTACTACAGTAAACACCAGTGCTACTGTAGATATACTACTATATAATACTACAGTAAACACCAGTGCTACTATAGATATACTACTATATAATACTACAGTAAACTCCAGTGCATTATATAGTACTATTTTATACCACAGTAAACACTGGTCCTATGTATAGTACTATATAATACTACAGTAAACACCACTGCTACTGTAGATATACTACTATATTATACTACAGTAAACACCAGTGTATTATATAGTACTATACATAGGACCAGTGTTTACTGTGGTATAAAATAGTACTATATAATGCACTTGAGTTTACTGTAGTATTATATAGTACTATATAATACTACAGTAAACACCAGTGCTACCGTAGATATACTACTATATAATACTACAGTAAACAACAGTGTATTATATAGTACTATATAATACTACAGTAAACTCAAGTGCATTATATAGTACTATTTTATACCACAGTAAACACTGGTCCTATGTATAGTACTATATAATACTACAGTAAACAACAGTGTATTATATAGTACTATATAATACTACAGTAAACACCACTGCTACTTATAGTACTATATAATACTACAGTAAACAACAGTGTATTATATAGTACTATATAATACTACAGTAAACACCAGTGCTACTGTAGATATATACTACAGTAAACT
>NC_024312.1:4365646-4384895 GCF_000523025.1 Cynoglossus semilaevis | reverse complement strand
CCAGTGCTACTGTAGATATACTACTATATAATACTACAGTAAACACCAGTGCTACTGTAGATATACTACTATATAATACTACAGTAAACTCCAGTGCTACTGTAGATATACTACTATATAATACTACAGTAAACTCCAGTGCTACTGTAGATATACTACTATATAATACTACAGTAAACTCCAGTGCTACTGTAGATATACTACTATATAATACTACAGTAAACTCCAGTGCTGATCAGTCTCCGTCTCCTCTTCTGCTCATAAATATAAATATAAACTATAATCTTTAATAAAATACAATCATTAAAATATTGTCCTCAGATGGAACGTCAGAATTCCTGCTTTTCTGCAGGAAGTTACGATCTTCTCTCTCCTCCCTGTCTTTACCCCCGCCTCCTTCTCACCCCCCACCTCTGCAGTGGAGAACGTCCAGCTGAGTCTGCCGCTGCAGACGGAGAACAAAGGGCTGGTTGTAGCGGGAGGCGAACTCAACGTCTGTCTGGACGGAATGGTTGTTGATCTGGGCTCACTGCCCAACAGCAGAGCAGCAGCAGACAGTGAGTGGCACACACACACACACACACACACACAGGTACAGAGGAGCATTGAGCTGCTGTGTAAGAAGAGTTAAAGAGTTGAATTCTCTGTTAAAACATAATTCACAGTGAAGATTTCCAGAGAACATGAGGTTTAAAAAAACAACAACAAACATCCGTTTGTTCTCTGTCCAGTCATGTGAGTCACAACGGTCTCTTCAAACCAGTGTCGCTCCAAGTAGAACGTCCTGCTAATGACACAGGTGAGAACCAAAGAGCTAACAGTTAGGGTTCAGTCAGCAGAGAGAGCTAGAGGTTAGCCAAACATTTAGCACGAGCCTGACACGGTCAGCAGTGATGTGAGGAGCTGAATACTGTGTGTGTGCGGTGGCCTTTGACCTCTCACCCACTCATGTTTTGGTTCTTCACCAGGAGAGCGTTGACCTTGACGTCTACTGTAGCTCTAGAGGAAGCCTCAGCTCAGAACTTTTTTTTGTCGGTTCTAGTGTGGAAACAGTTCTGTTGTTGACTGTTTGACGCTCCTCCCTGTCACTGGCCTCGGACTTTGGTCGTCCATTTTTACCTGCCTCACACGTTTGACACACAATGTTTAACATCTCTTCTTAGCACCACCTACAGGCCAAGGAAGGGGAGCTACATGCGCAGTGCTCAAATACTACAGCTCAGAATACCCACCTTTAATACAACTCTCTGCTAAAACTTTACTTTTCAAAAAAATGTGTTCTTTGTGCCTGATTCTTCACAAGAATCCAGTTTGGGCTGTGGTCAGAACCTGGTTGTTCTCACCAGGCCAGCCCATTTTCCCAGCAGTGAAGTGGAACCAAAGCTCCACCTCCGTACGCTTCATAGAAGAACAACTGTTCAGATCCACTGGTTCTGTTCTACTGAGGTCCGGTCCATGTCCTGAAACCTCTGGGTCAGAAGGCTGGACCTTCAACGGTCACTGGGTCGGCCGTGTTGAACCCTTCTGGTTCTGGACCAGGTCTTATTTGGCATGTTCGGAGTTAGGCTTTCAGGAAATGAAACTCTGTGAGGCTAGAACCCAGAACCTTCTGGTCTCTGTGGTGTCAGCTCCTGAGCAGTGACGTGGCTGCAGACGTTCTGAGGTGTTCAACCGCAGCGGCAGAAACGGGTGCATGTGCTGATGATGTCACTGCTGGCTCTCACACCCTGACATGAGGTGTTCTCAGGACAGGTTTGAACCAATCACAGGCTGTATGACTCAGCAGCAGGTCTTTATTTCCAGGCCCAGAGCCAGTGTTTTACCTTCCTCTGTGGCCTGGACTCAAAAGAGGAGGAGGAGCAAGGGGAGCAGGAGGTGTTGTTTAACAAACACACACTTATCGGGTCCACCTCCCAGTGTGGCACACACACACACACAGAGCAGCAGCATGTGTGTGTCAGTGTCAGTCACTGAATGAAAAACCTTTTTATTTCATTCCTGGTTAAAAATAAAACAAACTCTTCTTTAAGACTCTTTACTTCAGATCACCTCCCTCCTCCCTCCTCCCTCCTCCCCCTCACCCCTTCTCCCCTCCCTCTCACCTACTTCCTCTCTCCTACTCCTCTTCCTTCTCCATCTCTCCTTGCATTTACAATTTCAAGTACAAGAACCTACACTCAGAACCAGCAATTAGACTCAGACCATTAAGAGGGAAGGGGGCGCTGCACTCACTCTGAGACAACGTTGTTCCTTCTGCGGAACCCTGTTTATTTTTCCTGTGTCCACTGGGCTGTGGCCACAAAAAGCTCTTTCATAGCAACGTGTGTGTGTGTGTGTGTGTGTGTGTGTGTGTGTGTGTGTGTGTAGAAAGTAAGTGTTAATAAAAAAACATGTTTTTCAGCCTGTGGTTTTTAGTCGCCAAGCACAAAGTCACACATTCTCTCACTGCAACACACACACACACACACACACACACACACACACAGGCCTGCTTCTGTCTGTTAAGGCAGCAGTGTTTCATGTTTCTGCACCAGTGTAGATTCAGCTCCACAGTCAGAGAGGAGCATTCACTCACTCATATATATATATATATATAATATATATATGTTAATATATATATATATATTAGGAATGCACTGAATATTTGGCCACTGAAATTCTTTGGCCAAAAATGGCCCAAAAGTTTGTTCTCGGCCCAAAGACTTTTATCACTGAAACAAAACAGACGGAACAGGAAGTTATGATAACGTGACCTAAAACTGTGTCCAGTGTGGGCTTAAAGTACCAACATGTCTCTGCCGTGTGGAAAAGTGTTTCAGTATGTCTGAGAAAGACCCACGGACAGAGATTTGATGAACGTGAAATGCTGAACATTAAAAAGAGTGGATATAGATATATATTTGTATGTCTATAGTACATGTAGCGTAAACAGAATATGATTGTTTTCTGTAATGTTTCACATTTAGTCTTAATGACTGTTGTTTCATGTGGAGAGAGGAGAATGTTCTAGTCCTATAGATTAGACCTAAATGTGTGTGTGTGTTTGCAGAGGTGCTTCAGTCTGACAGACCCAACCTGAGGAGGACACAGAGTGAGGACACGTCCAATACTCCTGCATCCAACAGCAGGTCAGCACATACACACACACACACACCCCCCGCTGCCTCCTCTTTACTCCTGTCTCCTGACTCTTGTTTCCTGTCTTGTCTCTGTCCCTCTGGTGTCTCCCCTGTCAGGGTCAGCAGACTGTCGGTGGGAGGTCTCCACAGTGGTCCTCCTGGTGGCTCCACGGCTGGTTCTTTGTCTAATGGCGAGCAGAATGAGGAGAACTCCTTGTCAGGTCTGTCTGGTCACCAGTGTTACTCCACGGGTCCTGTAGGCCCAGGAGTAACGGTCCAGTCTGTGTGGACACTGACCAGAGTCCATGGAAATGTCTAACCTTCCTTTGTCTTTGTATGTCCTCAGACAAAGTGGAGTTGACGTCAAACAGTCCAGAAACCGGCGGCGGTGTGGTCCATCAGACGCCTCCTCCCACCTCTCCATCAGGCCGATCTCTGGCTGCAGACGGCACCAGGAGCAGCAGCAGTCCTCCTCCAGGTCAGGACGTCCCAGGCCAGGTCCATCCAGCAGAGCCTGGACCCAGCAGCAGCAGCAGCAGCAGCACAGAGCCAGTCAACAACAGCTCCCTCCCTGCAGGGTGAGTGAGGAGCAGCTGGTCCGAGTGAAGTCGGCTCAGAACCTCCTCAGACCTGGACCAGGTTCTGCAGGATGTGCTGCTCAGAAAAAAAAATCATCTTCTACAAATCTCTTATTTTTTTGTCTCTAATAAAAGTCCAACTAAACACCCTGTGCCTGCAGCAGCAGTCCCTGGTACTGTTTCCTGACACACCTGTCTCTTTGATCTCCAGCTGGGAGCAGCGGGTCTTACCTCACGGCAGAGTGTACTACGTGGACCACAACACCAAGACCACCACCTGGGAGAGACCACTGCCTCCAGGGTAAGACTGTGTTTGGTCTTCCATGTCACATGACTGTCCTGATCAACACCACGTTCACACTGGTGAGGTCTGTTTTTTGGTGACTTGTCCACAGTCAATGAATATGAAAAGAAAAAAGTGTGTGAGGCTGTAAATGAGGTTTGTCGGGGCACAGCACACACATAAAGGTACAAAAAAAATGTTCCGAGATGAAGGTGGACGTTAGGTTTGCTCTGGAGCTGCCGTGAGGCCCGCACATTTCTACGATCATTTCAATTTTGAGTCGTCTGAAAGTGAGTGCAGAAAAGGACGTACGACACCTTTGATACATCAGGCCCCTGGTGTGGACACTGGTGTGGACACTGGTGTGGACTCTGGTGTGGACACTGGTGTGGACTCTGGTGTGGACACTGGACGTCTTCAGAGAAGGGACAGGTTGTGTGAATGTTTAGACTCTGTGTGCTGGTCAGTGATTGGTCGAGCAGGAGTCCGTACTGTTGTTTAACCAACACCAAACACTCACTTCCTCGTCCCCCGTCCCCCGTCCCCCACTCCTCTGAGCATCACTGCAGCTCACCTCAGACTCACACACATACACACACACTCCTGAGTGAATGTGAGGGTGTTTGTGTGAGAAAAAGAGGCAGTTGTGAGGGAAAGGTCACCCCCACCTCTCCAACCTCCAACCCCCTCATCTCAGTTTTTCCAAATGAGGAAGGAAAGCAGAGAGGCGGGGGGGGTGGAGGTGGAGAAGAACAAAAGTCCTTTCTTGCAGCAACATGTACCTCCACCCGTCCTCCGGCACATGGGCTGCTGGACCTCCGTACCGTCAATTAGCTGTTGAGTGTTGGGCCAGCCCCACACCAGGAACATGTTATAGTGGGGGGGCTGTTAGGGAGCCCCGCTCTGGGGGGCGGTCCTTAATGACTGAGGAGAAGAGTGGTGTCTTTATCAGAGCGTGGAGCAGACCACATGGTCCAAACAGACCTTCTCTTCAGCTGAACACACACCTTCTGACTGGGACTGAAGGTCTGTGTTCACCCTGGTCTGTCCAGGACCTGGTCTGTCCAGGACCTGGTCTGTCCAGGACCTGGTCTGTCCATCACCACACTGCTGCTCCCACTGTTCATGTTCAGACCCATAGGTCAGAACTTGTCTTTGTCTCCCCCAACTTCTCTCTCCGTCCTGTTTTTGTTTTTTCTTTTCTCGTCTTAGTTGGTCATGGTCTATAAAAAGCTGTTCAAACACACACACACACACACACATTCTTAATAAAGATGTTTTCAAATGTTGCAGCCTCTTTTAACCTCCTCATTTCCTGTTGTTTTTTTTGTTTTTTTTTAATCCTTTATTCAGATGGGAGAAGCGGGTGGACCAGCAGGGCAGGTTCTACTACGTGGACCACAACACCAGAACCACCACATGGCAGAGGCCCACGGCCGAGTCGGTGAGGAACTACCAGCAGTGGCAGAGCCAGCGCAGCCAGCTGCAGGGAGCCATGCACCAGTTCAGTCAGCGCTTCCTCTACCAGGTACTCCTGCCCCCCGCCCACTCCCCCACCCCCCCTCACTGCTCACACCGTGGTAGGCCGCTGCTGTTGTGTCAACAGGAGTCAGTCCACGTCTGTCAGAACCATCTGCTGATAAATACATACAAATCTTTGGCCAGAAATTGCCCTGGTTGTCATAAATACATACAAATCTTTAGCCAGAACTTGCCCTGGTTGTCGGGCAACAAGTGGTCAGTGAGTGACCGTGTGTGTGTCCTCAGTCCACCTCAGGATATACAGGTTATATTTGCCAGTATTTCTTTACAGTTTGGTTGATGTGTAGCATCGTTAAGAAGAAGGAAGCAGTAAAAGAAGCTAATGTGTGACTGTGATCAAGAAGTAAGTGAAGTGAACATTGTCCAATCAGGACTCCTCAGCAGCCGTAAGGACCAATCAAATGACCTTTCCTATTTATGGTTTTATTCTTTATTCAGTTTGAATCAGCAATTCATCCATTTGACGTTGATTCCTGTGGGGAAAATTATTTCAGTTTGGTTCATGAACGCCCTTCAGGAAGGAATCAAGTTCTAAAACCCAGGATCCACTGTATGTACATACATCACATACATATATGTCCGTCCATCCAACTGCACCGTACCACCAAACCCCCCCCCCTGAACCTTCCTGTGGGTGGTGAGTCCACTGGAAGGCGCTCTAACCAGGATTGGATCTTGCCCAGGAGGTGAACCCTGGGGTTCCACACCAGTGACACAGACGTTGCCTCTGGGCCACAGCTCCACATACATATATGTATGTGTGTGTATATATGGTCTTGTTTCCTGACGTCTTTGCTGAGGTAACCAGAGCTGGCCACACAGTTCCACTGCTGGTCCAGAACCAACCCACGGTCTTTTTAGATTCTACACGTCATCACCACGAACCAACCACAGGACTGAGAACTATCTCGCGGTGCGGTACACGACTCAGTGCGGTGGGCTGGTTACAGAGCCGTCGGGAGTCACATGACACTGGTCCTCGGTTGTACTTTTCCAGTGGACTGGTTGATAGTCTGCCACCTCCTCTGAGCACAGTGGTTTTCATGGTCTCTCTGGTCTCAGTGGAGCTGCCAGGGTCAGACTGCAGCAGTTTGTCGCTGGTGCGTTCGTTAATCCAGACCCACTGGTCCACACTCACTCTGTGTGGTTCCCACTCCTGCTGTGACTTTGTCTGTGTGTGTGTGTGAGAGTGTGATGTTCCTGTTCCACCACCAGGTTCTCCATTCATCAGTCAGATCTTTCTAACTCCACCACCAGGTTCTCCATTCATCAGTGATTTCTGTCAGAAATCGTCAGAAATCGTGAAGATCGTTGATGGATTGATCTGGTCTGATCAGGCTTTGACTCTGCCTTTGATTCACTCCACACTGACTCAGACAGAGTGGTGTGTGTGTGTGTGTGTGTCTTGTTAGTGAAGGTGTACGGAACGACCTCAGAGTCATTAGCTGCTGTTTCCGTCTCACCCTTCTCACCCACATCCCTGCTCCCATTACCTCCACCTGTGTCCCCCAACCCCCCCCTTCCGCCTCCCTCTGGTGAATGTTCTCGGACTCAGACAGAGTGGTGTTTGTGTGCCTCCCTCTGGTGAATGTTCTCACCTCCTTCAGGTTGGTCCAACACATCTCCATCTGAACCGGTCCAGGTCTGATCCCAGGACTTTATTTACTGTAAGATTGATTTACTTTAATCTGTGAAACAGAGGTTGGTTAATGAGACAGAGGTTGGTTAATGAAACAGAGGTTGGTTAATGAAACAGAGGCTGGTTAATGAAACAGAGGTTGGTTAATGAAACAGAGGCTGGTTAATGAGACAACACTGTCAGAACCTGTTGGATCCAAAGAACTGTTTCTCCAACCTTGTTTAAATGATCCAGAACTAATTCAACAGCTTGTACGATAAAGTTTATTTCCTACCTTAGCCTGTTTGTAGCCTCAGTTGCTCTCTCCCTCTCTCTCCCTCTCTCTCCCCCTCCCTCTCTTCCTCACCCTCCCTCTGGTTTTGACTGTCTGGTCTCCCTGGAACAAGGAGCCCTAACAGCAGCTGAACCTGAATCAGCTCTGTGTTTTATCATTGACAGACCTGGACACACACACACACACACACACACACACACACATGTTTTCTAAAGTAAACTATCAATAGAAGAGTTTCTCTGTTTCCTTAAATGTCCAATCAGCATTGAGATAACCAGCTCCGCCCACACTCCCATGATTCCTATCGAAGCCCACCACCCATTTATCCCAGCAGTTTCTTGTAGCCTGTGGTAAAATAAAATCTCTCCACTTCTGCCTGAAGCTGAGCTTCAACAGGGTTTCATACGCTCCACGTCTCCAGGAAGCTCTGAGGAGAACCAGTGGAACCTGGTTCCTCTTCACTTCTGGTTTTCTGTTCACACCTCGTGATAATAACAGTCAAAGAAACGTCACTGTTTTTTACCGCTGGGCAGAGTGGATCAGCACAACCTAGAGCGCCCTCTGCTGCAGCATAGTGTAACTACTTTTAAAGGTTGTCCCAGTGACTGCCCTGGTGTCTGAACCAGTGATCGGCTGCTGGTGCAGCAGGGCGTTTATGGTCTGTTCCCTCTGTTCCCACATCCTTTATTTCACACTTTTTTGCCAGCGTGCAACTTTTTCCCCTCTTCCTAAAGCCCTNNNCCGTAGCTGCTGAGGAGCTGAATGGTCAGATCCAGGATGAAGTCATCACGTCTTTATATCATTATATTCTCCTTTTACCTTTTTTAGTCACAGCAAAACCCAGAAAGGGTGGAGTACAGGGGCAGTAACACACACACACACACACACACACACACACACACACTCTGTTCTGTACCCACTCTGAGTCCTGCAGCAGACCCAGTCCTTTCCATCCTGACTCTCACAGTTTCCATGACAAAGACTCACTTTTCTCAGAGGGACATTTAAAAAAAAACACAGACCATAAACCAGGAAATGGTGATAAACAGGAGGAGCAGGGACACTGAGGAGGACACATGAGGACAGCTGTCTCAGTGTCCTCCCAGGCTGTCTTCCTGTCGGTCACTGTTTGTCAAAGACTCAGTCTTCTGACTCAGGTTGATCCTGTCCATCGTTGTCCTTCCTTAGTTTTGTCCTTGATCTGTTGATCAGACAGTTGATGATGTCATCAAGTCTTCACACCAAAGATGATTAGAATCTGAGTGTGGCTTTCTATTGTCACGGGTGATGATGATGATGATGATGATGATGATGATGATGAAACACTAATTTCTCACAAACATCGTTTTAGCTGATTTTTTTCCACTGATGCTAAAACATCGTTTGTGAGGATGTACACAAACTGTATTTGGTTCAAGGTTTCCGCCCTGTGACACACACACACACGTGCGTGTACATATATCGTGAGTAACCTACAGTGGTTTCCAGACCCAGGGTTGAATAAAGGTGCCTTTTGTCAGGCCCTGGGGTGGGTTGGGTTGGGTTGGTGGGTGGAGGTGAAGGTGGGGGTGGGGTGTGGGTGGGTAAGTTGTCCATTCTGGAAGGAGCATGAATGTTCCCTCAGTTCCCTCAGACATCACACTTCCCTGCTTACTTTCACAGCAGCTCTACAAGAGGAAAAAAAAAACTCCATGAGGAGGAGGAGGGGGGGGGTGGAGGAGGTGGAGGAGGAGGAGGAGGTGGACCTCCTCTGTGAGGGCTGCAAAGGGGGAGGTGTGGCTGCCAGGGCAGGGTTTTTTTGGTGGAGGAGGTGTTTGAGGAGGTGAGCGGGAAGATGAGGGCAGTGGTAGGATGTGGGGGGGGCGGGGCCAGCATCCAGACAGCGATCTGATTGGTTCAATGTTGTTTTTTTTTATCCTCCTACTGAACGTGGAGGGTTTTTTTTTGGGAAAAGCCAAACGAGCTGCCCTGCTGCCAGCTCCGTCAGTTGCCCCTCACCGCTGCTGCTGAGAGGAGGCAACACCCCCTCCACCCAACCACCACCTCCCTATCTTACTACCTCCCAACTCCTCCACTTACACACACACACACAGACACACACACACACAGAGTTCTGTCAGACTAACTCATGGGTCCGACTCTGACTCTGTACCGAGGTGCGGACCCTCGGACCCTGGATCTGCCTCTGAGGAGTGAGTTTGTTTGAGTTTTATTTCCCTCTCTCTTCAGCAGAGAGGAGCAGCGAGGAGCTGTGGTCCTAACTGGACTTTTCTTTTTTTTCTCTCTCTCTCCACAGCCGTCAGGAGCTCCAGTGGAAAACGACCCCCTGGGCCCACTGCCTCCTGGATGGGGTGAGTTCAACTCCACACACACACACACACACACACACACAGAGACATAACATTTGTGAACCTTAGTTCAGGTGAAAACTGAAGGAGTTAAAGAGGTGGAGGTTTTGGTACCGACAGGAGGTGTAGAACCAAACCTAGTTCATCAGAACTGAAACTCTTTTATGGTTAAATGGACCAGGGTTCAGGTCCACAGGGTTGCGTGTCATTAGTTGTTGTTTTCAAAGTTCATCTTCTGACTGGAGCTCGATGTTCACTTTGCTTAACAACAACAACAACAACAATAATAATTTTAAGTTTAAATATTAGAGTTGTCTTTATTTCACCTTTGGTTGAAACTTAACAACCAAACAGTTCTAGTACTAGATCTGTAAAGTACCAATAAGTTTAAATCTAAAATCTTCAAACTAAACTTCAGCTTCAATTGAGTTTCAGAACATTTTTATAACAACTCAAATATAATTAGGTACTAGGTTTGAAAAATAAATCCTTCCTACCACGGCTTTAACTGTACCAGTCATTCATTGGTCGACAGATAGTCAGAGTCCAGGGTTCATGACCCTCCAGACACCCAAAGCAGAGGAACAGTCAGAACAACAGTCAGAACAACAGTCAGAACAACCTCAAGTTCTCCTTCCATCAACCAGTATGTCAATGAGCTCAGTCCTTGGTTCTGTCTGAGCTGATCTGATGGTAATCACTGAACCCACTGGTACTGATTCTGGTACTGGTTCTGGTATGGGTTATGGTTCTGGTACTGGTTCTGGTTCTGGTACTGGTACTGGTTCTGGTTCTGGTTCTGGTTCTGGTTCTGGTTCTGGTTCTTCAGTGATGAGATGGTAGTCAGTCAGACCAGAATGAATGAGTGACTGGGTGACGTCTTCTACTATGTTCTGAACCCCCTCCTCGGCCCCCGCCCCTCACTTTTCTTTTCAGTGATTCTTTTTCAACATGTTGTGGTTCCTCAAGACTAAAAACCTCAATTATATCACTGGCTCTGTTTTCTTTTTTTTTTGGCGCGATCTTTTTTTTCGTCTGTGGTTTCTTCCCTCGCTTTTTTTTTTTTTGCCTTTTTTGTTTGGCTTTAAAAAAAGATGGTGGGGGAGGAGGAGAAGTGGTGGTCAATGAAAGACAAATATTAAGACGCCCCCCCCCCCCCCCTCCTCTGTTCTAATGATAGACATCCGTTTGTAATGGTTAAGGTTAGAGAGTATGTCAAGTACCCACAGTTCCTGAAAACAAGACTGTGTGTGTGTGTGTGTGAGCTCTACTGTCTCTGGGCCTCCACACACTGCTGCTAATGAGGAAAAGATGTCAGGAGGAGAAGAAGGAGCTGCAGGAGGAGAGGCCCCATCAGCTACCGACCCCCACCTCTCTCTCCCCCTCTCTCTTTTTCTCCCTCTCTCTCACACACACATTTACATCTAATGTAATAGTCATTTTCTGCTATAGTTGACTACATAGAGGCTGAAGTGGAAGGTGAGCTCCTCACCACATCGTAGTGACTCTCTCTCTCTCTCCCTCTCTCTCTCCTCCTCACACACACACACACACACACATATATTTGGGTTCACCCTGCTGAGGTATTCACACCAGGTCTTAGTGAAATTTCACACTGACTCACTAGTTCACTCTCAGCAGACTGTGAGTTTATTTTTCCCCGTCCCTCACACACACACACACACTGTGTATGTGTGTGTGTGTGTGTTTCTGTGTGTGTTCACTTCACTAATGTCTTCATTCTGTGTTCGTCTGCACAGAGAAGCGTCAGGACAATGGCAGAGTTTACTTTGTCAACCACAACACCAGGACGACGCAGTGGGACGACCCGAGGACGCAGGGGTGAGTGTCAGTGTCTGTGACTGTGTCTGTGACCGTGTCTGTGACCGTGTCTGTGTACTTTGGAAATGACAACTAGTTCCTGGAACAATTTATATAAATTATATAGATTTTAACTTTATTAAAATTAGTTCTTGCTCCATCCTCATCCTCATCTTCATCATCATGTCTTCATTTCTTGAACGTCCGTCCTCAGTGGACACACGTCATCTGTGTGTCCACACTGACAGGAAGTGTTCTTTTCTCCACCTGCTGCCTTTGGTTCTTCTGCAGTGACTGTTCCACTAACATGATGGTGGCTAAACCTGTGGTGTGTGGACAGATGTTCTGGTTCTGTCTGTACTCTGTGGACTGTAGTGTCCCTGGTGGACACAGTACCAGACTGTAGTGTCTCTGGTGCTGGTGGACACAGTACCATCAGACTGTAGTGTCTCTGGTGGACACAGTACCATCAGACTGTAGTGTCTCTGGTGGACATGGTCAAGCAGGAACCTCAGGTAGAACTTTGGTTCAGGAACCGTGGGTCCACATCAGTCCACTGTCTTCTGGTCCGTTCTTCATTCTGGATAAAACAGTTCTGTTGGTGCCCTCTAGTGGTAAAGACTGGTTAAATCTGCAGACGAACATGTAAGAAGTTTTACTGAGTACAGCAGGTACTGTTGTACTCTGGACTTTGGTCCTTGTAGTTCTTGATCCTTTCATGTACAAGGGGCGTACTGAACATTAGGGGGCGCTCCAGCTCCATCTCTACATGAGTTCAGTGGTCCATGACCTGGAAGAGTCTTCAGGGTCGAAGGATGTGAAGTGTTTGAAGTATTGTAGACACAGTTGTACACAGCTTCACCACAGTATCTACAGAGTACAGTATATACACAGTGCAGTATCTACAGAGTACAGTATCAGTATCTACAAGTGCAGTATATACACAGTGCAGTATCTACAGAGTACAGTATATACACAGTGCAGTATATACACAGTGCAGTATCTACAGAGTACCAAAGAGTTTTTGACTTGACATAAAAACTGTAGCTTCTCCTTCAGAGCAGCTCAGTAGCTCCCCCTGCTGGGACCGTGCTCACTGCTCTCTCCCTGTTTCCAGGATGATCAAGGAGCACCCCTTGCCTCCAGGCTGGGAAATGAAGTACACCGCAGAGGGAGTCCGTTATTTTGTGGATCACAACTCCCGCACCACCACCTTTAAAGACCCCAGACCAGGGTTTGAGTCAGGGTAAATATTCAGACCTTTACTTCACCAATACCTGCTGAGTCCAAGTCTGACATGTCAGAACCATCAGAGTACTTTGAAGTACTGACTCTCAGGCAGTGCAGTGAGGTGTTTTTCTCTCCCGTCTGACGTCACTGAGACTCATCTTCACCTCATCCCCGTTCATTCTATCAAAACACACACACTCTGAATTGTGGTAGTATACAGATGGTAGTATACAGATGGTAGTATACAGATACTGCGATTCTGCCTGTGGTAGAACTTATACAAAGTTTTCAGATACATTTCTTTGGAAAAGGCAACAAGAAGAATCTGATTGTTCTGTAAAAATAAAACAAAACTCCCCCTCCTCTCTAACCCCCCCACCCCCTCCTCTCTACCTCAGGTCCAGACAGGGAGGTTCACCTGGTGCCTACGACAGAAGCTTCAGGTGGAAATATCACCAGTTCCGTTTCCTGTGCCATGTGAGTCACATCTACACACACACACACACTCACACACACACACACACACACTCTAACCTGCAGGTGAAACATTTTGGGGTCATGTGACCTGACCTGTTCCATGTTCTGTGTTCAGTCCAACGCTCTACCCAGCCACGTGAAGATCTCCGTGTCCAGACAGACTCTGTTTGAAGACTCCTTCCAGCAGGTCTGTTTGTGTTCCACTCTTCACCACCAGATGGCACTGTCACCATATTTACTGATTACATTTTTAACCTTTCATGATTTAAAAAAGGCCTCATTTTCTCATGGACTGCCCCCTTGTGGCAGACCTTAAAGAAGCGTTCAGATGTTCCTGGTGTAATGCTCAGTCCTGCGTCTTCTCTTCAGATCATGAACGTGAAGCCGTACGACCTCCGCCGCCGTCTCTACATCATCATGAGGGGGGAGGAGGGGCTGGACTACGGCGGAATCGCCAGGTGAGGGCCCTCACCAGACCTCTGAAATAGACCCCTTTATTAGACTGTTGGCTTATGCCCTCTGGTGGCCAACTGTGGCTTTGCAACTTGTCTTCTGTCTCCTGATTGGTGTGTAACTGTTGGTGGTGCAGCTGCTGATACACGCCTGACCGAGGTCACATGACCACCACGTGCTGTTTGTTTATGCTACACCATCTGTCCGTGTGTGCGTGCTTGTCAATCAGTGTGTTGAAAAGCTGTCCAAACAAACTCCTCCTCCTCCTCTTCATCCTCCTGCTCTTCCTCCAGTATCACACATCATCATCTTCCTCCTCCTCTCTTCACCTGAGTTGTTTTGTTTAGATTTTGGTCTGTCTCCTGGTTGGTTGGTTGATCTTTCCTGTGTGGGACATGTCTCCATCCATCACTGTGTC
Organism: Cynoglossus semilaevis; assembly: GCF_000523025.1. Classification (NCBI taxonomy): domain Eukaryota; kingdom Metazoa; phylum Chordata; class Actinopteri; order Pleuronectiformes; family Cynoglossidae; genus Cynoglossus; species Cynoglossus semilaevis. The sequence goes on along the minus strand of NC_024312.1, from coordinate 4,370,713 downwards.
TCTTTGGTCCTCCCATTGTGTCTCTGTCTCTGGTGTCTCGTCAGTGGTTTTACCCTATGGTAGGTGACATCATGCTGTTCTACCACAGGGTAGAACCACGGACGGGATGTTGGGAGGTGTCTGCGTCCGTCCGTCTGCGTCCGTCCATACACACCCTGTCATCACCCTACAGGGGGAGGGGCTAATGTAGCGCTGGTGGTAGCGGTGGCTAACCTTCATCTGTCCACAGCCTGTCGAGGGTGTACCTTATCATGTCATTGTTGTTGTCATGTTTAACACACACACACACACACATTTTATTACTGTCTGTAGTTGGTGTCTCATCTGTTTAGGTGATCATCAGTGATGTCACTTCCTCCTCAGTCACATGACTGCTGTTTTCTCTTCATTGTTGTTTTCCTTTAACTGTCATTGAGATGAACTGGACTGTGACGACACACGTTCATGAGAAATGGATGAAAAATACTTCCCCCTCTAACCTCTGTCCCCCCCCCATGTCTCTCTGTCCCCCTACAGAGAGTGGTTCTTCCTCCTGTCCCACGAGGTCCTCAACCCAATGTACTGTCTGTTTGAATACGCCGGCAAAAACAACTACTGTCTTCAGATCAACCCGGCGTCCTCCATCAACCCAGACCATCTCACCTACTTCCGCTTCATCGGACGCTTCATTGCCATAGTCAGTCTGAGCAACAACGATAAAACAAACTGTCAGTCTGTGGAGAGATGACAGATCAGCAGTCACATGATCAGCAGTCACATGATCAGCAGTCACATGATCATGTCAACTGTGTCTTCTATCAATTCCTACTGTATTTACTCAGTTTCCACCCTCCTCCTCCCCCCCTGACTCCCCCTCCTCTGTCTAGGCGTTGTATCATGGGAAATTCATCGACACCGGCTTCACGTTGCCGTTCTACAAGAGGATGTTGGACAAGAAGCCGACGCTTAAAGATCTGGAGTCGATCGACCCGGAGTTTTACAACTCCATCATGTGGGTGAAGTAAGTAACTGCAACAACACAACACAAGACAACGACAGAAGTGAAGGTCTGAGTGGAAGACTGAAGATATGAACCTGTGTGTGTGTGTGTGTGTGTGTTCAGAGACAACAACCTAGAGGAGTGCGGCCTGGAGTTGTACTTTGCTCAGGACATGGAAATCCTCGGGAAAGTGACGACTCACCAGCTGAAGGAGGACGGAGAGAACGAGCTGGTCACGGAGGAGAACAAGGAAGAGTACATCAGGTACACACACACACATACACACACACACACATAAATACACACTGGTCTGGTATGAAGAGTTGGGAAGTGAGCTCTCCTCCTGCGTGACTCCTCCTCAGCCTCCTGACAGACTGGAGGTTCACCCGGGGTGTGGAGGAACAAACCAAAGCTTTTCTGGACGGCTTCAACGAGGTGGTTCCTCTGGAGTGGCTCAGATACTTCGACGAGAAGGAGCTGGAGGTACACCGACTGTTTCTGTGTGCAGGTGCTGCCTGATGACATCAGGTCCGATGACATCATGTGTGCAGGTGCTGCCTGATGACATCAGACCTGATGACATCATCATCATCATAACCTTTGTCACTTGTCTGTGCAGCTGATGCTGTGTGGGATGCAGGAGATCGACCTGAGTGACTGGCAGAGGAACACCATCTACAGACACTACACCAAGAACAGCAAACAGATCCACTGGTTCTGGCAGGTAACAGACAGACACAGACAGACACAGTAACACACACACAGTGTGACCATCTTCATCATCATCTTCATCACGTCCATCAGGTGGTGAAGGACATGGACAATGAGAAGAGGATCCGTCTTCTTCAGTTCGTCACAGGAACATGTCGACTTCCCGTCGGTGGCTTCGCTGAGCTCATAGGTACAGACGCACGCAGGCGTCGTTTTAATGACGAACTTCTGCCACCTGCTGGTGAAAATGAGTCAAATGAGGGGAAATCTTGTTCTTGATTATTTCTTTGTTTGTCTGCAGGGAGTAACGGTCCTCAGAAGTTCTGCATAGACAAAGTGGGGAAGGAGACCTGGCTTCCAAGAAGCCACACATGGTACGAACCTGCTGATCCATGGGTCAGGGGTCAAAGGTTCAGACTCAGTCTGGGTCAAACCTGTCAAGTGGGACAGGTCATTGTTGAGTTACCAAGGTTTAAATTCCTAGTCCTGGTCCAGCTCTGAAGGACCAAAGTAAAGGCAGGGTTTAGAGTCTGAGCCTGGAATTTCATGTGACTGACCCCCCCCCCCTCCCCCTCTTTCTGCTCTCCATCACAGCTTCAACCGTCTGGACCTGCCTCCGTACAGAAGTCTGGAGCAGCTGAGAGAGAAACTGCTGTTTGCCATTGAGGAGACGGAAGGGTTTGGACAGGAGTGAAGGAGGAGGAAAAGAAGAAGGAGAAGAAGGAGGAAGACAGGAAGTGTTCAATCAGTTGGTTATTGATGTTATTTTGACTTGTTATTCATTAATCTACTGGGCTGAGAGATTACACCACGCTTCAAGACGTATGTGTGTGTGTGTAAGATGGTGAGTGTGTGTGAGATGGTGAGTGAGTGAGTGTGTGTCAGTCCCAGAATAAAGGGTTATATTTGACTAAACACATCCAGATAAACATATCAAGAAAAAAACTTTAAATCTTTTAAATGATGCGTCAGTGTGTGTGTGTGTGAGAGAGAGAGAGAGAGAGAATGACAGACTTGTGTGTTTAGCAGATGTGATTTTATTTTTCCTTCCCGTCAGTTGTCAGATTCAAAAGATTTCTTGTGTACATAACAAAAATAAAAGAAATTTCAATCTTGACACCATGGCTCCGTTTCTTGAAGCGGGTTCACGAAACTCTGAGTTAACGTCACAGCTGTTAGCTCACTGAAGCCTGAGTTAAGTCTGAGTGGCACTCGTGTTTGACTAGATATAAAGGCTCCTTCAATTGAGCACAGATGACACGAACCATGTCATCTGAAAAACAAGTTCTCCTTCACTTCTTTGGATCAAGAAATCTTTATGGATGACTATAAAGACAACACCGTTACAGCTGCCAAAGAAAGGGAAAAGGCTCGGCAACAAATAGATGATGGAGTGAATGAAAGTATTGATGAGAAAGTTACTCATCCTCATTAATTACACAACTGCCTAAGTGTGTAAAATTATTAAAATAAATCTCCGTGATTTCTCTCTCACGTCTGTGTCTGGAAAGGTCTAAACATTCAACGAATTTGTTTTTACTAAAATTAAAAAACTGACGTATTTCATCGTTAACCAGTAGATTTTCAGTTAAGGCTGTAGTTTTACTGTTGTCCACCAGAGCGGCGCACGTCCCTCATCTCAACATTGGGGAGTGAAGTAGAAGAAGAGAAGTGGCGTAATGGAGGCAAAACCAAACCAAGTCACTCGTTACACATGAAGATAATGAAGTTTTCGGACTGAATTCGTTTCAAATGTCCAGCGGTTTCGACGTAAAGTCAGATGGAGGATCAACGAACCGCCGCGCTGAACGCTGTTCCACCGTGTGGACACGTTTTGTCCAGCGAGAAGTGGAGAAACTCTTCCCTCGTCCAGAGCCTCCGAGGTGACGTTTGATTATTTACGTCTGTCGTTGTTGTTGTTACATCAGTATCTGTCCTGTGTTTAGGACTGATTCCTAAATTATTGCCGAAATAACCAAAACTGTGATAAATATTGTATAACAGTATAAATGTTGTATGAAAACCAATCAGTGTAGGATTTGACTTCATCCACACTGTCAGAACGTGAGCCTTTAATGACGATGAGAACTCATTTTTAAAGAAAAAAAAAGTCATGACAGATATAAAATACTTTAATTTGAATGTTACAAACTCTGTCCTAAACATCTTAACTATATAATAATAGTATTATATAATAATTATATATTTTGTGAACATGAATGACAAATATTGCTGTTTTATCATCTGTTTAAATCACTAGAACTGTATATAGTCAAGTGAAGCAGCAGTATTACTGTAAATCTGTAATACTGTTTTAGTTAAGAGTTATACTGCCACCCAGTGGATTATTTCATCATGTACACATGTATGTCAAGGGTGAATGACTCCACTGGTCAGTCTGTGAGACTGGTCCGGTCTCACTCTAGGGGTTAATTCACCCCTCCCCGTCCTGAAACGGTTACGGTGACATTATAACTCAGACGTAAACACTTGATCACAATATATCAGAAAGTTGTTTTGTTCACGTGCTGCCAGGTTGTTGTTGTTGTAGTTTTCTGTTTTGGTTCATTTGGACTTTTTTTTCTTTCTGCTTCCTTTTCTTTGGATTTCTCCTCATTCCTCTCTTTCACCACCTGCAGGTGGAGGAGTGAATGTCCTGTTTGAGAGTGAGCTGGGTGTAGCAGATTTCCATCTTCCCAACAGGAGCTGCGCCCTCTACGTGTCAGAGTGTGACATTGTGGCTGGGAACAGCTACAAGAGGAAACTGGTTCGCTACAGAAATGTGAGAGAAATAACCAACAAAACACACTCAAGAGGAGATCATTGATACTGTGGTGACAGCGCCCCCTACTGTCTAACAGGCCGGCAGCAGCTTCCAGGAGCTGGTGGTGGTGGAGAACACCAGGCTGAGTCAGCAGTATTTCTCTGCTGTGCAGAAGTTCGTGGTGTTGGAGCTGGGCCTGACCGTGCTGCCGGTCAGTGGACAGACGGAGGCGGCGCAGCTCATCGCACAGATCGTAAGTTCTAAACATGAGTGGTTAGAACCCAGATCTCCAACGGTGGTGACAGACTCTGATCATCTCCAGGTCCACAGCAGCAGCAGAGAGAACCCCTTCAGAAGGACCGTATCCCCTCGGATCCTGGACCCGTTGGTCCTGGCTGTGGTCCAGAAGGTTCCTGGTGTGGGCGGGGTCAAGGCTCTGGCTCTGCTACAGAAGTTCTCCAGCCTGCAGCAGCTTAGTAACGCCACCAGCAGCGAGCTGGAGCCTGTGGTTGGTCGGGCCGCTGCTCAGCACATCCACAGCTTCTTCAACAGGTCCACGGGGCAGTGACCCACGGGGCAGTGACCCACGGGGCAGTGACCCACGGGGGAGGGA
>NC_024312.1:4356874-4362933 GCF_000523025.1 Cynoglossus semilaevis | reverse complement strand
CACAGCTTCTGCAACAGGTCCCCGGGGCAGTGCCCCACGGGGCAGTGACCCACGGGGCAGTGACCCACGGGGCAGTGACCCACGGGGCAGTGACCCACAGGTCCACTTCTAGATGAGTTCGCCTTCAGAAATGATGATGTTCTCTCCTTTCTTCAGATGAACCTCAGTGACACATAATGACCACAGGAGGCAGCAGTGGACCAGCAGCTCGTGTCATGTGATCAGTCCAGGAGGAAGTGGAAACTTTTTCTCTGTTGTGACAAAAAAAAAAGGCAACCGTTGTGTTTGGACTTTAGCCACAAAAACATGTCAAAGTCGAACCAGTTCCAGTTCCAGCTCTGATCTGTGTGTTTGTTCCACTGCTGGGATGGATGTTCTGACCATTAACGATCCTTCATTAAATATTAATGAGCTGGAGGTTGGTGCACCCCCCCCCCCTCCCTCCATCAGCTCCAGTGGATGTTAACGGTCTGTAGGACTGGAGACTGGAGGTCCAGAGGAATTTCCACCTGGGTTGTCGGTTCAACGTCTGGTCAAAGATTCACCGTCACATTGTGAAAATGTTTTTTCCCTCTTCTTTTTCATAATGTCAGATTTTCAAGCTGTTTTTTTTTTTTAAATTAAAGTTAAAGACAGTGTGTGTGTGTGTGTGTGGCGGCGATCACTGTTCATTAAAAAGTCTAAAGAAATTGGGCTGTGTCCCGGTTTAAAGACAGGCTGTGGCCCAGTTTTTCTGTTTTTTGTTTTTTTTTGTCCTTTGATTCAATAATGTTTCTGGTCATCACAGGAATCGAACCCTCTGACGAGCAGGTCTGAAAAAAACTCTGACAAGGAAAGGAAACGATGAGCCTCCTGCTCCTCCTCCGCCTGGGGTCGGTGGACGCAGCACTGACCCCTCCTGTTTAAGATTCTGTCCTGAACAGACGCAGCTTGTTGCGCAGGCGCAGCTCATTGAGTTTGGATGAAAGCGGAGCGAGGAGAGGAAAGGAGCGCAGAGGAGGAGGAGGATTGGATCGGACCGGACCGGACCGGACTGGACTGGTCTACTGGAGCCGGACTTGGACTCGGACTGGCAGCAGGAGGACATGGAGGTGCAGAGGAGGAGCAGCAGCATCAGCAGTGAGAGGAGGAGGATGAAGGAGGTGCAGAGCGGAGACAGAGTGACTCTGAAGAAGGAGATCGGTCTGTTGAGCGCCTGCACCATCATCATAGGTGAGGAGACTGATCTGAGGTCAGACCCACAGGAGGTCACTCTGTAAACCACGGAGTCCACTGGTTCCATCGAGGTTCGACTCCGTCCTCAAATGGGTCGGCCTCGTTTCCAGGAGTGTAGTAGTGACAGTAAGCCACCAGGCGGCGCCCCCAGTGTGTTTTCCTAATGCGTTTTATTGTTGTTCAGATCCGTGTCGGTGTCGGTGTGCTCCTCTGCTCAGTGCGTGTTTACACCGACAACAGCCGTCAGTACTGATTGTGTTCGAGGTGGAACTCACTGCTGCTGCAGAACTTTTGGACATGACACTGTTGGAGCAGCCAATCAGGGGCTGTGGTTCAGAAGGTGGCGCTAGTCTGCTTCCAGACAGTGTTGGTTCTGTCCCTTTAAAAAGTTCTTAAAACTGAATGAAAGTTAAAAGACGGTGACGTTTCAACATCCAGACAACGGTGTTGATTTGATGTTTTCATTGTTCTGTTTCTCCGCCCACTCAGGGAAGTACAGGAAGTAGGTCCTTCACAACAAGGGCAGAGAGACAGGAGTGCAGTCAAAGTGACAGATGGGTGCAGGTCAGGGATGGAGTCCACACTGCCCTACAACATGGCTAATTCAGGCAGCAGTTTTTTTACTGAATAATCACTCCTTTGTTTGTTTTTGTTTTTTTTTTCAACTTGTTTTTGATTGGCTGTGAATCCATAGAAAAACCTGTTAGCTGTAGCGCTACATTTTTCCTTTGTTTAACTGTCGTCTCGCTAACTCTACACTGGTTTTTCCTGTTCCTTAAGCTATCTTTTAGCCTCTGAGCTGACTCTCTGTTGTTGTTTTTTCTTTGTAAACATTTGGCTGTTTTTAGGCCACCTTTAACCTTTAACCCCAGCTGCTTCTCAGATTAGCTTCACTTTTCTCTGCGTGAACTTTTAGCCCAAACCATAGACCAGTTCTGACCAATGTCTGGAGTCTTGACCCAACTGACCTTTTTTAAAAAAAAGAAATAAAAAGCTACATAAAAAAGCTACATACAAAAGCAACTCCAAGCTAAGTCAGCTACATCTTTAGCCTGGAGGGGGTGTGTGGGTGTGTGGTGGGGGGGTGGGGTGGTCGTGTCTCTGCGTCCATCTAATGAATGTTGTCTTATGTAAGGACAGACTGTCCACTTGGCTGCCTCCTGCTGCGTTACTGCTGCCGCTGTAGTGTGAATGCGTCGGATGTGCTGCTCCTTACGCTGCACACTGAGCCCCTGAGCCTGAGTGATGGCCTCACCCCCCTCCGCCCCCTTTGTCTTTTAATGCCCAGTGTATAAACTGGTGGGGAACAGTGTGCGTCCCGTGACAGGTCGCTGAAGAGTTTCAAAGGGGTCACTGGCGGGTTTTTGGCGGGTCCCGTGTGACACGTGAAAAGAGTCACATGGGAAGAGCACGTGACTGGCTGCTTCATAAACACGTCTTCTCACGTCCTCTGGACTTTGGTTTGTGTTGAAAGTGAAGATCGTCGTCTCTCAAGTGTATTTCCATAGTACTGACTACACACACACACACACACTGACACCCAGGGAGGCTCCCGGTCGTGGAACACTCCAGAACTGCTCTGATCTAACATGGTGCTGGAGACACAGGCTGATTATAAAACTCCTGCTCTTCTTACAGAAGTCCACTGACAAAATCTGATCTAACATGGTGCTGGAGACACAAAACTCCTGCTCTTCATACAGAAGTCCACTGACAAATCTGACAAAACTTCTTCTTACTCAGGTACACACAGCAACTGCTTGTCCACGTTTGCTCCCTGTGGTCAATTTGTGTAATTCAGGTTCAATCTGAACCAATAACTTCAATTAGTGAATCACATAATTGAACTGATGGATGAGCAGCTGCTGTTTGACATGATGTAGAATTACACATTACACTCTGGTGCAAGAGAGTTGAACCTGTCACCCAAAGTCCATAGAGAGAGAAAATCAGTGGTTTCAGCTCACTGGGACTGATGGTCCACTGCTGTCTTTTATGTGTAATTTTGCATTATGGATAATAATATTATATGTAAAATGAGAGAATGAGGGAGTTCCTAAAAAATATTTTTATGGATTTAAAAAAAATACAATAAAATGATGTGAGAAATTAGCTAACTAAACCCCAGATGTTTGCTAACATCTGACTTCACTTCTAGGCTACAGGAAGTGTCTTCACACACTCTTGTACGTCTTCTCTTCTCCTCAGGAAACATCATTGGCTCTGGGATCTTCATCTCTCCGAAGGGCGTCTTGGAGCACTCTGGTTCTGTTGGTTTGGCCTTGGTGGTCTGGGTCCTGGGAGGATGCATCGCAGGTTTAGGCTCTATGTGCTACGCTGAGCTGGGCGTCACCATCCCTAAATCTGGAGGAGACTACTCCTATGTGACGGAGATCTTTGGTGGACTGATGGGGTGAAGTTTGTTTTCATTTACTGACTCATTAACTTATCACTTCATTGTTGTTTTTCTTAAGAGAGATTTAAGAAAGACACGGTACAAAGAAAGTTACTTAATGTAGTTAGTCAGTTAAGTAAACTTGTCAACTAGAGATGGTCCCTCATCTGGAGATGTCCACTGATTGGTGGACCACGCCTCCATCTGTCTCTCTGTGGTCCAGGTTTCTCCTCCTGTGGAGCGCCGTCGTCATCATGTACCCGACCACGCTGGCCGTCATCGCCCTCACCTTCTCCAACTACGTCCTGCAGCCCGTCTTCCCAAACTGTGTTCCACCGTACATGGCCACTAGGATGCTGTCAGCCACCTGTCTGTGTGAGTGTCTTCACCTCCCCCACCTCCCCCCTCTGTCTGTCCCACCAGCTCTGCTGCTGCTCCTTAGCAAAATGTAGAAGGAGAGTCAGGGGAAGGAGGGAGTGGAGGGGGGGGCACTTGTTGCCATGGGAGGTAGGAATGTGGGAAACGGGTGAGTGAGGGAGGGCAGCAGTTGTCTCACCTCGTCTGTCATTGACAGCATCTTTGTCTCTCTCTCTCCCTCTCTCTGTCTTTCTCTCTCTCCCCCCTTCTCTCTCTCTCTCTCTCTCTCTCTGTCTTTGGAGCAACACAAAGACCTGCTGTCAGAGCAGCACCAACAAAAACACTTCCGCTGTAAAGTGGCAGAACAACGCCGTGCTCCTAAGTCCAGCTCCAAACACAGAGCGTGAGCGATGGCGTCAGAGGCGAAGGATTGCCCGCTGTCAAAGGGACGTCATTCACTGGCTAGTGCCACAAAGGCCCCGGGAGGGGGGATGGGTGGGTTTGGTGGGGGGTAATTAGTGCTCAGTGCAGGTACTTGCAGGCAGGACACACAGCAATTAGGCAGCGTGACTGGTCAACAAAAAGCCCAGAGCCCAGAACCCAGGTCCTCTGTCCAGACCGCCTGGGTCCTAATTCAGATGTAGGCTGCATTCGTGGGCTGCATCCATGGGCTACTAGTTGTCCAAATAGGTCACAGTGCAGACACTGGTTCTGTTCCAGTGTGACAAGTTCACAACTTTGAGGTAAACAACTGACCCCCCCCCCTCCTCCTTTCACTTTACTTTTCCTCCCTCCTCCTCCTCCACCCCTGTGTTACCAGCTGCTCACCTGAAGGTGGCGCTTGTGTTTCTTGCTTCCAGTGCTGCTGACCTGGGTCAACTGCTCCAGCGTCCGTATGGCCACCAGGATCCAGGATGTGTTCACTGTGGGTAAACTCATGGCTCTGGGTCTGATCATCGTGGTGGGCCTGGTCCAGATCTTCAACGGTACCTGGTCCTGGTCCTGGTCCTGACACTTGACTTGTACAGGAATAAAATCCACTGTCTTCATCATTTGACTTTTACTTTCAGGGAACTACGAGGGCCTGACTCCTCAGGTGGCCTTTTCTATGGACAGGGCGCCCTCTGTTGGTCAGATTGCTCTGGCCTTCCTTCAGGCCTCCTTTGCCTTCAGTGGCTGGAACTTCCTGAACTATGTCACCGAGGAAGTGGTGGAACCCAGACGGTGAATATTTCAGTGTCAGAACTAAGAACAAGATAAAAAAAACATTTTTATTATAATTTTTTTTGTTTGGTTTTGTGTTGGTTGTTTTCATGCTCGTTCATCATGTTTTAAAACCTCTGTTCCTGTTGGATCTCTGCATGTTTCATGTCCATGTGTGGTCCTGGTGCTCCTGGTGTCAGGAACCTCCCTCGTGCCATCTTCATCTCCATTCCACTGGTCACCTTTGTGTACACCCTCACCAACATCGCCTACTTCTCCTCCATGTCTCCGGAGGAGCTGCTGTCGTCCAATGCTGTGGCTGTAGTGAGTAACCAGTCTGTCCACTCGTTAAAGGGACAGTCTACGCTTCTGTCCAATCGTGATGTGTTTTTTTTTTTTTGTGGTTGTCAACATTGACCTTGTAGCTCATCGGCCTCTAGATGGGGCTAAGTAAACGTTTATCGCCTTGTTCCAGGACTGTCCGTTAGGTCGTTTCATGCATCATCAGTGTAGTCCTGTGAAGTGGGTCAGAACTTTTTCACCGAGGACGGAGGGGAACATTCAGGACATGATGATGAAGACCACATCATCAACTGATGGCTCTGTTTTTTTTTTTAATTTTCAGACGTTTGGAGAGAAGCTCCTGGGAATGTTCTCTGTCATCATTCCCATCTCCGTGGCTCTGTCCACCTTTGGAGGCATCAACGGTTACCTGTTCACCTCCTCCAGGTGAGTGCCACCTCCAGGTGACTTCTGTTCTTCTCCATCACGACTGCTGTAGTGGCCCAGTCCGATGTGTGTGTCCTCAGGTTGTGTTTCTCAGGAGCCAGAGAAGGTCACCTGCCCAGTCTGCTGGCCATGATCCACTACAGGAAGCGGACGCCCAATC
>NC_024312.1:4347087-4356833 GCF_000523025.1 Cynoglossus semilaevis | reverse complement strand
ATCCAGATCAATCTGTGGTTAGTGATAGAGACCAGTAGAACCAGAATCCAGTTTGTTGGAGACTGAAACATCTGAGGAGCTCAGACTCAGCGGGGAGTCGGTTAGATAGAAGGGTTTCTTCATTCCTCCTGGTTTTCTTTGAGTGTCGGGCTGTGATTGGAGTAGAGCTTCTGATTCTGGTCTGGTGGTCTTTCCTCAGTGCACCGCCACCATCGTCATTCTCTGCATCGGAGAAACGCACAACCTGATCAACTACGTCTCCTTCATCAACTACCTGTCCTACGGGGTCACCATCGCAGGCCTGCTCTTCTACCGCTGGAAGAAACCTGACCTTTACCGACCCATCAAGGTACCGTTCACACTGCATTTCCTACTAGAAACCGCAGCTTAGAACCAGCAAAGACACAAAAAAAAGCTTGTTCTGTGAAAACGTCCTCCAGGTGAACCTGCTGGTTCCTGTGGGTTACCTGATGTTCTGGGCTCTGCTGCTGGCCTTCAGTCTGTACTCAGAGCCCGTGGTCTGTGGAGTGGGTCTGGTCATCATGTTGACTGGTGTACCAGTCTACTTTCTGGGTGTCCACTGGAGAGAAAAACCAAAGTGTATCTACAGCTTCATTGGTGAGTTGACTGGAGGTCATCCTGTCTCCATGACGACAGGTCAGTCTGTCGTTGTTCACCACCCGTCTTGTTTCCTCCACAGAAAAGGCCACCTACCTGGGACAGAGGTTGTGTTTCGTGGTCTTTCCCCAGATTGACCCTGTAGAGGTCGCCAACCCTCCAGGGTGGACTGACCATTCACCCAGCACAGGCACTTTCTCTGGCCGTTCTTAGAACTGTTGTGAACATGTGAAGCTCTTCCATCCTGTGGTCGAGGACCGTCACTGTTTCTGCTTTGGGATCATCGGTCCTCGGTTAGATCCCAAACCTCCTGAGATTTCTCCTGAGCATGGATGCTGCTTTTCTCCTCTTTTTTGTCTTCTAGTCCAGACAGAACCACACTGTGAGAGACCTCTGCCGTCCTGTGGCACACGTGGCTTCTGGACCCTGCTGGTCTGACAGCTAGGTGTTGCTGTTGTGTTCTGGTGCCTTTTCACATGCACTCACATCAGGTCAAGGGGTCAACTTTTCACACTGTTCAAAACATCTGGACCAAGATCAGTTCTACACATGCCCACTCTGGCAGCCTGGTGTCGCTGTCGTCTCATGACTGTGTGTTACTGTCAGAGGCAGATTCTCAGCTAACACTCACTGTTTCACTGTTAACAACAAACAGAGGTTGAAGAGTGACGACCGGCTGAACATGAACCACTTCCTGTCCATCAAGGACATCATCCTGAGTGTTGGAATTCACCAGTGTGTGTGTGTGTGTGAAAGCCTTCCTTTCAGTACAAACTGTTGTTCAACTGTTAGACTTTATTAGGTTCCAGTAGGAGGCAGACTTCAGATATATATATAAAAATATATATTATATATATATAAATATATATATATCTGAAGTCTGCCTCCTAGTGGTCGATTTTAGGAGTCAATCAAGCCTGTGCATATTTTCCCCTGTGGTGTTTAAATATCTATTGTCCTCTAAAAAAGAAGCTAAGACTATAAAATAAACTCCTAATGAAACTTTTTTAAAATCAGCCTCCCCCTTGTGGCTAAACAATGTAATTGTTGTTGTATGTTGATACCGCCATGAGTGAGTTTTGTCCTTTATTCATGATCCACTGCAGGCCATACGACCCACCCGGGTGGGTCCAATCAACCGGAAGTGACATCATTAAATGACCTTGTCTGATATACTAGCTGAGATCCCACAGCTACACTGACGCACACACACAAACACACACACTAACGTTTGTACCGTGACAACGGGTAATGTGGAACAAATGTGATACAACCCGCTGTTTCGCGGTATTTATTTGCTGTATAAATGGCGTTATGTAACGCTGGTGCCTGGTACCGAAATGGCGTTCATATGAAACTGTTCTTGTGTCCTCAATCATGGACCTCACGTTAGAACCAAAGTTGAACACGTCCTGTCAAAACTGTCAGATGGGAACACCGTTTCCTTCCCGTGACTTTCCAAAATGAATGAGAAACGTAGTCAACAAATAATTTATTTAAAAACTCATCATTCGACGCCGGGTCCTTCTGACAATAACAACAGAGTAAGATTAAGATTTTGTTTTTAACTTTATGAAATCATGTAAAGTAAACGTTCGATGGAAAAGAGTGAATATCCTGTTTCTACTGGGTCTTTTTTTCCAGCTTTTTTTTCCTCTACGTGCAGTAACGTCACTCGTTGACGTGATGACGCAGAGCGTAAACAGGAAGTCCAAATAGAACATGCGCTTGGACCACACGCTTCGGCTTTCGTCATAAGTAGAACGTCGATGTTGGTGAGTGGAATATTCAGAGGTTTTCCTAAACAATGAGCGATAATAAGTGTGATAAGTGTTTTCCTAAACAATGAGCGATAATAAGTTAGTTTGTACCGAGACTGGTCTTAAACTGTGTTCGATTCCAGGAAAAGAAAAGTAACAACAGTAGCAGCGTGAAGAAATTCAACAACAAATCAATTGGTTCCGCGAAATTACACTATGTAAGAGACTCAGTCAAAGAACAAGCCATAGTTTGACCAACAATCGATGGTGATAGCGGATAACTTCACCTGGTCTACGGGTTACCGTGTTATTACTGACCAACTGTAGCTGTTCGACGTGGCCTCACCAGAACGACACAGTCGTGTTTCATGGATTGTATCTGTACTTGTCACATGAGTCGTTTTGCCGATCCATCCTTATGATCGAACCGTCTTGTGACCGAGTCACTGATTTCATCTTTTTTCCATTGGTCCTCACTGTGACTTTCATGTTTTCACGTCAGAAAATGATTCCCGCAAACAGATTAAACTTATTGTAGCAATTGGCCAATCGAGAACCACAAGAAAACGGTGGTGAAATATTATATATATATATATATATATTTTCATTTATTTCCAAATATATTTTTTTTCCAAAATTAAACTTTTTTTAAATGATGACAAATTTCAAGACGCTGATCGAAAGAAACCGGTTTATTAAGAATGTTCTAAGCTGAAGTCTGACAAGCAGAAAATGACTGTAATTAACACACTTCCGGGCGAAGTTTAGAGAGAGAAGAATGTAGTACAATTAATAACCAAAGTCTGCGTGTGTGTGTGTAAGTTCACAGGCCGCCATGGCAGCAGTAGCAGCAGCTGAACGCAGGCTGAGCTTTTCCAACATCACGGCTCTGGCTCCCATGGTCCGGGTGGGCACTCTGCCAATGAGACTTCTGGCTCTGGACCATGGAGCTGATGTGGTCTACTGTGAGGTATGGATGGATGGATGAAGACTGTAACAGGGACATGGACATGTAACTACATCAGAGCTCTGTGTGTTGCAGGAGCTGATCGACATTAAAATGGTCCAGTGTCAGAGGGTGGTCAACGGTGGGTCACCACTTCCTCCTTCTTCATGCTCCAACTGCCTTTGCGTTTTTTTTCATCAGGGTGTGGTTTGAATGTGCTGCTGAACAGATGATGTTTAAGTCAAAGACTTTCTTTTTGTGGTGTTTGTGGTCAGAGGTGCTGCAGACGGTGGACTTTGTCGCTCCAGACGAACGAGTCATGTTCAGGACCTGTGAGAGGGAGAAGGACCGCGTGGTGTTCCAGATGGTACGATGACTCCTGCTGCACGGTGACACACCTGACAACCTGAGATCCATGAACGGAGAACAGGCGCAGGTTTCAGTAACAGCGCTCAATGTTTACACCTCTGTGCTTTACACTCATCCACACAACAACAACATCACACGACGTCCGTACACTCATCCACACAACAACAACATCATCACATGACATCCATGACCAGGTGTTCAAGCTTTAACCATCAACATGACAACGATGACCAGCAACAACCAAAGAAACCTTGTCTCTGAGTTCACAGAGTTTTCTTCCCTTTAGGGAACTGCTGACCCGGACCGAGCGCTGAGTGTGGCCCGACTCGTGTGAGTTTCTACAGACACACAACTGAGTCTGTCTGTACATCTGTCTGTCTGTTAGTGCAGTGTTTTCCAACCTTTTCTGAACCACAACACATCACCAAACAAGAATCTGTCCAAAAGTAAATTCAATGAAATATAATAATCTTCTAGTTTAAATGTACTACAAATGTACTCCTGTTTAGTTGAAGACAACTCTGATATACTGGCAGGAATTGAAGAAAGACACTCACAAAGATCTTTAACAGCTCTGATGATTGTTTTTAGTTTTAATAACCATCGCCTGCCACCTAGTGGAAGAGGATTTAGTTGTTCTGCCTGTCAAACAAAGAAAAATATTTGCAATAAATAATATCTTTTCACGGGACACTAGTGTGCCACGACCCAGTGGTTGGGAATCACTGGTCTAGTGCAGGAACAAAGAAAATAAAAGATTAAGTCAGAAACGAGACCAAAGACAAAGACTGTGTGGGTTGTTGTGCAGAGAGAAGGACGTAGCTGCAGTGGACGTCAACATGGGCTGTCCAAAAGAATACTCTACAAAGGTGAGTGACCTACCCTACATGCCTGCTCACCCTCTGACCTCTGACCTCTAAGTTTGTCGTTTGCCGTCCTGCAGGGAGGGATGGGAGCTGCTCTCCTCTCGAATCCTGACAGGATTGAAGCAGTGAGTGTCTCCACATCACACAGAACACCAAGATGATGGTGAGAGACTGAACATGACAAACGTGTGTGTGTCTGTGTGTGTGTGTCGTCTGCAGATCCTCACCAAACTGGTCAACGGTGTTTCCATTCCTGTCACCTGCAAAATCCGAATCCTGCCCTCGGTGAGACCGATCTTCAAACTCTTCAGACAGTCTGGTCAGAGTCTTTGTCTCCAGAAGAAAATGCTGCAGGAGACTCGACTTGATCTTAACTCAAACACCAGAGGGCAGCAGACTTTAATCTGCTTTGTCTCTGCTCTCAGTTGCAGGAAACCATCAGTCTGGTCCAGAGGATTGAAAAGACGGGGGTCACTGCCATCGGGGTTCATGGCAGGTGAACTGCTGGCTCTTCATTCATTCTCAGTTGAAGTTTAACTAACAAATGTAACTATTATGGATATTGTGTGTTAATCTGCAGGTTTAAGGAAGAGCGCCCCCGTCATCCCATCCACTGCGACTACATCCAGGCTGTAGCTCAGGCTGTTTCCATCCCAGTCATCGCCAAGTAAGACCTGACCTGGTTACCTGTTAATGACATGACAATTGGATTCCTGTCTCACACACACACACACACACACACACACACCTACACCTACACACTTGTTCTGCAGTGGAGGTTCTCTGGATCTGGTGAAGACACACGCCGACATTGCAGAGTTCAGGAGATTGACCGGCGCCTCCTCCGTCATGTTGGCCCGCGCCGCCATGTGGAACCCGTCAGTGTTCAACAGCGGAGGTCCACTTCCTGTGGAGACAGTCATGGAGGAATATCTGAAGTATGTGAGTCTGACCATCATGACAAACACGTGACGTGGAGCAGATGAACACATTCATACATGTGAACCAGAAAAATATCCTCAGTGTGACTTAGCAAAACTAGCAGAGTGCTAAATGGTAGGGTAAAAAAAGCTAAAGATTAGCCAAAAATATCACACGACTGTGTCTCTGTCTCTCTGTGTCTCTGTCTCTCAGGCCGTCCAGTACGACAACCACGCCTTCAACACCAAGTACTGTCTGTGTCAGATGCTGAGAGACAAGGTGGAGTCTCCTCTGGGGAAGCGGGTGCAGGCGGCTCAGACCAACGCTGAGATCAGGTACAGAACTTTCTTCCATCGCTCACATGGACAGATGCTGAGCGTGGCTCTGGTCACCTGACTGTCGCCATGGTGTTACAGCGACGCGTACGGCCTGAGTGAGTTCCACCAGCAGATCCAGGAGCAGCTGCAGAGCAGGAGAGACGCCCTGCAGGGTGGAGACCCGTCTGATTGTCCAGTCATGGACGGAGACGTCACCACCATGGCTGTCAAGTTTGAAAGGTCAGGAGAACGATGTTTGGTCAGAGTGGAGCTTCTTGTTGCTGTAAACAAAGTCATATTTGACTAATTATACAAATGGCTGATTATTGTTTGTTGTGTGTGTGTGTGTGTGTGGGTGTGTGTGTGTGTGTGTGTGGGTGTGTGTGTGTGTGTGTGTTACAGGAGGTTCTATCCTCCTCAGATCACACCAAAGATGTGTCTGCTGGAGTGGAGTCGTAGGGAGAAGGTGGAGCAGCCGCTTTATCACACAGTAAGGAAGACCAAAATCTTCTGTATTTAGAAACAGAAACGTGTGTTCTGTTGAGCTGAAAACGGACGCAATTTGTACCGTAGTTCTGTGAGAGTCAACGGCCTGAGGTCGACGCTAGTCTGTAAATTGTCAGTGGGATTATTGAATAAATGAATTTGGGATTATTGAGTGATCTATATGAAAACTTATCAGTACTAATAAGTCTGACATGATGAAGGTCTAATGTCTGCGTGTTCATTCACAGGTGCAGCGTTCACAGGACCGAAGCTTCCAGTCCACAGTGACTGTAGCAGGAAAGAAATATAGATCATCGCAGTGGTCAGTACACACACACGCACACGCCTTGATTAGCAGCAGAAGTTTTTCTAACTCCTCTTCACTTAGTCCTAAATCCTAGGTTGGTTTGCATCAGGAAAGATTTCCGGTGTGGAAACCCTGAGGGCACTGGTTGAAAATAGTTCTTTGCTGTTTAAAATCCCATGCTTAGATTTAGTTCAATGACCTAAACTGACCACAGGAGGCAGTAGTGGACCAGCACGTTCGCTATCGTTTTGTTACATCTCCGACTCTTTTTTTTCTAGGGAGAAGTCAAAGAAATTTGCAGAGCAGGCAGCTGCCATTGTCTGCCTGAGAATCCTGGGGGTCCCTGAGGGGCGTGTCGGGGAGGAGGACTCTGGTCTGGTCTGTAAGAGGAAAAGGGAAAGGATTTTAAACGGTGCCACAGAGAAGGAACAGAGCAAGAAACGCCTGATAGAAATGGATGTAAAGCAAGAAGCAAAAAACATGGAAACTCCTGTGGTTCCAAATGGTAAACATGCAGAACCAGGTGACGTTCAGCAAAAAACATGGAAACTCCTGTGGTTTCAAATGGTAAACATGCACCAGGTGGAGAACCAGGTGACATTTCTCCTGAGCTGCCGTAGCTCCGTCAGGAAGTCTTGCTGTCTTAACACAAACCTTCAGCTGCTTCTTTTTTACCATTTCTTTTTTTAAAACTTTGTTCAGGGCAGTGGCTCCCGAACACATCATCGAACATTATTTTCTGCTGAAAACTGAATATTTTCAAAAATGGAAATTTTAGTTATTTTTGAATTTGTCTCCAAATTGTAGGTCTTTAAATTTTCGATTGAGAGGTCAGTGTAAATTGGATTGTTTCTGTCTTCAATCCCAAAGTCAACCCCACAGAGGGATATGCCAGCCTTCGACGTCATCACTCTGCCTAATCATGATGCCTTCAGGTGTTTTGGACAGTATGGTATTAACAAGCATGAGTTGAGGAACCGACAACTTTGCTCAAGTCTTGAAATGTAAATGTACAAATAAAGAGAAAGTTGAGTTTTCCAAGTTGTAGTTGGTTTTAGGACCAGACCTTTATTCAAAAACGTTCCAAACTGAAAAACAGAAAATGTTATTGTGAGACATTTTAAATTAGTGTCGACAACACGATTTAATTATTAATTTAATTAGCGTGTTAAACATATAAAAAAGTAGAAGTTGCTGGAAGTCGTTGTATTGCTGGGGAAACTGTTAAAGTATTTTTCTCCACGTTGATATTAAGTACATCAATCTGAAAATATGACGTGTTTCAGTTTTAATACTTAGACGTTTGCATTTCGGTTACGTTTTAAAAAGTTACAAACATTTAGCTTCTTCATTTTTTCAATTAAATGTATTTATTTTTATATCTCCTTAAATATTATTATCGATTTGTTCAAGTCCTATGCTGCTACAACACTAATTCGAAGCGCAAATTACAATAGCACAGTCTTTTCAATGTCCCTGAACGCACCATGAGGATCAGACAGGAGCAGAGTAGAAACACCGAAGAGGAGAAACAAGTTCACGCCATTATCACGCTTTGGTGTTTACTTTATTAACAGAGTTTTGCGCGTTCTTAAACCGTCAACACGCGGCTGATTTGAACTTTATCGTCCCGGATCCGTCGACGGAGGGTTTGTTGTTGTTACTGTTGTTGTTCTGGCTTCGGTTGAGACACAGTTGACTTGTGTTTTTGGTCTCACTGAGACACGGAACCAGGGACAGACACAGGCGGGGTTTCGGTGACGACTCTCGGCGTCTCTGCGGACAAATGTCCGCAGCGGTGAAATGCCCAGAGGAGCTGGACTTCAGACTGAGCTTTGAGGAGGAAGAGGAGCAGAAGCGGGAAGAAGAATACGGGAGCGGCGGACACTCAACAGGTACGTGGCGACAGTAACAGCGAGTTGTCGGCTCTGACAAGTTAACGGTAGTTAGAGAGCAAAACCGGAAGTCAGGCCGCGTCCATTCCCAAGATAAAATCACACTACCCGTAAAATGGGTGCATGGTGCGGGGCGCGGTCCTGTCGTCGCACTCGGCCGATGACAACAGTTAAACTCAGACACCCCTTTAGCTGTACTTAGTTTAGCATTTGTGTTTCTGGGCAATAATTCTGCCATCTAGTGTTCATCTAGGGTACTTAAAGTTTTGTGTCTTGTGTTGTCTGTCGTCTTTTGGTTGTTTTTTTTGTATTGTTTTTCTATTTGCCATTGAGATAGTAGTTTGTTGGCTAATGGAGCTAATTGAGGGTATTTCTGTGGTATCACTTTACCTTTGATCTATGTTTCTGAGAATGTTGTTGATTGTAATTTCCCCTTAGTTTAATTTCTATTTTAAGTCTAGTTGTGGTTTTTTTTAACTTCCTGCTTTCCGCTCTGTGTGGCCCAGATGCCGCCAGTTCCTTCTTTTCTGACCCAGGGGAGGGTTTTTGTGTGTGTGTGTGTGCATGTGTGTTTGAGAGATATTTCATACCCATGGTTCTTCTGTCGCTGCACTAGTGGTTTGAGGAACCTCGTCTTCTTCTCCTGACAGGTCATGTTCCACTCAGTCAGTCTGTGAGTCAGGACCAGTTGAATCCTCCTCCATATTTCAGCACCACAGATGGTTACCAACATGTGCTCTACCAACCCCAGGGGTCCCAGCATGGAACCCAGGGGAACCTCAGAACCTTTGACTGCCCCAGTATACAGATTACATCCATAGCTCCTAACCACCATGTGGAGCCCTGTGTTGGGGCCGAAGATCTGGCAGTGGGGGGTGCAAATGGGGGCTACAGTGAGACCTCCTGGAGCAGGGACCAGCTGTACCTGCCTCTGGATCCATGTTACAGGGACCCAGTGCTGTGTCCGAGTCCCTGCAGCAGCATGTCGTCCAGGAGCTGGATGTCAGACCTCTCGTCTTGCGAGTCCTTCTCACACGTCCACGACGACGTAGAAGCAGACCTCGTCGATGCTGCTGCTGCCGTTGCTGCTGCTGGGCGTCCACCGGTCGGATCGCCCCTGGGGTCTCCTTTCGGTTCCCCAGGATGTGGAGGTGGAGCCTTTGGTGTGGAGTTGTGGCAGCAGAAGTACCAACATCCTGGAGCCTTCAGCCCGTCTCTGTCGCCCCTTCAGTCTCCTCGTCAGTCGCCCTGTCATTCCCCT
>NC_024312.1:4310690-4347041 GCF_000523025.1 Cynoglossus semilaevis | reverse complement strand
CGTCCAGGTATAAAAACCAGACGGACTTTTTTTTTAAACATTATATTTATTGATATTTTCACAGTTCAATCAGACCAGTGTCCTATTGACAACAGCTTTGTTACAAATGTTACGAACAAAAACAAATATCAAAATGCAAATTTCCATATCTGAAACATTTCAATGGACCGTTGGCTTTTTGTTTTGAGTCCAAGAGACAGTGACGTCCGTCTGAGGATGACTAGAACCGGCGTTTGAAATCCTCAACTCATAGTGATGTTTTGTCTTCACAGGCCCTCGTCCAGACCGACCTCCCCCTGTGGGAAAAGACGTTCACCCAGTCCCACACCCAGCGTCTCTCCAAGAGACAGTGTGACTGAGGACAACTGGGCAGGAACAGGAAGTCCTGCAGGGATCTTCAGTTCCCTTCTGATGTCCAACAGCTACCAGGAGCTGGACGTCCCCTCCAAGACCAGGAGGACATCTGGGAGCCAGCTGGTTCATCTCCCTGGTCAGGGTCAAGGAGATCTGGTGCTAGGACATCCTCAGGACCCCTGTGAGGGACAAGATCAGGACGGTCTGGCCGAGCTCTTCCTGCAGGTTCCATCTCACTTTAGCTGGAACAAACCCACACCCGGGAACCCTCCTCTGTTCAGGTGCTTCATTCTTTCATTTCTTAGTTCTCAGGCAGATGGAGTGTTGATGTTTTTGTTAGGATAGTGTTGACGTTTTAACTGGTTCTCAACACGTGTGTGATCTTTATGTCTGCCAGGCCCTCGTCCCCCCCTCCACTGGACTGGCCGCTGCCCAGTCAACACAGCCAGTATGAGCTGAGGCTGGAGGTCCAGCCCAAACCCTACCACAGGGCCCATTATGAGACGGAGGGCAGCCGAGGCTCCATCAAAGCAGCCACCGGAGGACACCCCATCGTCAAGGTGCCAGTTCCTACTTTTTATTTCTACTGCTAACTGACGTGTGGAGACGTGTGGAGGCAGACAGGAAGGAGAAGGAGAGAGTGGACGTGTCATGGAAGATCATTCCAAAGCCTCGGGTCTTTAGAAGCGAACCGAGGTCTAGTGTGTAACAGACGGCGGCGGCAGGTTTATTCTGGGTGTCACACCGTCGGCGGCTGCTGCTGCTGCTGCTGCTGCTGCTGCTGCTGCAGCTGCAGATCCAGCTGCTGCTGCTGCTGCAGCTGCAGCAGATCCAAACCACAGGGTGTTCAGTGTCAGGAGTTAAGACAAAGTCAAGAGGGAACGACTGGAAGGAGAAAAGTGACCCTAGCTTCAGCTGGAAAATAAACACCAGCCTCAGTCTCTGTCTGATGCCTGGAGGGCTGATGAAATGCTCTTACTGTTGAAGTCAACCTAAGGAGGCTGTGACTCGAAACTGCACACTTAGAGAGGGTCCAACATTGTGTGTTTTAGCTTTTTCTTGCATCAGCTTCTTGTTAGGTGTATATATATATATATATATATATATATATATATATACACAGCTGTTGCTGATTTTGCTGTAGAGTTTTACTCAGTTTCATTCTTTGTTTTGTGAACATTTTGCTCCGTTCCTTGTTAACGATCTACTGTCCTCATATGATGTCATCAGCTGCTGTTTTTTTTTCTGGTGTCCGCAGTTGATTGGATACACAGATCGGCCGGTCAGCATGTTGTCATTTATCGGTACCGCCGACGACCGGTACCTCCGCCCACACTCCTTCTACCAGGTCCACAGAGTGACTGGAAAAACAGTGACCACCAGCTGTCAGGAGAAGGTCCTCGGTTTCACCAAAGTCCTGGAGATCCCTCTGCTTCCAGAGAACAACATGTGTGCCAGGTACTGTGGTCCGCTGCTGACACAGCCAGTTCTCCGGAGAACCGTCGGAGAACCGTCTTTATGCTCAGTTCACGTTAGCCGTTAGCCATCTGTTCCTTGTGCTTTCACGCAGCATCGACTGTGCTGGAATCCTGAAGCTGCGAAACACGGACATCGAGCTGAAGAAAGGTGAGACGGACATCGGCAGGAAGAACACCAGGGTGAGGGTGGTGTTCAGGGCGGCGGTCCCACAGCCGGACGCTCACATGTTGTGGCTGCAGACGGTGTCCATTCCTGTGGAGTGTTGTGAGTCCACTTTTAATTAACACTCACATGTGAAAAAACACGTCAACAAAGTAACTGTGTGTGTGTGTGTGTGTGTGTGTGTTCCAGCCCAGCGCTCCGGTCAGGAGCTTCCTCAGGTGGAGAGCTTCAGTCCAAACTGCTGCTCTGTGGACGGAGGAGAGGAGCTGACCATCACTGGGTCCAACATCTGCTCCCAGTCCACAGTGGTCTTCATGGAGAAGGGACCAGGTGAGACTCGGGGTGGTCTTCATGTTCTGGTCACTGGTCTACATTTGATTTGTTTACCGTCAGAGTGAGCCGCCGTTGTTCTGTCCTTCAGATGGACGATCACTGTGGGAGCTGGAGGCCACGGTGGTGTCAGAGAGGAGCAGTGGGGTGAGTGGACCCTGACACATTACAAACACCAGCTAAAGGTTAGCCCAGCGGTGGCAATCACCTGTGTTCTAAGTGAGCTCAGATTTAGTCTAACCAGGAAACAGACCAATTAGCCCACGCAGCTAACGGCTGCTGTACAGTAGAGAAAAGATTGATCAGAGATGAACACCGAGCTAATGCTAACAACGAGCTAAAAACATGGCTGAGTTAGCTAGACGATAGCTAAAGGATAGCCAAGAATTGTCTGAAGCCAGTCTAGAGTTAAAACGTTGTTGATCCAGGTGGAACCAGAACCTTGTCATGGTCCTGTGTGTGTGTCCTCTGTCCTCCAGTCCAGCGTCACAGTGGAGGTCCCTCCGTTCTACAAGAAGACCAGTGCTCCGGTCCAAGTCCACTTCTACGTCTCTAACGGGAAGAGGAGAAAAAGTGTGGTGCAGAACTTCACCTACCTGCCCAGGCCTGGAGCTCCTCGTCCTGCTGCTCCTGCTGCTGGACCTCCTCTGATCAAGCAGGAGCACTGGAACCTGGACCACGTCTCCTACCACCCACCTGGACTGGGTCCAGATCTGCCCTGTTACCCTTCCTGCGACCCCCCCGGACACTCACAGGGTCGGCCCTTTCACAAACCTCCTTGTCTCCTTCCTCCCCCTCTTCCATCCTCTGCTCCTCTTCAAAACCCTCCATTGTTTCCTCAGCCCTCATCCTTCTCCTCCACTCCCTCTCAAACATCCATCCTGTCTGCCCAGTCCTTCAGCCTCCCTCCTCAGATGTCCACGCTGTCTCCTCCAGCGCCGTCTGTCCCTCATCAGAGCTTCACTACACTTCCTTACACCTCCTCACTGTCCCCCAGTGGCTCCCCCACTGGTCTACGCAGAGCACATCCAGCATCTGCCTACGTCACCTCCGCTCAGCTCCATGATGAGCCTGTGCTGAACATCAAGGAGGAGCAGCAGGAGCAGCCCAGTCTGAGGTCTTTGGGTCTCCAGGAGATCACGCTTGACGATGGTAGGACAACACGTGTGTGTGTGTGTGTGTGTGTGTGTGTGGTATTTGCCCTGTTGTCTGCTGGTCACAGATCTAAACGATGCAGACAGGGTTTACATTTATGGCAGAGTCTCAGCTGTTGTGAGGGTTCTGACCCTAAACCCCAACCCTCTGGCACCTCCACCCACTGACCCTCCACCCAGAACCGTTCAGCTGTGAGCAAACTCAAAAGGTGAAAGTTAAACCACACCTTTACTTTGGAGTTTTCTTAAAGTCTCAGACCAAAATCCACAGAGAAAACCAGTGATTTTAGCTCAGAGACACAGGAGCTGCGATCAACTCCTTCACTAAACATACACTGAAAGTTAAATCAGTTGGAACTGCTATGACTCAGAGTTGTTTTCTTTGTTTCTCAGCTTCAGGTTTCACCGCCCTGCTATAAATAAATGGAATGAAGCAGGGATGAAACCATTTGTTCTTCTGTAAATAGAGTCAAAGCAGGCTGTCAGGCTGTTTGCTGCTGAAGACATGTTTTTCTCTAAATAGCACTTAAGGCCCAGGTGCACACTCTTGTGGTCTGTCATGGAACTGCGGGAGAGAGAGACTACTAAAAACTAAGGCATTGCTAGCATGTTAACAGCAGACGTGTTGTTCAAGTGAGAAAAATTTTTTGTGTTTCAGTGAACGAGATCATCGACAGAGACATTGGCAGCCCACGCTCTGACCACTCTGACCAGTACCAGCAGTACCAGCAGTCCGACTGGGAGCACAGGTCCACTGGTGCTGCTGCCACCTACTGTGGAGGAGCTCCACAATAAAATCAGCAGGAGAAACACCGCCGCTGTGTTGGCGCCACCTGGTGGGCTCACGCAGCCTTTTGGGCACGAATGACGAAGCCGACAATCAGCGCATCAGATCAGACTGATCATCAAGTGCCTGGAGAACCAATCAGAGGCCTCACACTGAAGTTTCCACTTCTGTCTCAGGAATTTTAGGGCTTGTTTCAAAACACGTACTAGTACCAGGAACAAGAAAAGGTACCAGAAACTACAGGGACAGCCATAGGGGCTAGAACCAGACGAAGGCACTGGGTCAGCTTAACAGTGAGTCCTGACCATCAGGTCCAGAGGTCCAGGAGACCATGAGTAGACACAGAGACCAACCGCAGTAAAACTGAAGGTTCAGGTCTCAGTGTCATGGTCTAAGACTTTAAGTCTTTGACTTCGTGGACCCCCCTCCCTCCCTTCTGTCCCTGAAGTGTTGTCCTCACCCACCTTTCTTATTGTTCATTTCTAAAGTGCTCTGGCGTCACCTGGGTGAGGGCCACACCCCCACTTTGAGAACACTGACAGTCTGAGTCACCAAAGAAGCACTGGAGTTCAGTCCCAGTCTCAGACAGAGTCCAAGTCCAAGTCAGGATTCAGGTCTGTACCGTAGACTAAGAAAAGTAGAGTTAGGTTTGAGGTCCAAAGTCTTCAGTGTTCTGGACCAAGTCACTGTGGAATGAACCAGGTCTCTGGGCCCTGTAGAACTGAACCAACACCTCCTGACCAGTCACTGGTTTGTTCTCAGAACCAATGTGTGCGTCTTTGTGGGACTCTTGTAAAGAACAATCAGAACTATTTAATCAGGAATCATGGTAATGGTTCCTGTTACTAACAGCTCCTGGTGCTAAGCGGTTGGAACCCAGCTTTAAAACCGGTACCTCAGTGACAAACCACAGGTTGTTGTTGTTCTGCATTTTTTTGACGACACTTCAATAGAAGGGCTGAAAATCATCTACAAAGTGCTTTAGTACCGACTGTTCCAGCATTACTGTGCTCCAACAATCAGTACCGTCACTGTTCCTTATTTATTGGCTGTTCAAAGAAGAAAATCTATTTTTGATAGGGTTTAAAACCCACAACCTCCTCCTTTTTAACATGTGTGTGGTTTGTCCCCAGACGAATGCCGTCTCTGCTGTGAAGAAACATGTACTACAGGTGAAAGTAAAGAAAAATCAGAGCCTCGTCTTTGTTTTGATTTGTTTTAAAAGCAATGAAGGAACCGACGCTCCTCAAACTGTCCACAGCTGAATGTTAAAAACAACGTAGCAGGACAACACCTTCATGTTTCACACTGCTAAAAGTTAGCTTACATTAGAGATTGAGATTAGAGATTATCTTAACTATTACCCAGAAAATTGACAAATTCTGACAGAGTACAGCCCAATTAGTCATATAGTACATGAAAGGCCGTTAACTGTCATCTGTGTCTTCGTTTGGGCTTCGTATCAGAAGCCTGAGAAGATGATCAGAGTTTAGGAGGCGTCGTAGAGCGTTAGATTAGGGTCAACTTTCACCAAACACAAGAGCAGATTTTACACTAAGTTACTATATAACGGATGGCGCTCAGACAAGGGCAGATGCTGAAAGATGCTACGATGCATGAGCCAATCAGCGTGAGGAACAGAAGTAAACGCTGAACCAGCCGATAAAATGCTGTGCGCGATCTTGTCCAGGTAAACGTAGCCATTTTTAAAGCCAACACTTTCGTATGTGCCATTATTTTAGAATATATATATATATATTTACTGTTTAATTATTTTAGGTTAGAAAATGTTTTGTATCACAAGAATAATGAAAATATTGGAAATTAAATAGAGAGGGAACACTGTATTCGCAGTGTAGAAGTGGCGCCCTCTGGAGGTTTATTTAAACAGCTGCTGGTCAGGGTCATCCTGGACAAAGCAGAACTCTTCCTTGTACTCTGACACTTCAGTCCAGCAGCTGTTGGTGCAGGTGAAAACCAGAACTGACCCAAAGTCCAGCTCCTCCTCAGGACCACCATCCACCCTCCGCAGCAGACTGACCAGCGCCGGCATCACCTGCAGCTCAAACGTCCTGTGTCCACCACACGTGCTGCACGCCGGCACCACCTGGGTGAGGTTGGACGGGGGTTCGGAGATAAAGAGCGGCTCCCCGCTCCGATGGTAACGAAGGATCTGCTGCGGACACAGCGAGATCCTCTTCATGAACCTGGAGAAGATGGCATCTCCGTGTCTGGCACTGGACTTCTCGTACTTCTCCTCGCCACCGCTGCTGACGTCCTGGGCGTGGTCCAGTTCTTCCACGACCACGCCCTCTCTGTGTTCGTACTCCTTCAGCAGCTGCTGGACGTGCTCCTGGTTCCCGTCACCCTTGACACCCAGATCTGACTCCTCTATCACGCTGATTGAAGAATGGGTGGAAAACAGGAGCGTTGTCACGTGACCCTTCCAAACAAAGGTCCTGGAATCCTGAGCTGAGAGCAGCGCCCCCTGCCGAGTAAGTGAGGACATAAAACAAATCCTTGAAATATACGTGTATGTTTTTAACATGCAGTTACTCACACTAATCACCAGGTGTCAGTGATCAACCAAAACTATCCTTAAACTAGCACAAAGCGTAAAAGATAACGTACGAAAATTAAAGACGTGTGTATTATATCTCATCTTGCCTTGTTTTTCCAAAAACTACAAAAAAACAAAACAAAAAACATTTTGACTCCAAAAACTACTAGTTTTAAAAATAAATTTTAAAAATAAAATAAATTCTCTCCTATACGATTATAAAGTAGCCTACTTTAGATTCATGTCTGTTTGGAAAAAAAAAAAAACACAAGAAGGAAGTGAGAAAGTGTCGCTGCGCCTCCTACCGTCTGTTTCAGTAGCTGCTTCCTTCTTCTCTTTCACCTGGCTCTGGATCTCCTTTTTTACACCTGCTCCCCATCCATCACTCTCCCCCTCCTCCGCCCCCCAGTCATCGGCGCCCGCACACCATTCTGTGGCCGACAAAGGAGGTTCTTGAGCCGCGGTAGCGTGGCTGTTTGTCCGCGCCTGATCCACCAGACTCTGGGAGCGGAGCGCCCTCCAGCTCCGTCCCCGTCCGTTGCACCCCGCGGCTGGACATGCGAACAGGTGAAGGTTCCTGTGGTAGGGAGGTGAAACGTCCAGTGGGCAGTAGATCTGGACCACAAGGGCCAGCGGGGCTCCGCAGTGAGCACAACGGGGACAGGGAACGCGTAGACCGTGGCACCAGTCCGGTTCTCCACCGACCTTGTTGGTGATAAAGGTGGTGCGGTGTCGGTTTGGGTCCAGTTCTCCGTCATTTAGACCGAGCAGAATGGACTCCATGGAAGTCTTCTGAGGGAGGAAACAGACACGTGCGGCAGTTGAATGTTTGTGTCCGTCAATAAAATATGACCGACTGCTCTATTTCCGGTTTGTGCAACGTAATATAAATATGACCGTTGGCATATATTTGAAAGATGACAAATATAAGCAAATAACTTATTTATGTTAATAACCAAGTATAGTAATTTACTAAGTAAAGCGATTAAATAAAGCAATAAGTATAGTAATTTACTAAGTAAAGCGACTAAATAAAACAACAGTTAAATCGGACACTTGACTAAAAACGCTTCCAACCGGAACTAGACTTTTTATCACGAAATAAACATAGCATACAATAAATAATAAAACTAACTAAAATCAAAAGGACATGCAAATGCATACAAATTAGGTTTTAAGTGGTTTAGGATAAATTGAGAAGTTTGTTCCGTGACCTTCTTCTCCTCCAGTCTTTAATTTTCCAACCCAACCATCTCCTTCTACGTTGACAATAGTCAAAACAGCAACAACATTTGTTCAATTTTTTTATTTTTGAAAAGTGATTGTTCTTCACAGTTTGAATAAAAAAAAAAACAACAGCAGCACATAAATATCAGGGGTCATGTATCGATTTACACGAGTTCACACATACAAAACAGAAATAAATCACCACCACCTAACCAACTTATTGTTTTAAAAGAAGATGTTGGATCTTTCCACACACTGGCAGTTTCTAATCTGCTGACAATCACAACAATTCAAATAAAAAGCTGTTAGTGTAAATAGGGGTGTGGGGACAGGGCAGCCACAGGCTCACTGCTGCCTCCTCTGGTGGATGTGGTCACGAGGATGGAGATACAGTGTGTTTCCAATCTAAGTCAGTATGTAACAAATTTGAACTCACTCTAGGTGGCAGCAGTGGGCCAACTATTCATGTGTATTATGAAATGACACTGCTGATTTTCTCTGTGTCCCCAGAGACGTGGTTGTCCATCAGTGAGGAGACGCAGCCATGTCCACAGTTTGACTAAACACATCAGAACCTCCTACTACGACACTTCAAAACATGAACTCCCCTTTACACTCTGGGTCAGTCCGTTTGTTGAACGGCAGGAGCTACAGTTTCCTGTACGTCCCCTGACCGTTGGACGAGCTCTTGTCGTCAGCGTAACCAAAGCTGAGCAGCTTGGACATGTTGACAGGAGCTGGTCTCTTGTCATAAACTCTGAAAACCAGAAAAACAGCATTTGTACAGAGGTGAGCTTTCTGTCAATAATTGAAACCAAAACCACTAACAACAGCAGCGCCCTCATGTGGTAACGTGCACTCACATCCTCTTGTATTTGCCGGACTCTGGGGAGAACTCAGGAGTGCCCTGTTGGGATTTGTCTGTGGAAGGACCAGAGACATGGTTGTTGTTCTATGAGAACCGATTGGACGGAGGAGGGCAAGAAGTTTAGGAACAGGAGGGAGGGGGGAGAGGAGGAGGAAGAAGGGGCGAGTATGGAAGGGGAAAAAAAGAAAATTAGTCTTTGATTTAAAGCACATCTTAGTGTGTGTGTGTGTGTGTACATGTGTGTACCTTCTCAGAACTGCCGCTGTCGTCTCCCCTCTCCCAGGCCGACATGTTGTCTGTACCAAAGGGAGGCTCCAGCTGGTGGAAGCCTCCAGAGTTTTTCTTCTCGTCACTGTTGGAGACTCTGCTGGAAAAACACAACAGAGGAGTCTAAACAGGAGGAGGAGACGAGGGAGGCCAGCCAAGCATGAGGAGGGAGGGGGGAGAGTGGCTGTACCTGGGCCTCCTGGTGTCCTCCTCAGCTGGACAGAACCAGTCTGGAGGCCTGTACTCCGCAGGCGAAGACGCCGGAGTGTCTTCGTGCCACAGAAGTCCTGGTCCACAGACACAGATGTCAGTGAGAGAAGTGACAAAAGCACGAGGAGTGTGTAACAGTCACACACACACACACACACACACCTTTGTGTCCTCCTTGTTTGGCCAATTTGACGTATTCTGAGTCGCTGTCCAGGACCCGGAACCTGCGTCCTTGACTCTTCTCCTCAGGGAGCGACCTCAGGGTGGAGGACAGACCTGGAATCTGGGAAATAACTGAGGAGTAGCCTGCGAGCACACACACACACACACATCGTTAGATCGTTGATGTATTTTGATTATATTTGGCTTATATATTTATGGTATATATGGTATGTAAATATTTGCCTGTTATCTGTCTTTGCAGTATTATTGTGTTGATTTGAATATTTTCACACTGTCGTCAATGTTTGATACTTTAAAGTACTTTAAAGACAAGAAAACTTCGCCCCCCCACACTGCCCCCCCCCCACACCGACCAGACTGTGATCATATCTGATTTGTTTTCACCTGAGGTAAATTAAAAGCTACTGTACTGCTGCACACTCTTGTCAGAGTCTGCTTGCGTTACGTGATGACGTCACAGGTGAGCGGCAGTTTGAGTCTCACCATTTTTTGCAGGTTGACCGTCATCGTTCATCGGCCCTTCTGCGGGTTTTCTAGTGGAAATGGAGACAAAACCCGGTTCACTGTCAAAACATCGCGGGCCGCGCACGTTCTTAAAGTGCACGCGCTGCAGTGACGTCACATTTTGTTTATACACCCAGGGTCGTCTTTAAAACATCCGAAGTAACTGTTGCGGTTGCATTTGTAATCATGACGGTTCGTCTGTTTCACTTACTGTAAATTCATGTTCCTTCAGATGCAGCAGCAGCTCGGACTCGGACTATGTTTGGAACTGTTGAAGGCGTTGCCTTGGAAACAAACCGGAAGTCACCTTAACGAAGCCCCGCCTCCTCCAGATTGCCAAACCAAACCGGAAATTAGCTCCCGATAGCAAACAGGCCGCGACAAGTAACTTTTTGTTTGCCTATTTATTTATTTTATTTATTTGTAACCAGGTGGTTTTTAATTTATTACCAGAACTCATTAGTTCTGTAGTTATTACCTTTTACCCTGTAGATACGTCACCAGCTGTCAGGGAGACTTAATGTTTTTGACTTAGGTTTTTTCTTATTTATGTTAATCGACAAAAGGTTTTCGTGTTCATGTTTCGTGTTGTTATAGTGCTGCCTGCTTTTGCTTAAAACTGGAACTATATTTCCGTAACCTTTCATCTTATCAAAGTACACTAGTGGAAAAAAACTTTGATCTTTGCTCCGCCCACCAGCACTCAGGTTAGTGACTGATATGAAGCTTAATGAATTTAAATAAATTAAATTGATGACGTGCTGATTTGCGTCATTCGTGCCCCTAAATATCTCCTAATTAACAAACGTATATGGTCGACATGAATCAAATCGTTTTATACGTAATCAACAATTTTACAACAAATTAAAGAAATGCTTTAAAAACAGTGCCATTGCAATTTTTCACCGCTAGAGAGCAGGCTTATTAAAGAATTAACAATATATAGAGAGAGAAATGGCAATAAGTACAAAAGGGAGAAGTATATATTTCCAAGTGTAGTTCGTATTTGAACTTGTTGATGAAGTTCCAAGAAAAAGTTACATTTTAGCCAAAGCTAGCTAGAGTACAGTATTAGCTTAGTGACGCTCTGAAGACTTTTATTGTGAAATTGACCGTAAATAAGACGTCTCTCACTCTCTCTCTCTTTTCTTCCCTCTTTCTCCTCCCCCTCCCCCTCACCCCCACTCCTCAAGGGAACAGCTGTGCGGCGGCAGCTCAGAGTCTGGTTCTGTTTCAGTGGTCCGTGGTTCCGGATTATAAACGCTGAAGTTCTGTGAAGTTCGGTGTCGGCTCTTGTTCTTCTTCCGCCGCTGTTCCCGTGAGTACCTTTGGTTCAAACACACTCTTTTTTTCCTGCTCTGTCCTCAGTGAGCGTGAGAACTCGACTCAGAGCTGATCAGGAATGTTTTTCCCGGCTGCTCAGATCATCTGACGCTGTGTGGAGCAGCCAAAAGCTGCTTTTTGACGCGCGTCTACCAAGTTTGAATTATTCAACACCGCGGCAGGTGATTTCCCTGCTCTGTGTGTAGGACGCTGTTCAAACAGCCTCCAGGCGGGGGCGTGAGGAGTAGAACGAGTAACTTTAATATAGCCGCTGTCTAACAGCGCGTCCTGTGTAGCGTCAGACCTTGATAATAATATCATTCACTTGTACTGTATTTGAAGGCTTAGTCAGAGGCAACATCTGACTGAAGAATTCTCTTGGATGACAAGTGAAACGTGGCCTCATCGTCATCACACATGAGTGACTTCCAGTGCACGTACGTGCTGCTATAATATTATGGTACACTTGAGCAGCAGCAGGTGGATTGATGAAACCCGGTCCGGCCCACAGGCCTGCTCTGGTCTACAGCTGTCCTGGTCTTAGGTTTCAACAATTTATCAAACTACTACAGTAATGGATTTGTGTCTTAATTAGAAATGAGCTCTTAGATTAACGAGTGCCCTCATCGGTGATTTGAGACCCTCCCTGAAAGATTCAGGTCTCACTGGAGCAGAACAGGTACCGAGTCTTCAGGTCTCTGTTTGGAGGGTAACGTCAGGACAGACCATAATCACTGGGAGTCTGGCTGGGAGTTAAATCAAGCTCTGGCCTGTGGCCTGGCGTGGAGACGGACTCTTACTTCCTGCTGCTGGGCTTCGAACCTCCCCACGTTAGTCAGGGAAACCTTCCTACTTATCTGGGCCACGGTGGCCGAGCTGAAGCTTCCTGGAATAAGTGGTTGACTTTTAGCTAGGAGTAGGGGTGAGATGGGGGAGGAGTGGGGGCGGCGGGTGTCACTGCATGTCTCAGCACCAAGGACAGAAATACACCAGGGAGCTGAGTGTCACTGTGGGCTGCTGATAGGACGCTGGTGTAGGTGCTGGAGGAAGGGCCCAGAGCAGAACCAACAGTTCTAGTCCAGAGAAGATTGACATAAACTTACCGACGGAGCAGTAATGGACCCAGAACTTCTTCAGAGTCTCCAGGTTCAGTCTTGCCGTTAGTCCTAACCAACATCAGGTCTACTGCTGCTCCACCGCCCCCTGTGGGGGAACTTGTGCGTGTGTTCACATCATTAATTGGACCAGACATCGGTTCTGACATCTGTGTTTGACCCCTTTGCTTTTTCTTCAGTCATGACACAAACTGACCACCTGAGGCAGTAGTGGACCAGCAGGTCCTGTGTCCCCTTAAACTAAAAACATGGATTTTTTTTCTCCTGGTTACTGGTCACTGAGAGTCATAACCATGTATGTTATATAGACCAGCGGTCCCCAAACCCCAGGCCGTGGACCGGCACCGGTCCGTGGGTCAGTTGGTACTGGGCTGCACAGAAAGAATGCATAACTTACATTATTTCCCTTTTATTTATCAGCTGATTCTGAACGATGTTTTATTTTGAAAAAGGACCAGAGTTGTAGATGTTTTTCTGTTGGCTGAGTGACGTGGGGGAACGGGGCTGCTCTCTCCCTCTGGGGGAGGCAGAAGTATGTGATAAGTGGGCTGCCCTCCCTACCTCCCTACCCTTCCCCACCCCATCCCTCTTATCTGTAGTGTAAGTATAGGCGTGTGGTGGAGTGGTCTGATGAGGGACGTAGATATAGAAGAAAAAGAAACTTCCTGTCTGAGAAGCTGTGCTGCAGTGGTACGGCACAGAATAAACTAAGGAGGAAACGGAGGAGGAGGACTTTGACTTGACTTTGTCAACTGTATAATAGTTTGGAGCTGGTCTTGTTCCAGGACAATCTGTCCTCTCACTCTGTCCTAACGCTCTGTGCTTTCACTCTGTCCTCTCACTGTGGAGTGTTGATCTGACGGTGGACGTCCTCAGAGGTCTGTAGACCAGTCTAACTGGACTATATCACTGTCCTGGAGCAGCCTCTGTTGTTGTGTCCCAGATCCCAGCTCGTCCATTTCTGCAGAGTAAACATTGACCCACGGTTACGTTTTGTCTCTTTGAACCCTGTTGTCTCTTTGTCTCTTTGTCTCTTTGTCCTGCCTCTCGGTTTCTCACCTGTCGGATGACTTTCCTGGAGCCTCAGGAGACAGTAACCTGATGTTAGACCTCCACCTCAGCCTGACACTTCCTGTCTCGGCCTGAGAACTGGTCTCTGTGATGGGTCCAAGCAGACTGAGACATGCCAGTGAATCGGTGACAGTAGGTGGCAGTAGTGATCAATAAAGTATTCCCCTGTGGAACCCTGTAGGCCTTTAGTTTTCTATAGCTGTGTCGAATGGACTTATTGTCATTAGCTGCTCCGATCTCGTTGTTGGATGACATTGGACAATGTTGGATGCTGAAACCTTCCGGACCTAAGTCCTCGTCTCTAACCATCAAAACCAAAAGGATGGGTCTGAACTAGTGTGGTACTTTGACAGAACCCAGACTGTGTGGGTTTAGCAGATTCAAAGACCAACGTCCCTGTAGGTCTTGTAGAACTGCTTCCTGCTTTTTCACTCCCAGAATCCCCCTGTGCATGGTGTCATGTGATGATTGACATGTCTCAGGTGCTGTTGTCCACAGCTGAACGACGTAGCATCACTGTTTTCTTTTCTTTACTCCTGGATCAGTGTTTCCTGTTGGAGTCTGACGCTGTGACATCAAAGTGTCTGTTTGGACGTGTGTGGACTTTTAGGAGTGTGTGTGTGTGTGTGTGTGTGTGTGTGTGTTTGTCCCCAATGACGCCAATAGTAATTGAGAGGCTTCTCACTGCTGCCAGTTAGCAGAGACTTGAGACCCCCTATGGGCCACTCAAGGTCTTAACGGAGTGTGTGTGTGTGTGTGGTGTGTGTGTGTGTCTTCAGGAAGAACTGGAACAATTTCAAAGACCAACGTTTTAATTTCAGTCACATCAAATGAAATTTTCAGGTGATTTTGTTTCACAAGATTTGATCAAACGTGTGTGTGTGAGTGTGTGTGTGTGAGCGAGAGAGAGAGAGAGATTGTGTGTGAGTGATCAGGATATGATACCTTGACAGAGATGAGATCCAGAATGTTCTGGGGTTGCCCTTTCATGACCTTTTCTACTGTAACAAATAAAACAGACTGTTAGAGACTGTAGTGAGGCCAACCAGGAAGAAGCTGCCGTCCCCTGACTGTCCACTGGAGGGCGTCTTCTCTTATTATTGTTTTGTGATTCCCAACCACTGTGCCTGCCCCCTCCACCTGAATCTGTGGCCTCGGCAGGTCAAGGTCCAGGTCCAGGTCCAGGTCCAGGTCCAGGTCCAGGTCCAGGTCCAGTCCTGCAGATTCTCCTTTCAGTCTGAGCGTAATCCTATCAGCCACCACTGTATCTGTGTGTGTCTGTGTGTGTGTGTGTGTGTGTGTGTGTTGATGGTTGTTGTCAGTCAAAGCCCGGTCCCTGACTGTGTTTCCGTAGTAACTCCTGACAGAATGCAGGAGGTGACACTGGAGTCTCGGTGAGGTCACATGTCGCCCTCTGCAGGTTATTTTCAGAGTCTGACATTCCTAATGTTGGGAATGTGACTTCCACTGAGTCAAAACAGGAAAACATGAAATATGAAACCATTTGAACTGCAGTGGTTAAAAATGAACGTCTGAGTAAAAGATTTCCATTCATATTTATCATTTTTTCAACGTTCCAGAACCTTCCAGTCATGGAGATGAATGCATGATAGGAGTTAAACCAACAGGACGTTAGACCAGACTCTGGACACCAGGGGTCTCCATTGTCACAGATGGGTGAGACGGAGGACGAACGCACGGCTCAGGCCAGTCAGCTCTTTGAGAACTTTGTCCAGACGTCCACCTGTAAAGGGACGCTGCAGGCCTTCAGCATCCTCTGCAGGCAGCTGGAGCTGGACCCTCTGGACTACAAGAACTTCTACAGCTCTCTGAAGGTCGCCGTCAGCTCCTGGAAGGTCAAGGCTCTGTGGACCAAACTGGACAAGAGGGCACAGCACAAGGTCTACAGCCAGAACAGAGCCTGTGAGGGAACCAGGGTAAGAGGGCAAATAAGAAACCCCAGCACAGGACCAACCAAGTCCTGGTCCTGGTACTTGTTTCTAACCTGTAGTTTTTATTTTTTTTAGCTGCTTTTGTGAATTTGTTTTGTGATTTGAGCTCCTTCCAGACAAAGGTTAACTGATCCTTTGTCTTACATTTGTTCTAACTTTGAATTACCTGGAGACCTAAAATGTTCTGCTCCTCTGATTGGTGGTTGATGCTTGTTCATCAATAACTGTGTGGAGAACTTGTCTGTTAACACCACCATTACAATATGTCAGTCTCTGATATCCAGCAGGTGGCAGCACTTTGCTGGCGCAGATACGTACACAGGCTTTTATCGTCGACTTCAGTCTGAAGTCCTGAAGAGTTTTTCTGCTTCTGTCACTAAAACATCAGTGTCTAGTAGTCTGATGTAGTCTGATGTAGTCTGATG
Source organism: Cynoglossus semilaevis (assembly GCF_000523025.1). Taxonomy (NCBI): domain Eukaryota; kingdom Metazoa; phylum Chordata; class Actinopteri; order Pleuronectiformes; family Cynoglossidae; genus Cynoglossus; species Cynoglossus semilaevis. Next base: position 4,331,070 of record NC_024312.1, on the reverse strand, counting down.
TAGTCTGATGTAGTCTGATGTGACCCCACCCAGTGCCTGGTCATCGGTGGAGGACCGTGTGGTCTCCGTACAGCCATCGAGTTGGCGTTGTTGGGCTGTAAGGTGGTGGTGATTGAGAAGAGAGACACCTTCTCCAGGAACAACGTCCTCCACCTGTGGCCCTTCACCATTCATGACCTCAAGGGCCTCGAAGCCAAGAAGTTCTACGGCAAGTTCTGTGCCGGCTCCATCGATCACATCAGTGAGTACTCCTGTCGACCGGGCGCTCACACCCACTTCATTCAGAATACAGTAATCAGATTACTGTAATCTGTGTGTGTTCCCTCCACAGGTATCCGTCAGCTGCAGCTCATGCTGCTGAAAGTGTGTCTGATTCTGGGAGTAGAAGTTCATGTCAACGTGGAGTTTGTCAAACTAACGGAACCTCCATCAGAGCAAACTGGTGACGGTGAGTTCAGTGTGTGTGTGTGTGTGTGTGTGTGTGTGTTCTGCATGTTTTACCTCTGTACAGTGGGTACAGGAAGTGACCAGAACTGATCCATCACTGAATTGAATTCATTCATATTGACTGTATGTTGGAGCTGTTGGTGCCCCCTGCTGACACTAGTAGAAATACCTCCGACTCACTGATACAGTTGCCCTTTGTTTGAGAACTCTACTGCACCAAACAAACCAAAATCAACTATTTAAACTGCCTCTCTGATGCTAACATGATGCTATGCTAATATCACTAAGACGTCAGATGTCCTGGCACTTCCTGCCTCCAAATAGAAAATAAAATCAAAAAGGTAAATAGTTGTTATTCCTCTAACCTTTCTGGAAATAGGATCTGTGTTTATAAAGTTTGGAACAATCTGATCATGTGACCTGAAGGTGGACATTTGTCCAGCCTTGACCCCGCCTCACCACTCCCTGTGTCCATGACGATACTGTCAGTGACAGTGATCTGGTCCTCCTTCATCCTTTTTCCTGCAGGTCCTGGATGGAGAGCTCAGATCAATCCACCCTCACATCCTGTCTCCGACTTTGACTTTGACGTCGTGATCGGAGCTGATGGACGCAGATCCACACTAGAGGGTGAGAAAAACAAAACCTGATTTAAATTTGATCCGACGTGTGGTTCTGGGAGTCCAGACCAACGGATCTGTTCTTATGTTGTTGTCCAACTACGATGAATGTCCATTCTTTACAGTCTTTTTCCCTCTAAATGAGATCCTAGTTTGACCAAGCGCCTGGACTAAGATACTAAGTTTCTCCCTCATTGTCTTTTTCTTTATCGACAGGATTCAGTCGTAAAGAGTTCCGAGGGAAGCTGGCCATCGCCATCACGGCTAACTTTGTCAACAGGAACACCACGGCCGAGGCCAAGGTGGAGGAGATCAGTGGCGTGGCCTTCATCTTCAACCAGAAGTTCTTTCTGGAACTAAAAGAGGAGACGGGTGAGACGAGACCAAAGTTTCTGTTGTTCCTCTCACTGTGTCCTCGTCTGAACGAACATGTTTTCTAGGAATCGATCTGGAGAACATCGTGTACTACAGAGACAACACGCACTACTTTGTCATGACGGCGAAGAAGCAGAGTCTGCTGGACAAAGGCGTCATCATCAATGTGAGTGTGTGTGAGTAACTGGGTTCATTCGTTTAGTGTAGGAAAAGTCAGAAGAAAAAGTGCTTCTGGAACCTTCTGGAACCCTAATGGTGGAGCTGGAAACCAAGAACACAAATGAAGTGAACAATGTTGTCTGGTTTGGCATCGAACCTACCATTAGCTGTGCACCTTCCTTCTCCGTCCTTCCACAGGACTACATTGAAACAGAGCGACTGCTAAGTCTTGACAACGTGGACCAGGAAGCCTTGCTGTCCTACGCCCGCGAGGCCGCTGACTTCGGCACCAACTACCACCTGCCGTCTCTGGACTACGCCATCAACCACTACGGCCAGCCGGACGTGGCCATGTTCGACTTCACCTGCATGTACGCCGCCGAGAACGCTGCTCTGATCAGGGAGAGACATGGACACCAGCTGCTGGTGGCCTTGGTGGGAGACAGTCTCCTGGAGGTAAGGGTTCAACAGTGGGCTCCTGACCTTGACCTTGACCCCGGTGACCTTCTCTGTCCTCTGCTCACAGCCCTTTTGGCCCATGGGTACAGGCTGTGCTCGGGGTTTCCTGGCAGCCTTCGACGCGGCGTGGATGGTGCGAGGCTGGGCACAGGGACGGAACCCTCTGGAAATCCTGGCAGAAAGGTACCAGACAATAAGATCCAAACCAGCACGAGTTTCTAGTTCAGCCAATCAGAAGTCATTAGTTTGATGACTAGTTTCTGTGAATCCGATCAGCTGATTGTTTCTGGTTAGTAGTTGACCTCTGACCTCTGTTCTCTCTTCAGAGCCAGTATTTACAGACTGCTGCCTCAGACCACCCCGGAGAACATCAGCAAGAACTTTGAGCAGTACAGCATCGACCCGTCCACGCGGTACCCCAACCTCAGCGCCAACTGTGTGAAACCACACCAGGTCAGGACCCGGGTTTATGGGATGTCTGAAAACCTGCTTCCTGTTTTTCTGAGTTTGGACTTCTCTTTCTCTCAGGTTCGTCACCTGTACCTGGATGGTCTGCAGGGTTCCTCCAGACTGGCAGGGGGCGGTCACACAGGACGGTCAGTCAACCGGTCCAAGGGAGGTATGTTATCCAGATGTCTTCTGGCTAATATCTAGATTTGGCTGCACCGTAAATCCATCTGTGCAACATTCGCTGTGCGAAATCAATCAAGTAATTTCACCCACAACCCATGATGTGTTGGTCAGATGAGTTCCATGTCTGGACTGTTGATTATCTACGGTGAAGTGATAATGGTTCTCCTGCAGAGTCCGAGGTTCGACCCAGCCGTCTGCTCAGCTGGTGTCAACGACAGACGCAGGGCTACAGAGGGGTGGAGGTCACCAACCTGACGTCTTCGTGGAGGGACGGCCTGGCTCTGTGTGCTCTCATTCACAGACAGAGGCCAGAACTCATGTAAGAACTCCAGGAACCATAGCAGTACGTGAGAACCTAGAGTTCCTCCTGACATTCTGTCCCGTCTTTCTGACCCCCCCAGTGATTACGAATCGCTGAACGAGGACGATGTGGCCAGAAACAACCAGTTGGCGTTTGACGTGGCGGAGCGAGAGTTTGGAATCCAGCCGATGACCACGGGGAAGGAGATGGAAGCTGGGTCAGAACCGGACAAACTATTGATGGTTCTCTACCTGTCCAAGTTCTTTGAGACCTTCAGGAACTCGTCACTCAACAACGGTCAGAGTTCTTCTCTCCTCCTACTTTTCTTCTGTGCTCTCTTTCTGTGGTCACATGTTGATAACGTGTCTGTCGTCATGTGACCAGTTTCCTGACCAATCACTGATGGAGGATTGTGCTGTTTTCTTTTCTGCAGGTGTAGAAGAGTTGGATGAAAACGGAGAAGGTTCTTCACAACAGTCCAACATCATGCTGCTGAGGAAGAGGACACCCAGGGTGTGACCTTTGACCCCTGACCTCCCTCTTTAACTCTTTGGTGATGATTGACTTTTGCAGGTGAATCAGCTGATGTTCTGTCTTTTCTCAGGAGGACAAAACGTCAGACGAGGATTCGACGAAGAAGAGACGACGGAGGGGAAACCGTTACCTGACTGAGGTTGGTGTCTCAGTGTCTCCGTGTCTCTCTGTGTCCCATGAAAACCCTGCTCATGTCCTCACACTGGGCTGTGCTTCCAGCTGTCCTGCCACAGCATGCTCCCTGCTGGTGAGGATGGAGAACTGCGGGAGAACAAGGTCCGATCCATGGCCACACAGCTGCTGGCCAAGTTTGAAGAGAACTCCTCCACGACGCAGACCCGCACTAAGGTGAGGAGAAGAGACGTGAGGAGAGAGGAGACGAGGGACTTCTCCTGCCTCTTGGTTTCGTCACTTTGTTTTCATTATTTTCTCTCTTTATCTCCTTTCCCCTCAGTTTGATCTGTCCTTCTCTCCTCCTCTCTCTCCTTCCACCTCTCCTCTTCCTCCCCCAGAGGAGGAGGGAGAGGCTGATGTGGAGGAAAAGGAGGAAACAGAAAACCCTCGTTTTGCCAAACCCAAAGAACCTCCTCCTTCTCCTCCTTGTGCTTGTTCAACCCCCGCTCGCCCAAAGTGGCAGGTACTGTAGCTGTTCCTCCTTTTTCACTGCCACCTCCTCCATCCAAACCCTCCCCCACTCCTCTCCTTCTCTCTGTGTCCTCCTTCCTCCCTTTGCAGCCTTCCATCTACCTTCGTTTGTTGGAGAACTCCAGTTCTTCTAAACCTCCTCGGAGCTGCAGTCGTTCTCCTTCTCCTTCCTGCTCTCAGAGCTTCACTCCTCCTCGCTCGCCCAGTCCTCCTTCTTTCCCAGAATCCACCTCTACCTGTCTTTATACTCCTGATCAGGTGGAACCGTTGATGCTGAACAGTTCCCACTCTGACCTCCAGAGGGTGTCTGCTGGAGAGTTTACCAGGAGGAGCATAAAGGAGAGAGCTGACCTCCTCTCCTCCCTGTTCCCTGGGTCCAACAAACCTCCTTCTTTATCTTCTCTGTCTGACTCAAAGGTTCTGTGTTCCACCACTCATGACATGAACCCCCCCCCATTCTTTTCTTCCTGTTTCATCATTTTTCCTGTGTGTCTGTAGGTGGCAGCATCTACCTCTATATTTCCTCCCCCATCAGTTTCTGTGTCTGAGAACCTCTTTCCTGTGGTCCATCCTGTTCCTGACCCCACTGTCCACACAGGCTTCGCTCCTCTGTCCTCCTCCTCCTCATCTTTCTCACACCCTCCCAGACTAAAGGACAGACATCCCAGCACCGCCCCGTCTGAAGGGTCAGAGTTCAGCGTCGGTCAGATCCGACCTCACTCCGACTTGACTGAGAGTAGAGACAGTGGAGGAGGTGACACCTGTGGAGGTGTGTCTGTGCTGCAGGAACTGTCTGTGACTAAGTCCAGAGCCTGTGGAGATAGTGGTGAACAGACTGACCAGGAGACAGACGGCGGTGGTGACGGTGGTGGTGGTGGTGGTGACTTGGCTGAACCTGATGATCTGAAGGTAACAGTCAGATCACTGTTGAATAGTTCTGTACTTCTCTGACATCATCATCATGATCAGCCAGTGTCAGTGCAGCAGTCCGGTCTGTAGACTAGCCTGGTCAGGACAGACAGGACAGTCCTTTAGACTAAGAACCATCAGTTCCTGCAGGAACTCAGGAGGGACTTTGTTGATTTTTCTCACCTTAACTTTTTTTTCCCTCTGAATCACATTTATCTTGTCATGCTACTTCAGTCCAGTAGAGGTGCTGGTGACCACACCGGGAGGGTAGGTCAAAGGTCACTGGTTCGCTGTGAGAGCTGTCCAGCTGGAGCTCCTGGTTACAGTAAAGAGGTAGAAGATGACAGTCCAGTCTGAGCACCTCCTGCTGCTTCTCTTCTGTCCTTACACTTCTGTCTCTGTCTCTGTCTCCTTCACCTCCTCCTCGTCCTCCTCGTCTCTGCTGACCCTGTTAGCGAACAGTTGGGAAAGTGTCTTCATCCATAGACGCCAAAGCTCAGCTGCTGGCCCTCCTCTATGAGACTGACCACAGGCCTGGTAACGCCCCGGTAAGGTGCCTGTGGCAGCTGCAGGAATCTAACCCTCAACTCATGCTTTCTGTGTCCTAACAGTCCTCCACAAATGGGACAATCGTGTTGAGGGTTTTCGGGGGGGACCAGGAGGGTCTGGAAAACCTTGAATATTTTAAATATTTTTGTTCTTTTTTAAAAAGGACAGAACTACAGAAAAATTCCAAAGACGGAGACAAATGTGTGTGTGTGTGTCCTCTCCTTGTCTGTTGTCTTCAGTGTGTGGTGCGCAAGGACTTGGGGGGAGGACTGGGGGGCAGTGACGTCTGTCACTTCTGCACCAAGAGGGTGTACGTGATGGAGCGGCTCAGCGCTGAGGGATACTTCTTCCACCGCGAGTGTTTCCGCTGTGACGTGTGCAAATGCACGCTCCGTCTGGGGGGGCACACCTTCGACTCTCAGGAGGGTGAGTTATTTTATGGAAATGCTAACTAAAGAGCTGGTGTGTGTCTGTAATATTTTCGTCTGCTTCCTCGGCAGCAAAGTTCTACTGTAAGATGCACTGGGCCCAGCGTCAGTCCAGCGTCCGCCCCGGGAGAGCACGGAGGACGACGGTGAGACCGACCTAGCGCTGGACCAAAGAACTGTTTTTTTTTATCCATCAAATAATAACTGAGGTGGAAAACGATGAACTCACCTGTAATCATCGTCCTGTGGTTTTGGATTTCAGAACCATCCAAGTCCTGTCACACCGTTGGACAGTGGAGGCTTCTCTGACTCAGGCAGTAACAGCAGCAGCAGCAGCAGCAGCAGCATCGTCCCAAAACCCTCCTGCAGGTCCCCTGGGTTTCTTGCTTGTGTGGGACCTGAGCTGGTCGAGGCATGCTGCGTGTGTGTTGCCTGGACAGCTGGGGAGGGAGGGGGGGTTTGCTGTTTTTTTTTCTGGGACAGTAGACTGCTGGTCTAGACCAGATTAGGGGTTAGGGGGGGTGAGCTGGTCTTTGTCGGTTCTGGGACAGTAGACTGCTGGTCCAGAACCAGGTAGCTTCTAACTGTGGGGAACTCACAGTACAGTTAATGTCTGACCAGACGTGCAGTGTTGTTGCATTGTGTTACTATGGCAACCCTCTGGTAAATCAAAATCAAACACCTCATGGTCCAAACTCCAAGTTGACTAACCAGGACTCACTCATTCACTCCAGACCATGTGCCGTGCATCCAGACTGAACAGTTTTATTCCTGTGGTACCGACTTTGAACCAAACTGAACCTAAAGTCTCTGAATGAAGAAACAATGTTTTTCACCAAAACTCAATATTTTTCCATGGTTTCAGTTTGATTTAGAGTCAGTTGTTCTTGTTGATTTGTTTTCTCAGCGGTTTCATTTTTAGACCACTCCTTGAAAACTCTTCATGTTGTTTCCTCCTTAGTTCCACTAACTCCAACTCCTGCACTCACTGATTGGCTGAGTCCTGTGGTGCTGATGATTGGTCAGATTCTCCACATTTTGGCCGTGCTAACCTGCGCTAACCTGCGCTAACACTCTGACACTGCTGTTCTCTAACCTCACAGTCGGACAACGTCCAAAACCCTCTGCACTTCCTGTCCTCCCTCGCTTCACTTCCTCTCTGACCTCTCTTGTCCTCATGTCTGTGGTCTGTCTGTGGTTCCCTCTGTTTCAGAAGGACAGCTCCCCTCACCTGAGGCTCTGTCCAGACCTCTGTCCTGCACCTCCTAGACTTGGCCTTTCTCCTCTGTTCTTTTGCACTCTCCCAGATGACGTTTCCTTGGCTGTGATTGTCTATGTTCTGGTTCTGGTTCTGGTTCTGGACGCAGACTTCCACAGCCTTGTTTTTACTCTGACAGCCACTGTAAGGTTGACTTCATCATGGTATTAATGAGCTGTAAATATGTAAAGAAATAAATCCACTTGATTTCATTCATAATCTGCTCTGTTCAGTTCACCTTTGAATAAACCTGGATGTTTGATATCGACTTCACTCCCTTCACTCACTCCTTTAACTCACTCCCTTCACTCACTTTTTTAACTCACTTCCTTCACTCACTTCACTCACTCCACTCGTTGCTCATCGTTGCTGTTTGAGTTTCTGACTCTGTGTTACGTTTGACACCCCCCCGCCCCACCTCCTCACAGAAACGTCTTTATTTCTTCATCCTCGTAAACATATTTCCCTGGAGTCCATGATGTGAATGTTGGATGGAGAATATCTACAGACAGAGAATAGAACTTGATCTCTTCCAGCACCAAACCCTGTAGAAAATGTCTGCGTTTTCCCTCCAGCTAAGTCCGGCAGCGCTGCTCTCTTCCTTCACGTGTTGGTCTCCGGTGTGTCTGTCCACACTGACCACTGTCTTCACACTGGCTGCCTTTAGGAGTCGGGACTGTTCCGGTTTGTCTGCTGGCCTCGGTCAGTGATGTTATCATGAGTCAGGCGTGTTTTCTGCCCAGGATTTGAATCTTTTTTCTGATGTCACTGTTTGTAGGTGCGGCGTCACATTTCACATCACATAAACTTGATGGCAGAATGAAAAGAGTTCCTGAAGACACAGAGATGGACGTGGACACTGAGGACAGTGACACCTCAGGATCCAGGGACCAGAGTCAGGAGGTCACCAGCAGAGGTCAGTGTGAGTGCAGCGGCTGCTGTAGTAATGTTGGAAACCTCTGATCTCCAGGTGAAATGACTGACTTTTAGCCACTGTGCTGCCCCCCTCTGGTGAGGCACAGCTGTCAGCAGCCTGTCCTCCCTTCTTTCCTGTTTAATTTGAGCTTTTGTTTCTGTAGAGCATGATGATGTCAAACACAATCATCGATGGAGAAAGAAGATTAAAGCTGGCAAGTCCCTCAGATTCTTGTTGCACCTTCTCTGCACAGAGTTTCTTTTTTCTTGTTGCACCTTCTCTGCACAGAGTTAAATGTCCTGAACACAAAAAAAAAAAAATTTCTGCCCCTGTAAAATGTCCTGAACACAGTGTATTTTGCAGAAGAAAAAATAATTCTGCCCCTGTAAAATGTCCTGAACACAAAAAAAAATTAAAATCTGTTTCTGCAGCATTCCCGCTGATGTTCATCAACCCTTTCCATAGAAGTTCACCTGTGGACACAGTCAGACCAGAGACGGTTCCTGAGTCTGACTTTGAGGAGATCACATCTGCAGAGCTGGAAAATGTAAACACAACAAAGCTACAAAATGACATTTTATTACTGCAATACCAGTATGTAACACTAGGTTTGACATAGCAGCTGGTTGGGAACCACTTCACTAGATTAAATGTGAACCTGTGGAATACAGACCCAGCAGGTGGCAGTAATGCTGCCAGTGACGACCAAAGTGGCGGACTTGGGTCCGTGGGGTTTCAGGTTCCAGTCCAGCAGCTGCCATGTTACCTCTGAGGTGCTCTGTTTATGTCTTTGTCTCAGAGCTGTGAAGGTGGACGTCAGATGTCTGCAGACCTCCAGGGTCAGCCAGAGGAAGAAGAAAACAATGGTGGACAAAACTCAGCCACCACAAAGACTGTATCACCTCCAAGGACTCGCTTAAAAATCTCTCGTGCCCAGAAGGAGAAGCTCCTGAACTGGGACTTTCATGTAGCAGCAGAAGAAGCTGAGCAGACGACGCAGCAGCTCAAGAACCAGGTGAAGACTCAACTTTTTAATCTGGCAATAAAGTTCTGGACACAGAAGACGGTTGTCATACCAGGAACATTTTATGTTTTTATCAGGTACCAGCAGAGGCATCTGTGAATGAACCTCAGACAGACCAGGACCAGAACCAGAACCAGAACCAAAGCTCCAGCTCTTTCCACTCAACCTTCCAGATTATCACCAATGCCTTTAGGAGAACGTTCAGTGTGACCAACAGGTCCAGCAGTGTCAGCAATGGAGTGGTCATGTGAGCTTGTTTATCAACAACAACCTTATCAACAGAATTACTGTAACAACAACGTAACAACATTACAACATGACAACGTTGTGTTCAACACCTTTAACCTTTTGACACATGAAAAAAACTTTGTGTTTTCAATATTGGTGTCAACTCTGTGCTAATATTTGGTTATTCTTAGCTAACTTATTGCTTCTCTGCAGCTGTTTCTAAAAGATAGCTCTCAGTTATCTTTTGACTAACATATTTTTACACTTTACTTTCCCTAATTTTTAATTTGTAACTTGTTTTGGCTAACTTTTAGCTATTTTGTTGCTAACCTGTAGTCATTTCTGGGCTAACCATTTTTTATCTTTGTTCATAAGATTTTACTGTTTTTCAGGAGAGCCAAATGTGACGGCAGCGGCAGACCGAGGCCGGTGTCACTGGGAGCCCTCAGCTTCACCTCCGCCTTCAGTGTAGCCTCACACTCTGACCAGGAGACCAACACCGAGGAGAACCCTAATCCCTGCTGGTCGTCTGCAGGCTCCAGTCACGGGAGTGGAGCCCATGACCTGCCAGCTCTGCTGCAACAGGTCTCCCTGAAGAACCAGAGAGGGTCTGGAGGAGTTCCCCCTGATGACATGGGTTCACTGCCCCGTAGGAGAGTGGATCTGTTCTCCTCCTTGAGACTGAGGAGGAGCAGGGAGTCAGAGAGTAAAGGAAAGGAGGTGGAGAAGGAGCCCACAACCATGTTTAGCAACTTGAGGAGCAAAGGTGAGAACAGAGAGAAACTGTTTCAGGGTGTCGTGATCCACAGATGGAATGATTTTAGCTTCAGAAAGAAATAATCTAAAGATAGATATAAACAAATATATTGATAATATAAAATAATAATTATTAAGAAAACTATTTATATTATTCTTATAAAAATGGGTAAAATTCAGTTGCAGACTGGTAACATGGATTTTAGAGGAAATGATTTTATCTTGTTTTTTTTGTTTTCTTTAAATCCAGAGAATCTGGAGTCTGAGGAAAATGAAGACGTGTCTAAGGTTTGTGTCGACTCCAACGTCTGACTTTGGAAACACACTTCATATCTGTGAAAACAAGTGTGTGTGTGTGTGTGTGTTCCAGGTGGCCCAGCAGGTCAAGAGAGAAGAGCTGAAGAGGCTTCACCGAGCTCAGGTCATCCACTGTCTGCTCCCAGATTAGATTAGATTAGATTATGTTATGTGTTATATTAGATGTGTAGGAATTGAACTGGAACTGTTGAGGTACTGTTGGGATAAAACACATTTTACTTGATCAAAGTATTGAACTGGAACTGTTGAGGTACTGTTTGTTCTATTTGAGATAAAACACATTTTATTGAGCAAAGGAAAAGAAGAAAATAATGAAGACCAACGTTAATGTCAAAGTTCTCTGTGTGCGACTCCTTCTGTCTGACAGGCGATCCAGAGACAGCTGGAGGAAGTGGGGGAGAAACAGAGGGAGGTGGAGGAGAGAGGAGTAATACTGGAGAAGGCCATCAGAGGAGAAGCAGGTACAGAGGACCAGGATGGTGTGAAAACCTCCCGTTTCTCCCTGATCTTCACCACCATCATCTTCATCTTCTCATTGATTGCTTTGGTCTTGTCCTTGTTGTGTTTACTTTGACCGTGAAGCTGACGTACTGTGTTCTGTTCTTCTCCTCCTTCCAAATTATTTACTCTAACCTCCCATTATACTCCTCCCTGCCTCCCCCCCACCCTCCACCTCCCAGGATCCTCTTCCTCCCAGTTGGACCACAGTGATGAGGCCCAGCTCTATCAGTCCTGGTTCAGACTGGTTTTGGAGAAGAACAGATTGGCACGATATGAGTCTGAACTCGAGGTTTTGTGAGTGCCTCAAATGTTTGTGGTGAAAAGTGTCCAAGTTAAGTAGTCAGTAGTTCATCTTTATCTCCAGTAGAGGTCACTCATTCCTTCTATTTCAGTGCTCAAGAACTTGAACTGGAGGACAGACAGTGTCGACTGCAGCGAGAGCTGCGATCCCGGATGGCGACGGACGGTGAGAGGCGTTAAAGTTTTCCAGAAGCAGCTTGTGTTAATTATGACGTCACAGTCTGTGGCGTGGACGACCACGTCCACCTGAAAACCAGGCAGAGACGTCACAACACAATAGCCTTCAATGCTAGATCCAGCCTGGTGGTTTACCTTCCACTGGCCTGAGACTCTGACTGAGTCTAATCAAGGATTAAAAATGATGTAGCTGGTTTATGAAACTCCCCTTTTTCCCCCCCAGACACTGAAAAGAGTGCCACGCAGCTCCAGGAGGAGCAGGAGATCCTGACGGAGATCATGAGGACAGTGGAGAAACGGGACATGCTGGTCTCAGCTCTGGAGGAGCAGAGGCTGAAGGAGAAGGCAGAGGACAGAGACCTGGAGAGTCTGGTTCTGTCCAAGGGCTATGAGTTTCACTGGACGTAGGTGATGACAGCTAGACATTAGTGGACACTGGACTTCCCCGAGGACAGAGGTCAGAGGTCAGAGGTCAGGAGACCCTGGACTGTCATGGTCTGAAGGCTGAAGCAGCTCGGCTCAGCTTAGCTTCATGTGTTTACAAGTACATATCACACATCAACAAACTGGGAGGGACAGACAGGTGGGACCGACAGGAGGGTCAGACAGAGGAGGGGCAGACAGAGATGAACCAATAATACTGCCCCCCTCAGGCAGAAAGTGTGAAGTAACCAGGACAGATGGTCATTGGTTGTAAAGTGAGGACGGTTTTGAACATGTTTCACACTGGAACTTTAAAGAACTCTTGTGTTTTAATTCATCCTCAGGGGAGCCTTTCATGTGCTACACGCTGGTGTTAAATTGTTGTGTGTGTTTTGTGTGACTCACTCTTTGGCACTGTGCTGTTGTTTATTTTTATTATTATTATTGTCATTTTAATTTTATTCTTTATGTTCTGAAACACTCAAGAATTTTCTATTGAGACCCAAACAGACACGGAGGAAATGACGTCGTTGTTATGTTGACGAAGACGTTCTGCTGCTGTCACTTTAAATCTGCTGCTGTGGTGGTTGTCAGGGGCTGCGATGTCTCGTTTTTCTACTGATTTCATCCAAGTCAAGCATAGGATGAAATTAATAAACCACCAGAGGGCGACACTTCTGCTTACTTCATTTACTAAATGGAACGTTTATTTATTTTATAACGGACTCACTCACGTTTTGTGAACTTCCTCTTTTAAAGACGTACCTGACAAATACTTCCTGGCCATTACGTCTGGGTCATGTGACCATACGTTGTCAAAAACCATGTTCTGTTCGAAGTCGCCCTCTGGTGGTTCACCACTGCTTGGACAGGTTCCCATCTCCATGTTTGTATTTGTAGTCTATTATTGTGACGTGAACATTGTTGTGTGTACTGCGTGCCCTACGTGGACTCGTCTGTGTGTGTGTGCGTGTGCGTGAGAGCTCGACCACACTTATTTATACCGTCACCGTTTACACAAAGACTTGTTTCGTGTGCTTTGGTTTTTATGCTGATTTTATGTTTTGATTGGAAACAGAACCTTTAATAAAAAGTTTAATTTAAAATATTTTTATGACATTTTACAGGCAAGAAAATAAAGTCATCGTTGCTATTTTATAGGATGACGTCAGTAAATAATATATATTAAAATGTATTTATTATTAAATGTTAAACATAATTATTTGATCGTTCTGATTTTTAAACCAGATTAAACCGCTTTAGCGTGTTCTACGTCACGTAGAAAAGGAATAAATGACAAACGTCACGTCAAAACTAGAACATTCTGATGTAAAACAATGTCAAAGTCATCACTGAAAATCACATGAAAAAGAAATAGAAAATAGAAATATATAATTCACCGCAGAACAATAGAATTGCCGTAGTTCTTTATGACTACATTCACATACGTTTATGATGACGTAATCTGTTGTTTAGCGCCTAAATAATGTACCAGTAATGAACATTCTAGAACGATTCTGGACTTTTAACATATACAAATCCATGAACGTTATAGTTGAAGAACAACCAAACTGACGTCACCGCAAAAGTAAAAACAAATCAAGAAATCAATGAAAAGTCAAAAATATCAGTGAGAACAGTTTTACTAACCCTGTTACTGTGTTTTATTTTATAATTCCTTATTTTTTTAAAAACTTTTTAAAAACTCGCTGTGTTTTATTTTATAATTCCTTATTTAAAAAAAAACTTTTTTAAAACTCAACTACGAACTGCCCACGTACATGGGGGCGTGGTCACGGGCGGAGCCTCATCACAAACTTCGGGAGAAATGTTTGGAATTCCGTTTCCGCTGTAGGGAGTGGACACTGATTTTTTTTCCCTCTATTTGACTGTTTTGCAGTTTTACCCTCTTCTGCTCGGCCGTTTTCTGTGGATTAACTCGGTTATTTTCGGTCGTGTGGACAATGGCCTCCTCGCCGCAGAAGTCTCCTTCTTCCCCGAAGTCCCCGACTCCCAAATCCCCGACCTCCAGGAAGAAAGACGACTCATTCCTGGGGAAACTCGGCGGAACTTTGGCGAGAAGGAAGAAGGCAAAAGAAGGTCAGTTACAACCTGTCACAACACCATGTGAACTCGCTGTAACTAACTAAACTAGTTAACTTTAACCAAAGTAACTATTAACGAGTTCGGTCTGTGGTTCAGCCGATGACTGCGGAAGGTAACCTCGCTGTCAGTCAGTAAAGTTCCACACCTGGGAGTTAGAACGGGACAAAGAATCTTGATGCGCAACCAGTGCGTGTGTCCGTGCGTGTGACGACATCGGTTTCCATGTAGGGAATAAAAATGTGGCGAATCCACCAGCATCCACCACCCCTCCCACTCCCCACTCCCGCCCTCCCCCAGCCGTCACCACACTCTGTGACGTCACTCTTCCGTCTTCACAGCAGCAGTGATAAATAATAATGTTGACCAGGTTATTAAGTTTACATCTGTACAATTACTGCAACTGGATTTCCAGTTGTTTATGTTCAGGTGTGAGTACAGTCAGAACAGCTGTTGATCATCTACTGACATGTTGTAGTTTGTGTAAAACGACTGCAGTATACATGGAACATTCTGTCATAACAGAGACAGACAGAGAGAGAGAGAGAGAGACGTTGGTCCTAGAGACCAGGAGAGGATGCTGGAGGACGGAGACAGACAGACATGGGCTGTGGAGCGCTCTGCCCTCCAGGTAGGGTAGAAGGACAGCAGCAGCAGCAGTGCATCTGTCATCATGTTCTACCTTTAGTCAGTGCTTTGACAGTGTGTTGTTTTGATGCTAGCACAGTGATTCCCAACCTCTGTGCCGTGGAACACTGGAGTGCCGTGAGAGATTGTTAGCTGTGCCGTGGAAAATTACCCAATTTCACTTAATTGGTCACAAAACTATTATTTATTTATTGCAAATTATTTTTCTCTGTTCATCAATGCGTGACAGGCTCTTCTGCTAGGTGGCAGCAGATGGTTATTAAAACTAAAAAAAAAAAGATAAAATTCCTGCCAGTATGTCAGAGTTGTCGTCAACTAAACAGGTGTACATTTTTAGTGCATTTAAACTAGATAAAAATATGTACATTTTTAGTGCATTTAAACTAGAAAAAAAAAAAATAATAACGATTAACAATATTTCATTAAATTTACTTTTTGTTTGGTGGTGTACCCTGGGGTTTTTCCTGACGATGTGCTGTGGCTCAGAAAAGGTTGGGAAATACTGTGTTAGCACGCAGTGATGAAGGAGGAAGGAGGGGAGCAGAGGGAGGAGATGGAATCTGTATGTGTCATTTGTGTTGTTTTCCAGATTTGACATTGTTACATTTTGACTGGTGGTGTGAGATGTTTAATATGTGTGAGTTCACAGAACAGTTTACTAGAACTGTAGTGATGGTGTTGATGAGTTTGAAGAGAAACACGGTTGGAGGGGGTGTGAGGGAGGGAGGGGGCACTCTGCAGGAATATTCAACCCCCTGCACATGTAGTTTTCACTGGTTGCTGGTGTTGATTGAGAGGATGTTCACATCAACGCACACACACACAGATCAGCCGCCTCCACAGGTATCTAATACACACCTCACTCTTGGTTCAGACCTGCTGA
Source organism: Cynoglossus semilaevis (assembly GCF_000523025.1). Taxonomy (NCBI): domain Eukaryota; kingdom Metazoa; phylum Chordata; class Actinopteri; order Pleuronectiformes; family Cynoglossidae; genus Cynoglossus; species Cynoglossus semilaevis. Next base: position 4,315,476 of record NC_024312.1, on the reverse strand, counting down.
GAAACAGGAAGTGACAGCAGTAGTCGTGGCTATGACATCAGCTGCTCAGTACAGAGGCTCTGCTGTGTTGATGGAAGAGTTTAATTCAAACCAGTGCTGTGAACCAGTGAACCGATGGTCTAGTGGACCGATGGTCTAGTGGACCGATGGTCTAGTGGACCTTCTTCATTTGGTCACATGCTCGGCCTGTTGTTCCGACCACAACAATCAAAGTGACAGATTGGTCCTTACCTCTGTGTGTTTCTGCCTCTCTTTCTCCCTCTCTCCCTCCCAGTGTCTGAGCTTCAGGAAGAAGGGATTAATGCCATCAACCTCCCCCTCAGCCCCACCCACTATGAACTGGACCCTGAAGACACCATGCTGGGTGAGAGCTTCTCCTTACTTTACACACACAAACACACGTTCACACTGTAGTCTGAGTGAAGACATTCAGACCAGTGAGTGACATCACTGTGTCAGAACCACACCCAGAACATAAAGATACCTTCTGTTTTCTACTCGTCCTCCAGAGGAGAACGAAGTTCGTACCATGGTGGACCCTAACTCCAAGAATGACCGTAAACTGCAGGAGCTGATGAAGGTGATGTCACTGATGGTTCTAGAGCAGAAGGATCAACATCTGGACGTTGTTTTCAGACGTCTGGCTGTGTGCAGAGGTTTGAGTCCCCAGTGCTGTGCTCCTCTCCTCAGGTGCTGATCGACTGGATAAACGATGTCCTGGTTGGAGAGAGGATCATCGTCAAGGACCTGGCTGAAGATCTTTACGATGGTCAGGTGCTGCAGAAGCTCTTTGGTGAGGAAGTGGACCACACTTTTCGTTAATCCACTGTTTAGTCAACTATATTAGCAGCGTTCTTGTAACATTGCGCTTGTCTTTTAATGCAAAACGCTTGGTCTCCAAGTGGTGGAGAACTGCTCGCCACTTAAATAATAGTAAATAGTAATAGGTCTCCAAGTGGTGGAGAACTGCTCGCAACTTTGTAAATAATACGTTGTTCATAATCAGATAATGAATAAAAGGGAAATAATATGTAAGTTATGCATTCTTTCTGTGCAGCCCGGTACCAATTGACCCATGGGCCTGTGCCAGTCCGCGGCCCATGGGTTGAGGACCACTGTTTTAAGGTGTTTAGACACTGTTCCGTGGACCAGGTTGTGGTGGACTCAACATGTGTTTTCTCTCTCTGTTCTTCAGAGAAGCTGGAAGGGGAGAAACTGAACGTGGCCGAGGTGACCCAATCAGAGATCGCCCAGAAACAGAAGTTGCAGACGGTTCTGGAAAGAATCAACGACTCCCTCAAACTGTCCACCAGGAACATTCGCTGGAACGTGGACTGTAAGAACCACTGTCATCAGTGGTGTTGTTTGTCCAGAAGGTGGAGCTGTTTCAGTTTATGTGTCACATCTCTAATTTATTTATTTTTGTTTGTCCAGAAGGTGGAGCTGTTTCGGTCTATGTGTCACATCTCTAATTTTTTTTTTTTTTTTTTTCTTCCCTTTTAGCTGTTCATGCCAAGAGTATAGTGGCCATCCTGCACCTGCTGGTGGCGCTGTCGCAGCACTTCAGAGCACCCATCAGACTCCCAGACCATGTATCCATTCAGGTGGTGGTCGTTCAGAAAAGAGAGGGGATCCTCCAGTCCAGACAGATCCAGGAGGAGATCACCGGCAACACAGAGTGAGAACCTTAAATACTGACTCACAGTTTGGCCTGTCTGTTCTGAACCGACCCCGACTCTAACACGGTCCTTTGGTTGGTTGTAGCGGTGGACAGTGTTCTGGTTGTTCAGTGACACTGACCAAAGCTCAGTTTTTATCAAACGTCCCACAGTGAGACGTGTCCTCTTACATTTGTCTCCTCTTTTTTTTGAAGGGCCTTTTCTGGCAGACATGGTGAGTTCTTTTGACTTATCCTTTATCATTTCAGGGTTACTTCAATGTCAAAGTTCAGTGAATATCCCTGATTTATTTTTCCCTCACTTCTTTTTTGAATTCCCTACTTGATGAAAAGGTCTTTGAACATGTAGAACATGTAGAGAACATTTTTGACGCTCATCTCCTTCCACAGAGCGCGACGCCTTCGACACCCTGTTTGACCACGCCCCAGATAAACTCAATGTTGTCAAAAAGGCAAGTGTAACATGGACTCTAACTGGTTTGAACCCTAACCCTTTGACCTGTTGGTAAAAGACTCTACTGTTAGCTTTTTTTTGTTGCTTTAATGCTATTTGTACTTTTTCCAGACTCTGATCACATTTGTGAACAAACACCTGAACAAGCTCAACCTGGAGGTGACAGAATTGGACACACAGGTATCACAAACACCGGTCCTCCATGATAAGTCAGCTTTAACAGACTGTGAGGAGGTTGTCAGTGACTGACACTGTTGCCTTGTCAGTTTGCAGATGGAGTTTACCTGGTGCTGCTGATGGGGCTGCTGGAAGGCTACTTTGTTCCACTCTACAACTTCTTCCTCACACCAGAAAACTTCGATCAAAAGGTAAAAGATGTGACAGACAGTCAGTCTGTCGGTTAGCTTTTTGGTGTTGTACTGACAACCTCCAGCGGCTGCACAAGCCCCTACTACAAGAACCTGGTGGTGTCTGTGACGGTGACGTCCATTCCTGGGACACAGACCAGAGTTTTGATGGAGCCCAAACTGAGGAGGTTTTTCTTCTTCTCTTCTCAGGTCCACAACGTCTCCTTCTCGTTTGAGCTGATGCAGGATGGAGGTCTGGAGAGACCAAAGCCCAGACCTGAGGGTAGGACCTGTGTGTCTGCAGTCACACCTTTATTACTGCATGGTCTGCTTGAACATTGTGGGCTGATTGAAGCTGGTCTTTGGACCAGACCGGGGCCTGGAGCCTTATGTTTCCCCATTAGCTGTGACTTGGTCTCTCATCTTTTCTCAACTTCTTCCCTTTCAGACATCGTCAACTGTGACCTTAAGTCCACACTTCGTGTCCTCTACAACCTTTTCACCAGTTACAGGAATGTAGACTGAGTGCCCCCTGCTGGCCGCATTAGAGAAGTGGACCCTAACAAGATTTCAATGTAACGTGTTGTTTTTTTCCTCTAAACACACGCCCCTTATGTTTGATTCTGCCCAGTCTTTTGTCTGGGGAAAGTCATCACTACACTACAACTCCTTTTTACAGCTAAAAGAAAGTGTTATATTTATTTTTTATTGTATGTTTTCTTTTCATCTTAATCTAATTTTCTTTTTTACTGATTTCTCTGCTCCTTATTATCATTTGTCTTAATTTTCAGTTATTTTTCAACTTTCTGCTCCTTATTATCATTTGTCTTAATTCTCAGTTATTTTTCAACTTTGTTGGATGATAAAAGTTTATAAAATTGGACCAACTTTAAATCCAAAAAATAGTTCACTATATGGACCAACTTTAAATCCAAAAAATAGTTAACTATATATTGGATTAGATTAGACCTGGATGACTGAGAACCCACACAGACCCAACTCCAAAAGATTCCAAATCTAGGTGCTGCCATCTAGTGGTGGTGGCATCATCATTTATCATTTGTCACATTCAGGTAATTTTTTTTAATTTTAAAATGCATCATCATTTTCATGAAGTTTATAAAGTACTTGGTGACAGTTTAAAATCCTTCTTTAGGATTTATTGCAATGACACAAGCTGACCAGAGGAGGCAGCAGCACAGGTCTTATTAGACTGAGGTTGATGTTGAGAAAATAATTAATTGCCTGTCAAATTAAAATGTTGCGAATGCTTTTAAATACAATTGTTATGAAAACATTTTTTATTTTATTTTAACTTTTTTCTTTTATTTTACGCTTTATAATTATTATTTACTTTCATTTTATTCATAATATTTTCCGTTCATTTCTGCCAAACAACTATTTCATTGAGTGAATACATCAGAGTGTTCAATCGAAACTCACTTCTTCACTTTTATGTTCTGTGTGTGTGTGTGTGTGTGTGTGTGTGTGAGGGGTGTGTGCGCGCACTTTGTGTGATGCTTTTTGTCTATTAAACATAAACCGACCGACTGAGTGGTTTAGTTTAGTAAGAGATAAAGACTGAACGATATGGGGAGGACGTTAAGACGTATTTTACTACATTTCTGTTCTGACATTTTTATCAACAGATGAAAAAACATACTGACAACAAGGTGTCTGAGGTCACATCTGAGGTCAGACAGTTGACCTGCAGGTCACTGAGAGAGACGGAGAGAGAATTAATTTCATGTTGATGAACCTGGTCTTAGTCTCATAATAAAACTCACTTCTCTCTGCCCACCAATAATATCGACCCACATTGGCATAATTGTGTAATATCGATTAAAATTGTTATCAGTCTTTCCTCCGATAATCAAAACCGATAACGCGATGCCTGTGTTTCACCCTGATGGTGTGACCTAAAAATCGTTTTGAAGTGAAAGTGAAAGTAAAATACTGTCATCGTGACACGTCACACGGGAAATTAAGTGTTTGGACAATATTGGCAAAAAGTGAATATGGGACATCCCGAGTTCTACCCTTTGTTTTTCCTCATATGGTCTTCAACTACTTTGACCCGAGTGACCCCTAAATTACCACAATTTAAACTCATTCTTGAAAATCATGGACAAGAGTTTTGGTCGCGTCACTCTTTTTCTTTTTTCGTCATGGCAGACCCTCCCCCCCCTCTTTTCCTCTCTCTCTCTCCCTTTTACACACAGGATGACGCCACCCTCTGTTCCCCCTCCCCCCCCCCCCCCTCCCTTCCTCTTTCTCTCTCCCCCCCCCCCCCCCCCCCCCCCCCCC
>NC_024312.1:4306008-4310670 GCF_000523025.1 Cynoglossus semilaevis | reverse complement strand
CCGCACATATTTGGCATCCTTGGAGAGACGCTGCACATTGACTCACTCAGCGGTTTTCACACACGGAAACAAAACAAAAACAACGGAACCAACAGGAAGGAAGTGTTCGGACCCACACCCACGGCTCCTGCCCGGCGCTGGAAGCGGCTCGGATCAGCGGCAAAGTGCCGGGAATTCACCCCAGAGATCAGTCGCACGAATCCGGGTAAGTTCCCGAGGAGTAGCCCCCTTCTTCCTTTCTCTCTCCGGGTCTGGAACCTTCCTGGATCTCCGTGATCCCGGTTCTTCTTCTTGGGAATGACTGAAAAAAAGATGGTTTTGAAGCACGTTGAGTTTAAATTTACACACAAACATATTCACGCACGGCTGTTTTGAAACAAGTCCAACAGGCGGATGGTTGTTCGATCCCCATCCCTCCCTCTCTCCCTCCATCCCTCCCCCTCTCTCTCTCACTCCTCTCCCTAAAACCAAACCTTAACATTCCCTCATTTTCTGCCTAAATATGAACATTTGACACCGACAGTATCGACAGGACGACGATCCCGAGAGTGAAATGTGACGCAAATGATGTGAGGCGCGGATTTAGAGAGAGAGAGACAAAGCAGGGGAGAGAGAGAGTGAATGAGGGACTTGTTGCATCGGCGGGTTTTTTTTTTCTCTTTTCCAGGTTCCAGGCCCAGGGGCTGATAACACGCACACGCGTAACACACGTACAGCAGCGCCGGTACGCACGCGCAAAGAGCAGATTAATAAGATGAATAGAGAGAGAGAGAGAGAGATACTGCTGCTGAACAGGGAATGTTTTTAATTAATTTCTATTTTGTTTGAAGATTTGTTTCTTTGATCCTGTGTCCGTGGACTAAAATGTATTTTATTGATTTATTCTTTATTCACCGTAGAATTTGTCACTGTTTCGTCTGTTGTCACTGAAACAATCAGAACACACGCCTTTCACCAGTTGACCACCAGTTGAACTCAAGAACCTGACGGGAATTGGTGACGGTTCTGACTTTTCCTCGTTCTTTCTATCTCACTCTGGAGATTGTGAAAGGTCAAAGGTCAGCAGCTTCCGGAATCGTCCGTCTTGACGTTCAGCCCTGGTTCGTCGGTCGTTCACTGTGTTTTACACTGAGTGCTTTAACATCTGACTAACGTTGTGGTGTGTGTGTGTGTGTGTGTGTGTGTGCAGCCCTAAAACTCCACAATGTCATAATAATGAGGGGGGGCAAATGACAGCTGAGTGTGTGTGTGTGTGTTTGTTAATGTGAATTGTGCTGCAGACTTTGATGTTGTCTTTGTCAAAACATTTATTTGGACTTTGTTAAAAATCTTCACATTAATCCCAGCTCTGGGTTCAGACCATGTCACTGGTTGAACTGGGAAAAGACCAGACTTCTGTTAATCTGGTGCCACACCTGACAGTCCTCACCAGCACAGCTTTACAAGTATGTGTGTGTGTGATTGTCTTTTTCTGCTTCAGTAAGTGGACAAACTCAAACACACACACACACTGAACACACACTGTGGTTGCCCCCCCCCTCCAGTCCGTTGACATCTGTTGTTAGTGTTCGTAGCTGTGCCTGTGGACACTGAGGAAGTGTGTGTGCACATGTGAGTGCATGTATGTAACTGTAGTGAGACAGTGGAGGAGAAGGAGGTGAAGGGAGGAGAAGGAGGTGAAGGGAGGAGAAGGAGGTGAAGGGAGGAGAAGGAGGTGCTGGATGCTAATCCTGTCCTGTAGCCAGGACAAGACTAAATTATTTTTTTAATGATTCTGATATTTCTGTTGGTCCCTGAATGCCCCTTGTGTTTCCTATCGTACCTGTTACGCACACGCCACTGAGTCGGCCTCTAATAAAATACACATATATGTTGAAGGCTGTCGTTTGTGCTGCAGATACTGCCCTCTGTGAGCACACACCACTCTGTGCTCTTCCGTTTGTATTTACTCCGTGGAGCAGGTGCCTCGGTGCAGGTTGACTGTCTTCATCTCCAGGACCAGTTTGTTGTTCCAGCTGTGAAAACTGGGCCGGTGGTTCTGTTGTGGGGAGGGGGGGGGACATGATACTTTGTCGTTTTTAACAAAACTGAACAAATTCATCATCCTGGCTTTGGGCTGCAGTAACAACCTGACACCAGGATGTGTGTGTATTACTGTGGCCTGGACTGGACCACAGTAATACACACCTATTGAGTGTGTGTGTGCTTGGGTGCACTTAACCAATGCCCCCCCCTTCACTTCTTATGGTTTGTCTTGTCATTACTTTCTGGGATTAGCTGCAAGAATTTGATCTGTTTTTTTGAGAGCAAGTCATGTGACCTAAAGATTCTGAGACGAAAACTTTAGCTAAAAGTCTTAAATCAGAGTGAAGTGGAATGAACAGGTGGCTGCTGGCGACACCTGCAGGTTGTTCCTCATAATCCTGTATGTTGGAAAAGAAAGAAAAAGTTGAACTTGGAGTCGATGAAGATGTTTGAGATGATTTGGACATCATTTTTAACTAACGGCTAACCTTTAGCTGTATTTGAGGGAAGTTCAGCTACAGCTTGGCTAACATTAGCGGAGGTCACAGTTGGTGCTAACGTTTAACTCCTGCTTATGTTTTCAATCCAAATTCATTAGCTGAACTGTTGGGCTAACTTTTAGATCACATTATTAGAGATGAGCAGTTTGTCTGTAGCAGCTGAGAAGCTTCATCAGGACAACAATGAAGTGTGGGGGGGGCGCTGGGAGGGGTAGTCATGGGGGAGTGAGGTGGTGGTGGTGGTGGTGGGTGGGGCTAGCTTTGTTTAGGTGATGGGGTGAACAATAGGCATCCTCATGGGTGTGTGTGTGTGTGTGTGTGTGGAGTCGACTGTGAGGCCAGTTCAGACTTGTCTCTGCTCAGGGACCAGACTCAGGAAACTGGATTACTGTGGTAATCTGACTAATCTGAACAGAACTGGACAAAGACGTCCACATTAATCTGTCCTTTACACACAATCGGTTCCAGATCTTTCTTTCACAATTCCCCATACAAAGTCCGGATCTCAGAGCGACTGATTGGCTGCGTCAGGATCCAGGTCATGGTCCTGTGTCCTGGGAAGGGAACAGGAAGGCTAGATTACAACTACGTCCGGCTGAGGGTCCGGATCCTGAGGAACAGACGGGACAAACATCCGAGCTCTCAGAGTCGGGAACTGTTTTCTGCTGTGGTCTTTGTTATGCATTCACTGATGACTCATTGATGTTGTGTGTGTTGGTACCGATGTTGGTACTGATGAGGTTTCTTGTTCCGTGGTTGACATGGCGTCACATGGTGGTCCACATGGTGAAATCCAGACCTAAACTAGTACAGAGCCTCCTCCATGAGTTACTGATGATGTCAGCGGTTCCTGCAGCTACATACACCCACGTGGAACAAACTTTCAGGGTTAGGCTCCGCCCCCCCCCCCCCCACCTGACCTGATTCCATCATGTTAGTATTGTTCCAATGAACTTTGGACCACATCAGAACCAGGTTTTAGGGTCGGAGAAATGCTTGTACAGAAGAGAAAGTTGAAAACTTTTTTTTCACTAAAGACACTAAAGATCAGAGAAATTGTTTGAAAACACACACACACACCCTTGTCCTGCAGCCGTCCGTCCGTCTGTCCATCCGTCCGTCTTTGCTGAAGTCTAAAGTTTTCTCTCTGTTTCTCTCCGTATGTTCCACAGGTTCCCTGGCCTGACCTTTGACCTTTGACCTTGGACCTTCTTCTTCTTCTGCTGTCAGTTTTTTTCTGACATTTTCCATTTAGCGCGGGTGCTATCAGCTACAAAAGTTGTAAAATAGCGTTAGCTGCCAGGATGGATCGCAGCAGCTGGAGCGGCAGTGAGAGTCCTGGAGAAGACATGGACAGACTGAGTGACTCAGGTGGAGATAAAACCATGGACGGCGACCCTGAGGGTGTCTGGAGCCCCGACATCGAGCAGAGCTTCCAGGAGGCCCTGGCCATCTACCCCCCGTGTGGAAGGAGGAAAATTATCCTGTCGGACGAAGGGAAGATGTACGGTGAGTGACGTACCACAGACTAAAACCTGAAACTGAATCAGTCACACAGTAAATGTGACCTCTGCTTTTAACTTATCATCAAAGTCAGTGAGGGGGGGTGGGGTGTGTGTGTGTGTGGGGGGGCAGTGTTAAGCCCCCCGGGGAGCAGTGTGTGCCTTGCTCAGAGCACCTCGGTGGTAACCTGGCAGCTGGTGGACTCGAACCTGAAGCCTTCCGCTTCCTTAACCACCAAGCCACCACTGGCTCTGAGGAAGAACAACTAGAACTGGGAGGAGTCCCCGCGAGACAGGTGGAGAGGGTGGGGCCGGCACCAGGGGGGGAACATGGGAGGAAGGAATAGGTGGAGGAGAGACGGGAGCTGAGGGAGAATCACAAAAAAGGCAAAGATGTATATGAGTGTGTGTGTGTGTGTGTGAACTAATAAAGTGATGAACAGATGGTCCTCTGGCTGCCACCAGCTGTGCCCCCTCCCCTCCTCGCTTGTCCCTCCCTCCCCCTCCCCCTCTCTTTGCTCAGTTCTCTCTCCTGATTCTCTTCAGAACCAAATCCCAGCAGCAGCAGCAGCTAAAACAGCTTTAAAACAGCTGTGGCTCCCGGACCGATCACCTGTTAAAAAAAAAGGGGTTAC
>NC_024312.1:4305273-4305984 GCF_000523025.1 Cynoglossus semilaevis | reverse complement strand
TGTTACAAACACAGGTGTTACAAACACTGGTGTTACAAACACTGGTGTTACAAACAGACGTGTTACAAACAGACATGTTACAAACACAGGTGTTACAAACAGACGTGTTACAAACACAGGTGTTACAAACAGACGTGTTACAAACACAGGTGTTACAAACAGACGTGTTACAAACACAGGTGTTACAAACAGACGTGTTACAAACACAGGTGTTACAAACAGACATGTTATAAACTGTTGTGTTACAAACACCAGTGTTACAAACACAGGTGTTACAAACAGACATGTTATAAACTGTTGTGTTACAAACACCAGTGTTACAAACACAGATGTTACAAACAGACGTGTTACAAACACAGGTGTTACAAACAGATGTGTTACAAACAGACGTGTTACAAACGCAGGTGTTACAAACCAAATCAAATTTGAACAGCCTCCTCAGTTATGACGTTTTTTTGTCAGTCAGGGATCAAAGAGAAAACTCCTTAATTCTCGTTTATTATCGGGGGTCCCTGAAACAGGGTTTCATTTCCTGTGTTTTTGCAGATGGAGGTTTTCCCTCCGTTTCTGCCTCCGCCCAGATCAGCCTGCAGAAGGAGACGGTGGTTTGTGTCACAGTTAATGACCATCTGACTTTGGCCTTGAAGTCTTACACTGGGCAAGGAGAGAAAAGAGAGGGAACAGAAGGGAAGCCCATTCACACTGAGGGGG
>NC_024312.1:4285612-4305246 GCF_000523025.1 Cynoglossus semilaevis | reverse complement strand
CCCCAGGGTTAGCGAAGGATGATAATTCACCGTTAAGACTCTGAGAAAGACCAGCTGGCCCCTCTGGAGTCAGATGTCAGCCCCCACAGCCAGGGCCCACGCTGTCTGTGTGTGTGTGTGTGTGTGCGTGTGTGTACTGGCACCCCTGCATGTATTTACATGTATGTGTGTATTCATGTGTGCCGTTGTCAGTGGCAGCTTTTGATTGGTGGAGGGAAAACACCTGCAGGAGGAGCTGTAGATTTTATCAGTCCCAGCTACCAGGACCAGAGTGGTCACAGAACACACACACACACACACACACACACACACACCATCTGCTTGCTAGTTAGAGCTATTGTTGAGAGCCATTTGGAGAGTGCATGCAGGTTTTGGCTTTGTGCTGATCTTGACCGTGGGTCGGCCAGCTGGCCTGACGTTGGTTTTCCACTTGGTCGGAACAGAAAGAAAAGAAAAGACAGAAAAACAGGCCATGATACAGAGGCTGAGCAGCCAATGAAACGACAACATGAGCTGGACGTGAAGGTTGAGAATGAATCAGATCAGTTCAGACTTTGATGACATCACTGTTTCACTCGTCATCTACAGCAGTGTTTCCCAAATATTTTGGACCCATACTTTAAAAGTCACAAACCTTTGCGACACCAAGTCAATAGACATTATTCGTAAACTCCTGGGAAACATGATGCGAGACGACCCAAAAAAAATCTCTTGTGAACCACCTGAGGGTCACGACCCAGACTTTGGAAAAACAACAGGGATGTTGCTGCAGTAGAGACAGTTGGAGTTTTCACTTTCCTTCATTTTTCTGGAGTTTTTTCCCAGATGAATAATTCCATCATTTGGATTAGTCACAGATAAAAACAGGTGAGAAACACTGACACCTATCTGCAGGAATGGGTCAGTGCCTTCACTGCAAATGAATCTGTTTGTTAAATAATCCATGTGCTGCACTGTGCTAACCCACACGTGCACTGATTCAGGCACGCACATGTTTCCCTCACACACACACACACACACACACACACACACACACACTCAGGTTTGTTTCCTCCTCCTACACCGGCCACGTCACGCTGAGTCTGCTGTGCTCTCCATTCAACGGCCCTGCATTGTAACTGTGTGTGTGTGTGTGTGTCAGCACAGGTACAGCTGCAGCCTGCTGGTTCCTTTAATCAGGGACAGCCAGTCGGCATGAATGCATGTATTGTTGGCTCGTGTGTATTCAGGGCTGCGGTGTTCATGTGATTGTGTGTGTGTGTGTGTGTGTGTGTGAACGACGTCACATCAATACTGTGTTCTGTGTTTTCTGCCTCCAGGTCGAAACGAGCTGATAGCCCGATACATCAAGTTGAGGACAGGAAAGACGCGAACCAGGAAACAGGTGATTATTAACACATCACAGCTCAGACTGTCCCTGAACACATCACAGCTTAGACTGTCCCTGAACACATCACAGCTCAGACTGTCCCTGAACACATCACAGCTCAGACTGTCCCTGAACACATCACAGCTCAGACTGTCCCTGAACCCTAACCTGAGTTAACAGGGTCACAGCTGAACAGAAAGTGAGCAGAGCTTTTGCTCCACACACACATTTTAACATCACGTGAATGAAGTTCCATGTTTGAGTGAACGGAGTCAGTGTCGACTGAACAACAACATGGTGACTTGAGAAAAACGTCCAGTTAGGGTTAGTCTGATTCAGGTTTTTTCTTTTGTTTTTTATTGGTTGAAGAAAAGGAAAAAAAAGTGTGTGTTTTTCTCTGTTTGTATGTGAGTGTGTGTGTACGAGAGAGAGAGAGGGAGAGAGAGAGAGACTAAGCCTCTTCCAGTGTAGCAACAGGCTTTTCATTACCATGGCAACTCACTGTTTGGTCCTCCCCCCTCCCTTTTTTTTTACCTCCCCTGCTCCCTCTTTCTCCCTCGTCTCCGTCTAGGTTTCCAGTCATATCCAAGTTTTAGCCCGAAGGAAATCCAGGGAGTTTCAGTCCAAACTAAAGGTAAAACCAGATCCTGGTTCCATCCCAGTCACCAACTCAGACCTGGTCCAGAGACTCAGACTGAACACCATGAGCTGGACTTGGTCCAGACTGGGTCACATGACCTGGAAATAAAGTTTAGACCCAGAGGTCAGAGGTTGACCACTGGTCAGTGGTAAAAAAAAAATCTGTGATCTCAGCAAAACATTTTAAAAAAGCTCCACCTACAGACGCTGTAGAGTATTACAGTCACTGATTCTAAAGGGTCCACCAGCAAAAACCCCCCCCCCCCCTCAGAAGACCTGACCCTGAACATGTCAGTCTAAGGCAGAGGTGCCCAATACGTGGATCAGGGTCCACCAGTAGATCGCAAAGGCAGTACTGGTGGACCATGAGCAATAACATAAATCTTTTTAATTAAATCTCTAGAACTAGATTAGCAATAATACTGTCTGACATGACTGGAACAGAGACCAGTGTAAAGGTCATGGAGGTCATTCCAGTGACAGTGGTCCCTGAACTCTGACGGTGTTTTCAGGACCAGAACACGAAGGACAAAGCCCTTCAGAGCATCTCGTCCATGTCCTCAGCTCAGATCGTCTCAGCCACAGCCATTCACAGCAAACTGCTGCCAGGACTGGTCCGGAGCAGTTTCCCTGCCAATGCACAGGTACAACACACACACTCACACACACACACACACACACACGGCCTTAGTGTACGTCCTGATTGAACTGAAATGCCCATTGTGTGTGTTTTCAGCTGTGGCAGGGCGTGATACCAGGGGGTCAGTCCAGTTCCACCACAGAAGAGTAAGCCACGCCCACCTTGAACAATCAATCAATCATCTCTTTTCACCTGATATTGATTTCTCTGTTGCTCTCACACACGGACAAGACACCGTGTGATTTTACCTCCAGATAATTTTCAGAAGTTTTTAAATTTTTGAGCACAGAGACTCTCTTGACCTGTGACCTGTGACCTGTGTGGACAGACCACAGATCCGTCTGACTGTGTCTCCCCCCTCTGCTCTGCTCTCTCTCTCTCTCTGCCTCTCAGCATCAAGCCGTTCTCTCAGCAGGCCTTCCACGTGCAGACAGCAGGAACCACCACCATCTCAGGTGAGAGGGAACATGGAACCGTTACTGTCTCCTCTGTCTCTGTCTCTGTCTCTGTCTCTGTCTCTGTCTCTGTTAGCGTCCTGCAGGACGGCTCTCCGGTGGGTTTTACAGAGTGTCAGAAAAGACAAGAAGAATTACAATAGGTGTGTGTGACCTCTGCTAAGAAGAAGAAGAAGAAGAAGAAGAAGAAGAAGAAGAAGAACCAGCCAGAATCCAGAGAAACTCATCCAACAGAACCCGACCATAGGAAGAATGTGAACTAGACTAAACTGTCCTGACGGAAACCGTTCAAGGGTTTTATTTAGTGGAAATACAGCTGCTAAAAAGAGCACAGAGCCTCACCGTTGGAGCAGCTGTACACCTCCAACTAGTTCATCTAAACACACCTGAAGATTTACTACTTCAATCTTCTAGTTCATCTAAACACACCTGAAGATTAACTACTTAAATCTTAAAAGTGTGTGTGTGTGTGTGTCTCTGTGTGTGTCTTAGCAGTTTTCGAACCTCCCACCGCGGCCCAAACACACAGAGAGCCCGCGTGGCAGGGTCGCTCCGTCTGCACCACCAAACTACGACTGGTGGAGTTCTCATCGTTTCTGGAGACACAGAAGGAGCAGGAGGCAGTAAGTGTCTCACACACACACACAGAGACTCCTCAGTTCGTCTTCTTCACCTGACCTGTCTCTCTCCGTCCTCAGTACAACAAGCATCTGTTTGTGGACGTCAGTCAGAGCAGCCCCGGCTACAGCGACCCCCTGCTGGAGTGTGTGGACATCAGGCAGATCTACGACAAGTTCCCTGAGAAGAAGGGCGGCCTCAAGGAGCTCTTCAGCAAAGGGCCGCAAAACGCTTTCTACCTGATCAAGTTCTGGGTGAGATCAAACTCCATGACGTCGACCGTGTTTCTTCTGATCACCACTAGAGGGCCTTGTTTCGTTTTTCCTGTGTTTTCACACTCGGAGCCAGATGTCTTTGTCTGCAAGCGTAGGGTTGCGAGTGTGAGTGTGTGTGTGTGTCCTCTCTGTCCACCTGGGATACGGAGGTGGGGAGTTGATAAACGCACGGTGGCTTTGTTTGAACACCTGCTCCCTGCCCTGCTGGCTGGTTGCTCCAGCTCCACCTTCCGGTGTGTGTGTGTGTGTGTGTGTGTGTGTGTGTGAACCACAGAAATCTGGACTCGGGTGAATTTGCTGTTAGGGATCGGGGCAGTGTGAATGTGGGTGTGAATGGTTATTTGTGTCTATGTGTTGCCCTCTGATTGAAAGGGTGCCATCACCTGGTGACTACTGGGATTGGCTTCACTTCTGCTTAATATTAAATATGTAAAATATTGATTAAACATTTACGCAGGTTTGAAATAGAACTGTTATACACAAGAATCAATAAATTATTAAATAAACCCAAAGCCTGTTCTGATTGGACCTCAAGCCCCGAACCTTACCCTCAGCCTCACCCTGACACAACCTAACGCAGTGATTCCCAACCTCTGTAGAGATCATTAGGTGTGACGCGGAAAATGATCCAGTTTCACCTAATTATACCTAACGCAGTGATTCCCAACCTCTGTTTCACCTAATTGGTCCAAAAACTATGATTGACCTCTGACCTCTGCTTCCCTCAGGCCGACCTTAACTACAGCGGACAGGACGATCCTACGGCGTTCTACGGAGTCAGCAGTCAGTACGAGAGCTCGGAGAACATGACCATCACCTGCTCCACTAAGGTCTGCTCCTTTGGCAAACAGGTGGTGGAGAAGGTGGAGGTCAGTGGATCCTTGTCTATTCTTTCTCTGACTTTCTGAGACCTAAAGTTCTGCTCCAGGGTGAGAACAGTTTTGGTTCTTCTGTATTTTTAACATTTTCTACTCTACGTCTCACAGACAGAATACGGCAGGTTTGAAAACGGACGCTTCGTCTACAGGATCAGCCGTTCTCCCATGTGTGAATACATGATCAACTTCATCCACAAACTCAAGCACCTGCCTGAGAAGTACATGATGAACAGTGTCCTGGAGAACTTCACCATTCTGCTGGTGAGGACGGTCGGGGTGTGTGTGTGTGTGTGTGTGTGTCACATCTGTCACCTGTGTTTGGACCTCCCTCTTCTAACTCTGTGTGTGTGTGTGTGTGTGTGTGTGTGTGTCCATCCAGGTGGTGACCAACAGAGACACTCAGGAAACCTTGCTGTGTATGGCGTGTGTGTTCGAAGTGTCGAACAACGAGCACGGAGCGCAGCATCACATTTATCGACTCGTTAAGGAATAACACACACACACACACACACGCACACGTAAAAAAAAAAATCTACAATCAGGTTTTTCTAGTTGTGGTGGATTAAAAAAACTCCAGTGGAGAATTCGTAGAACTCGACGCAAATCGGTAAAAGAAGCAACGTTTTGAGTTGTTTTACACAAACTCGGAAGAAAAACATCAACATAACAATTTCTCTCCTCTATTAAATCAGTGTGTGTGTGTGTGTGAGTGTGTGTGCGTGTGTGTGTTATCAAGTGCATACTAGAGGTCAGACCCTGTGTGTGATCAACAGGACATAAAAGTTTCAAAGTTCAGAGTCACTTTGAACTGCAATCTTAAGAAAAAAGTAAATCAAGAAAATGAAGAAGAGGAAGAAGAAGAACAACATAAGAAAAATTCACTTTTTACCTTTTGTATTTTTTCTTTAACTAAAAGAAAAGTAACATTAGATTTTAATCCTTGGGAAATTGTTTATAAATAGCAGCATATAAATTGTATTTTAACTCCAGGAACAATTCAAATATATGTTTAATTTTTAATAAATAATAAATAAGTTATAATCATCAAACACAGGCCTGGACAGGCAGCCGTACGTTTCCTGTAAAAAATTTCAAATTAAAAGCATCTCTTTGATTTTCAGCACACTAGTAAAAAGCCCATACGTTCTGACCTGCTGTAGGTTCTAGTTCCTGTGGTGAAACGGTACCTAACGGTTCCTGGTCTGGAGATTACTGAAGAAGAAAATACCAAAAATGTTGAAGTCTACTGTAGCAGGTGTCATTTTCAGCAGCATGAAGTGCCTTTGACTGGAAACGCCTTTTCACTGTGTTCTTTCTTTTACAACTCCCTGACGGTTAGCTGTTAGCTGTTAGCTGCTAGCTGTGGTCAGCAGCAGGTACGACAAAAAAACACAAACAAACAACATGTTATACTATCTATATTTTATATAGAAAAAAAGAACTCATCAGGCCACGTTCAGTACGTCTCATCGACACTAATGTAAATGAGAAGATCATCAGCGAAACAATCGATTCTTTTAAACTGGGTTTGACCTGGATGAGAAGCAACTCAGAGATTTTCTACCTTTGTGCCTCAAATATTCACACCCGTCACCGTGTCAACCTGTCGTGTTCCTACTGTTGGTCTAACAACAAGTGTGAACAGAGATGGTTAAGCAGACGCCCACACCAGCACCAACTTCAAACAACAACCATCTGTCGGCCTTAATCCAACACGTAGTAATAACCCTGTGTCTGGGAACTGACTAGCACCAACGAACCAAAGACAGTCACCACACCAGGCAAAAGAGGAAGTGATTTGTTAGCAGTAACTCAGCAGCTTCTGCCAAATATGTAGACGTTGGTGTGGTTTGCCTTTATTGCCCCCTCTGCCCCACCCCGCCCCGTCCCCAGGTAAACTGCTACAATATTTGGCCCTCAGTTTTAAGTAATGATGACATGAGAACCACCACAAGAAGAAGATGTTGTGAGGACTTGACGGTTTCTCTGTCAATACGGCACATAAATTATGTCACTAAAAAAAAAATCCCAAATATGGCCTTGAATATTTTTCCACTTTAGTGCACGTGCACGTGCAACCTCCCCCCTCACCCTCCTCACCCCCCGTTCAGTGTGTGTGTTTCTGTGTGTGTGTGTGTTGCTGTGCACTGTATGAATGAGGTTTATTCCAGATGTTGTTGTTTACTCGTGATATTCTGATGTTTCATCCAGAAGATTAAAGACGTTTGTAAGACGTGCATCCATTGGTCCACACAGGGCCTGACCTTTTGTGACCTTTCTTTTCTTCCCCCTCATGGCTAAAAGTATGTTAGATATTTTACACTTCTGTAGAGACTTTGTACGTATGATATGCTGTTCAGTTTGAATAAATGCTCAGCTGTGACCTGGACTCTGCCTGCTTTGGTCGGACGTCGCCGACTTTAACATCAGAAATGATTTGTTTGGATTCAGTTAAGAGAAAATCAACTAATAATAACAACGAAACAGCTGCAGTGTGTGTGTGTAAACGGCTGGACATTTGGAGCTGAATTTATTTTATAAATCAAATTAAAAAATGAATTCAGACAATAACATCATATATGACCATAAATAACTAGCGGGTTTATTATTATTATTATTTTCTGGGGCATGGATGACCGTGCAGTTTGTCAGATTTTGGCCAGATGCTGCCATCTACTGGGCTAATAATGATATAACATCAGACTGAAAACATTTTGACCATGATGTTTGATTCTTTTACGTTCTTGCTTTCTTTATTCTCTCTTTCTTGTTTCTTTCTTTCTTTTCTCTGTCTTACTTTTTTCTTTCTTATTTCTTTCTTTTTCTTTCTTTTTCTTATTTTCTTTTTGCTTTTTTTTACTTCTTTTTTTCCCGTCTTTCTTTTTCTTTCTTTTTGCCTTTTTTCTTTCTTTTTTTTATTTCTTTCGTAAACATCTTTTAAACAGATCATTCACATTATGTGTGGTTAGTGATTTCAAGATCTCCAGACCTAAATGCTAGGCTAATGCTACTTTTAGATTAGGGCCACAGCAAAAAAAGACAATAGTTTAACAGCAACAGTTTAGTGAGAAATCTGTGATCAGACCTTCAGAACAGCCATGTCCTCAACATCCCTTCTGTATTTTTTTCTTTCTTTCTTTCTTTCTTCAAAAAAAAAAACAGAAAGAAAGAACAATCAGACTATTCTTGTTATTGTTTGGACAATATTCCTTCACTCTGCCCCACGGACCAGACCCTGGTCTGTGTGAGAACTGAGGACGTGTCAGTGGACATCTGGAGAACGTTACCGTACAGAACAGCACCAACTGTCTTTCTCTTATTCATACCTCATGTAAACAGACTCCAAAAAAGGCGAGGCGGGGGAGTAAAGGAGGGAGGGGCCGGGACACGAACTCAGTTCCATCTCAGAACTCCACTGCTACAAGAAGAGAAGAAAGTTCTGGAGCTAAAATTCAAGACAGCATACAAAAGCAGAAGAGGACCCACGCTGACGCAGCCCACGTGGACTGGTCCACAGCGTATAATAATAATAATTCACAGTTTGTTTTTACAGAACAGTCCGACTCATGTCAGGCCCAGCGGTGGTCGTTCTTTTACTCTCTCTTCTTCTGACTCTGACTGCAGTTCAGGCCCAAGGATCTTCTCAGGACTCCTTCATCATCCAGTACCTGGAGAGGAGGCTGGTGCAGATCGAGGTGGGTCACTGCACACACACACACACACTTGGTCAGTAGTGGTCAGTGAACCCCTGATTTGAACAGGGAGACCAATCTAGTTTAGGTCCAGTTCCTGAAGATGGAACCGCGTTCTGTTTTGCACAGCAGATCTTTAATTTGAGGATTATTTTTTCTTTGCCACTAATCTGTATGCTTGATTGATCAATGAGGAAGAGGAGGAGGAAGAAGGAGGAGGAAAATACACATACGTGCTGTATAAACATCTTCAAACATGAATTGACATGAAAACAGGAGAATAAACCTAGTGGTAGATATCAGTACTGCATCATATTTGTCTGTACACACCCCTCAACAGCCATACTGTAAATGAAAGAGTTGGATCTGGGCTGCACACGTATGTTTGGTCTGATATGTGACCCATGTCATGTGGTGTTTTTGTCCTGTGTCAATCAAACCAGGAGCGTCTGAACCAATGTGAGCAGAACACAATAACCGTCACGCAGAAGACCTATGACCTCTCCTCTGAGGTCAGGGGGTCTCTGTCCTCCCTCACTGCTCTCAGGTAAACTCCCCCATGCACATCCGTACAGACACGCTCTCTGCCCAGGACTTGACCAGTGCTGCGTCCACAGATCGGAGATGAAGAACCAGCTGGACGGTGTGAGCGTACGAGTGGATCGGATGGAGAGAGAGCTGGAGTATCTGGAAAACAAGATTCCCACGCAGGGAGACATTGAGATGGAGGAGGCGCTGCTGGAGCAGCAGATCAAAGATGCTGAGCTGGACTTGTTAAAGACCAAAGCCAAGATCAAAATGGACAGGGGTAAGGAGGCTTCGGTGTCAAAGCTGTAGCACCGTGTGACGGGTGACACATTGGTTTTCAACTCATCTCCAACATCTTCAGACTGCAGCATGGCCCTGAGTCAAATCAAGTCTCTGAAGATTGTGAAGAAAGCTGGAGATGCGTCCGGTTCCTGGTTCAAGGATCCGACGGCCGGATCAGAAAAGGTTCTGTTTTTGTTCCTTATCTGCGCAGTAACATTTCTGTCTTTCTGTCAGTAGTTTACTGTGATGTACGATACGTGTGGATAAACCTCCTGGTCCTGGGCGACTCTTTCAGGTGTACCTGTTGAGTGGATTCTATAACAACACTCTGCTGGAGTACCATTCTCTACACAGCTTCACAGAGAAAAACAGCTCCACCCCAGCAAAGGTGCTGCAGCTGCCGTTCTATTGGCAGGGAACAGGTCATGTGGTTTACAACGGGTTCCTGTACTACCACAAGGCAGACACCCCCAACCAGATACTAAAGGTCAGAGACTCAGGACTGTGTGTTGTTGTAACTATATGTCTATCTATGTCAGGTGGGCCACAATTGGTCCGAATATTGAACAGGGGGGCGGGGTCAGGAACAAAGATAAAGAAAGATAAACAATGTGAAAATGTCATGCATAAAGGCTAAAATGCTGGAATATTGCAGGAAAAAGGCAGAAGTATAATGATAATATGAATAAATTATATAATTTGGAAAAGTTTGCCCATGCCTGATCTATCTGGTCCTGGGACAAACACATGGTCTGTGCAGCATACCGTATCAGCCTGATTTGGTTAGTACAACACATTTAGGGTCAGGGTCAGGGTCAGGGTCAGGGTCAACCAAATGGTTTGTTTAGATGATAGCATTTGCAAACTGCTGCACATTTTAAGATAAAAATAATCTGAAAACCTTGACTAGCATGAACTAATATGAAACTCTGTTGTCTTCCACTATCACACACAGGTGGCGCTGTTGAACACCACAGTGGTGGACAGCACTCTTCTTCCAGGAGCAGGTCGCATTCCAGTCTACAGCCTGAACCCCAACACCTATCTGGACCTGGCTGTGGATGAGCTGGGCCTCTGGGTCATCCACGCCGATGCAGAGTATGAAGGAAAACTGGTCGTTTCCAAACTTGATAAGGGTGAGACTTGACAAACCCGAGCCAGTGTGCTTCTGGTTCTGCTGGTTCTGTTGGGTCAATAATACATGTTGTTTCTACACCTTAGCAAGTCTGGCAGTGGAGTACACCTGGGACACACAGTGTCCAAGCCGTGACGCCGAGGGAGCGTTCCTGATCTGTGGAACACTCTACGTGGTCTACAACACACGCTACGGAGGGCGCTCCACGGTGCAGTGTCTCTATGACATCCACAACACCATCCACAGGTTGGAAGTGATAATATAAATATATATAAATATAAGATATAAAACCAGAGCACAGATGAGTTCCTTCCCACCTGTGGTCTGTCTTTGCAGTGAGGAGAGTCCGGTCCTGTTTTTTCCCAAGCGTTACACCAGCCACAGCAGCATCCACTACCATCCTGGAGACCAGCAGCTGTACGCCTGGGACGACGGCTACCAGACCATATATCACGTAGAGACCATCAGTGACCGGAGAGTTATTTAACAGTAAGGCCTTGACTTTAAAAGTGAGAATTTTTGAAAAGATGTGGGAGAAATAAATCCCTCTTGGAGGTTGGTGGGCCGTACAGATGATTATGTCATGGTCATTGTACCCCCCCCCCTCATCCCTCCCAATTCAATGACAATAATTTACTATTCTACACAACAAAAAAGAGCATTAATGCTAACATGTTTCCTGTTAACTTCAGCCATGGGCAGATGGAGTAGGACAAGATTAGCTTGAGGGCTGTTTTATTTTTATTTGGGTTGCAATTTTATTGTATCTTTTCCTCTTGTGAAAAAGATTTCTTCCCTGTCAGGTTTTATTCAGTTAGGGCTGATTTGACTCTGTTTGACTCTGTTTCCATGTATTTGGTTCTTTTCCAGAAAACAAATAACCATGGAACCTGCGTTAGAACCAAGGACTGGACTGCTTTTGTTTTTTGTTTTGTTTTTATTTTCATGTCATTGTTGAATAAAGTATAAAACTATATTAATACTCCCTATTTTCACTCAAACGTTGGCTTATTGACTCACACTGACCAGTCGTTTGACAGTGACAGTAATGACCGGGCGGTTTCATGGCTCGCTTTGACAAATGAACGCACACAATGCTACACGCTAAACCAATCACAGCCAGAGGAAGGCGGGGCCTCTTCAATCTCCAGGGGCGGGAAATAGTGCAGCGTCAACTGAAGGCGACGAAACTGGAGGAAGAGGCTCGTTTTTTGTTGTCTTTTTTGTCGTTTGTGATTGTAAAAGGATAAGGAGAAGAAACAACAACAGCGCCACCACCAGACGACGCAGTGTAAATCTGCACTTTGATGATTTTGGCTTCGCTGGAGGAGAAACGTCATCATCGATACAGCGAATACAGGTGCGACACAAACATATATATATATATGTCTCAGTAAAGTAACACAACAAAAATGCTTGTATTTTAGAGTCCTCACAAGTCAGTAATACCTGTTTGGCGCAGCTTTAAATGTATGTGACGTCACTTTCAGCTTCAGCAGATTTGTGGCTAACACACAGCATTCCAGAGGAGGGCAGTTATTTATAGTTTTTCTGGACCCAGTTTTTTTGGCTCAGCAGTAAATGCTGCTGACTTTGGCTTCAGAACGCTCTCTGTCTCAGGCCTTTGGAGAAAACAGAAACTCGAACAGTAGAACAGAACCAGTTCATCTCTGGCCTCAAAGTGAGGCCCTGGGAGGGGATGAGAGAAGCAGTGAAGCACTATGGGATGGCACTGTGAGGACCAGAGGGAATAAATTTGAAAATTAAAAGTAATATTTCACTCACAAATCAAATAATAATTTGAGATTTAGAAGTTGTGTTTTTGTCCTGGTGTCAATAAAGTATGGACTCTATTGTTTATTAGTCAACACTCATTATTTTAATAATACTTTTAATAAAGAAGTCACTTTTTAACTGCTCATCTAAACAAAGCTTGGGTTTTTTGATACTACCAGACTTCAGCAGCAGGTGGAGCTGTTTCAACAGTTCCTGAAACACAGGAAGCCAAAGTTGTCACAGCACTTGGTGAGAACTTTTTATTATTCATGAACGTTTCTGCCTCTATCCCTAACATACTTCCTGCAGGTGGCGCTGGGTGTCTCATCAATTCACTTTGTGATGCCCTGGTTCCTCACCTCGCTGCCCTGCTGGGATCCTGTCCTGACTGTGTGGGACTACATTTATCCAGCCTGGTATTTACACACAGACAAAATGTATAAATATGTGTGTAAAGATGTAAAATCTCTACCGTTTGTTTACAACAGAATTAAATATTGAACTGTTATGGGAGACAAAATGTATAAATATGTGTGTAAAGATGTAAAATCTGTACCGTTTGTTTGCAACAGAATGAAATGTTGTACTGTTTTTACACAGCTCCCTCTGCTGGCTAACTTTAGGTAAGCTGCTGCTGTTGTGTGTCTGCAGGCCTGTCTGCTGTGTTTGGCACTGCACTGACCGTCATTGATCTTCTGGAGGCTCAACTGATGGAGCTGAACCATGAAGGATCAGTGTTGACTCTGCTGCTCAGATGGGTAAGTACCAGTGCTTGTTCTTTCAGAAGGAACCCTGAATGGGACTGAGACAGAGGTCAGAGACTTCATTCCTCCATCAGACTGCTGTATGTGGCCTCCTCCTCCTCTTCTTCTTCTTCATGAATATCAATTCTCTCCTCATGTTTTGTCACTGGGTCTGACTGTTTGACTGTCAGCTGGTGTTTGATGGTTCAACAATCGACTTCACTAGTTTCTCATTAGTGTTCAACACGAAGCCTCTGTTTTTGAGATGAAGTTCTGTTGTCATAGTAACTCAGTGTATGTGTGTGCGTGTGTGAAAGTTGTCAAAAATCATCTGTTTCTCAGAGTTTCACTTATTATAATTGTCGCCCCCCTCCACGTTTGTCCGTTTGTTACATTACATTACAATACATTCATAATTTAATAGTAATATAATAATGAATTGAATATTTAGTTTCCGCTCCTGTCATTGGTCGGTTCCTGTGGCTAATACTATAACTCCACAGACTCACCCAGTCTGACTCAGGTTCTTACCCCTCCACCCCCCCCCCTTCACTGATGCCGACAGTCCCAGTCTGTTCTCACGATGCTGTTTGGTGGGAAGTGTGCCATCATCGGCCCACAGTGAGGAGCCCTTGTGGGCTGCTTGGCTCCGACAGCCTGGTCCGTAGTCAGCACTAAGTGGCCCCCACTGTCTCCCAGGGCAGGATCTCCTTACACTGGGAAGACAGTGAACAAGTGAGGGTCACAGCAGAGGGGGAGACATTAATGGAGGGTGGGAGACAAGGTAAGACCTGGGACAGCTGAGGGGGTGAGGTAAGACAGTCCCACATGTCCCACAACTGGGGAGAAAATACTGTGGAGACAAAAGGAGGCGCTGAGGAGTCGAGGTGGTTGTGAAGTCCTGGACACTGGACTGGAGGACAATCATTAAACTATTATTTTTTTCCCTTCCAAACCAAATAAACAGTGCCGACTACAAGGTTCTGGTCCCGACTCTATGGGAGATCCTGGTCCAGGACTGGAAGGACTAGTAGACTCTACAACCACAGAACCAAATCAGGTATGGCAACAAAATCACTGTCACTGGTCAACTTCATCTGTATAAGATAGAACCGTAGAGAACAAGTGATAGAACGGTCACATGACACGGTTGACTGTTGGTTCTCCACTGTTCTCTGATCAGAGACGTCGGCTGATGACTGTACACGTCCCTCTTCTAAGGAGAGGTGCCTGCAACTGTAGCCAGTGACGTGGCTGATGATTGGCTGCTGTGTAAGAACACCTGAGAGTTTAGACCAGAGGGACACAGGGGGCCCAGTGCGGCCCCTCCCTCTCTGAGCCATTCAGATCCTGTTACACACAAACACTGTTCTGTTGTCCTGCGTCTACATGGACTCAGGGAACAGGGGACATGTCTCCATCACACCGCTCCTGTTGACCCCCCCCCACCCCACACCCCTCGCCCTGGACTTCCTTAGATTCAAACTCTTTGAAGAAAACTTTTCCCATTTTACTCTTCACTTGTTAGCCGACTGTTAGCATCGCAGTTTCATGACGACATGATGGCGACGTTGATTCGTTGGTTTTGTTGGCTTACAAGGACAGAGTGGTCAAACTGTTGGTCAACATTTGTGAAGTTTGAAAAGTTTGAACCGTCGTACAACAACATACGATCCTCAAAGTGCGGCTGCTGTGTGTGTGTGTGTGTGTGTGTGTGCGTACATCTTCTTGACAGATCTAAGAGATGTAATCTTTTGAAGGTCGCTCAGATGTCACTACAGCAGGAGCAGGAAAGCCTTCAGCACTGAAGTTTCACAACTTCACCAAAGACACAGGCTGGAATGTGTGTGTGTGTGTCTGTGTGTGTGTGTGAGAGAGATAGTGTTACTCCGACGAGTCAGAGGTTGTTGAAGCTTCAGGGCTGTTTGTCAGTGCAGCTGGGAAGACAAAAAGTGTGTGTCAGTGTGTCTGTGTTTGTGTGTGTGTGTAGTCTGAGTGATGACTCATCCTCATTTGCTGCCCTGTCAGACCGTCTCCCCCTGGAGGCAGCAGGAGAAATGAGCTGATTCACTTTGTCAGACAGTTCCAGCGTTCCTCCGTCCGCCTCTGATCCTTTTCACTCCTGGTCTCAGTCCTCAGGCCTCGGCCACGCAGTCAGGAAGTCTTGATTATGAAACACAGAGAAGGAGGGTTTATGTGTCGATACAGAGGGAAACCAGAGGGCGGCGCTCCGTGTTCTAATAGATGAACTGGTACTAGACTCTGACCAAAAACCAACTGTTTTCATCATTAGTGAGAAAGTGAAGTGAATGTTGTCCAATCAGGACTCGTCAGCAGCCGTAAGGACCAATGAAAATGACCTTTCCTATTTATGGCTTTATTCTTTATTCAGTTTGAATCAGCAATTCATCCAGGTTCCAGGAACCGATTCATCCATTTGACATTGATTCCTATGTGGAAAATTGTTTCAGTTTTCCAATTCTTTGGTTCATGAATGGCCTTCGGGAACGAATCAAGTTGGTCACTGATCATTCAAAGAGGAACACATTAGAACACCTTCAGCCAAGTGTTCTTCACAGAACAGGATGATAATAGAACCGTTCCATCTGCTGCAGTAGTGTTTAGGTGTCTACACAGACCTACGTCAGTTCTAAACCAAGGGTTAGGGTCACACGTGAGTACGTCTGAATATATATACACACATGTGAACCTGAGAGAGACTTTTCCCAGTGCAGAGGAGGAAGTGAAGGGTGTTAGTGTTGGGGGGGATCCACAGGGAGCTGCAGACCTGAGTCAGCAGATTTAAAGTCAGTGTGTGTTATGCTGAGTCAGGCTGGTAGCTGTGCATTCTGTCCTTGTTGTTTTTCATCTGTTCTCCCCTCGTCTTTTATTTATCAAGAATTTGAAACTCTATTTTTTTCACTTCCTAACGACCAGTCAATCCCACTCTCCTGTCAATCGCAAAACATTGTTAATTGAACTGCCCCGTTGTTAACGCCCGCATACAGGCTGAGGTATGGGAGGTGTTCAGAGACGGACGAGTGACGGTTAACCTTTGACCTCTAAAAGCAGTGGACTGT
This sequence comes from Cynoglossus semilaevis, assembly GCF_000523025.1. Classification (NCBI taxonomy): domain Eukaryota; kingdom Metazoa; phylum Chordata; class Actinopteri; order Pleuronectiformes; family Cynoglossidae; genus Cynoglossus; species Cynoglossus semilaevis. Next base: position 4,289,136 of record NC_024312.1, on the reverse strand, counting down.
TTGCACTGCTGGAGGACATGAATATTTCCATGAATTTGAACCTAATTATTGAAACTGAGGCTGTTTGTGGTGTGAAGCTGATGCAACTCATACATGATGGGATGTGAACAGAACAAGGTCCATGCTGGGGTCCAGGTCCTGACAGGGGTCCAGGTCCAGGCTGGGGTCCAGGTCCTGACAAGGGTTCAGGTCTAGGCTGGGGTCCTAGAAGAGAAAGATGGGATTGTGTAAGGAATGTGTGTTTAGTTAATCTCAGGTGTCACTCATAGATCAAATTTCAATTATAATTATTTACATTTTTATTATAATTATAATGTTGGGAGTAAGCATTTGATTCAAGTTTAGGTTAAAATTAATTTTACATTTTTTATGATTTATTTTTTCAAACCCAATTTTTCCCTTTTTCCTCCTTTGGTGAAGTAAATCAATGAATCGGTGTGATTTCTAGCCAGCAGAGAAAGATTCATCATCCAGTGCCCAGAAACCGGGACAGGAAGTTGGGTCACAGGCTGAAATAACAGCCTGTGCAGCTCTGGTTGCAGCTCATTGTTCTGTAATGATGGACAGAAATGAGTTCACACTTGGCTGGAGAAATAAAAACTGCTTCTGCTGCTGGTCATTAAACGATGAGTGAGTTAATCCTAAGGTCAAAGTTCAGCGATAGGAGGACATGTTGATTTGTATGTTTTGAGGGTTGATATTCTCCATCACTGTATTGTTTTTTATGGTGTTGGATGGAACAGTAGTGTCTATTTACTATGATGACACCACAGTTAGTGAAATCACATGTATGGCAATATATGGTATTATTGTAGTCCAGTGTCCAGAGTCCAGTGTCCAGAGTCCAGAGATCAGAGTCTCTTAGTGACATTTTTTTACTTGCACTGAAAACAACATCAGAACATGTGACATTCATTTCCAGAGATCTCTTCAGTTTTTAACTGCATTGATTCAGTTGTTTGTGACAAGATTCACATTTGTTTTTCATTTGTTTACAGTGGATCCAGTAGGTCTTCTGTGGGTCAGGTCTGATTGGACACACTTTGTCTGGAACTAGTCCCAGGCAGGGCTCCAGTTCATAGTTACTGCTACTAGGTAGGGCACAGTTGAAAAGGTGCTTCACACCGGAAATAAAACAAGAAGCAACCTTTAAAACATGTGTTAAAAAGATTAGCAGCTAGCTAACAAAACAACTGTGTGGTTGGGCAAGAGGAAGTACGAGTTTGTTTGCCCCGGGGCGGAGTGGGTCTAGACGTTATATGAAGAATGTTGGATCACAGATCTGACGTCAGAGCCCAATCAGTCGCAGCCCGGAGCTATGCTGCCCCCACAGGACAGCGTTGGTTTCACATACACGAAGCACAAGTGACATAAGGCTGGAAACAGCCCTGCACTCCATCACCTGAAACGGAACTCACGGGGGGAGGGAGTTAGAGGTTGGGGGGCAGGGTGGTGTTGGTGGTGTTGGTGGTGGGGCTAAACACTCACTCTGTCATTCATACCTTCTCATTATTTCCTGAGTCACAAAGAAACAGGCTAGCAGTGTATGTGTGTGTGTGTTGGTGTGTGTGTGTTACCTTTACTGTTATGTGTTGGTCTGTAGGTAGAGCTCAAGCAGACCAGAGAGGAGTTAGAGCTACACACACATGTACACACACAGGTACACACACAGGTACACACGCTATACAATCGTAACCTACTGTGCACTCACCTGTACTGGATTGTCTGCGCGCGTGTGTGTGTGTGTGTGTGCTCAGTACAGGTTGTCGTTCGTCTCAAATGTACAGGATGTAACTCAACACCTTGGATTTTATTTCGAGGTCCAGTTCCATCAGAAGTAGAAAAAAAAACTTCTCTGTTTGGATCAGAATGTGTCTCCATGTAAATTATAAACATAGGTTTGTTGTCGATTCATGTCGAGCCAAGGTTTCTCTGAACAGACGTTTCTTTAACAAACAATTACTTTGTATCACTTTTATTTAATCTTGAATGAGAAAAATCCTGAATTAACTCGCACTTACAATTGAAATGTATGACAACTTTGCAGGCGTGTGTGTGTCCAAATGTTGTGTGTGCTCTTCCACATCACTAATTATGGCATTAGGCTGCACACTGCTGTTTTGGCATCAGCACTGTGCAGTGAGATCCCAGGCTCCTGATTGGTAGATTTGTCTGACAGCTGTCAGCACTAATCCAATAAAATCCTGATCTCAGCCAATCCAAAGACCTCCTTCAGAGCCTGCTCAGATGTTATCTGAGCAACACAACCTGTTTCTTTATGAACTACACACCCAGTTTAATTACAAACCCACAAACCCTGGTCTGGCTGCTCTCCACAGTTTGAATGAAAACATCAACAAATTGATCAGTAATTGTTAAATTGTTTTGTCAAATGCTCAGGCTTTTCGTCTGGGTCTGGGTCAGGACTCATCTCCACTAACTGGGGGGATGGGGGGTGATGGTGAAAGACGATCAGGTCGACCTATGGATGAAGACTTAGATCCCTTTTATGCTTCAGTTTAGGTCAGAACCGACGTTTTCTCCATGATGACCCCCCCGCCCCGTACTGAAAATTGAAATTAAGCAAAGGAGTTTAGAGTAAAAAAAAACAACAAGAAACATCAGGCAGTTTGGTGATGAGCAGTTTAATCTTTCTAAAATGAGGATTGTTATATTAACTTTATTATTATTATTATTATTATTATTATTATAAAGAGAAGAGTTTTTTCATTGACTGGAGTCCAGTGTTTCTACACAGACGAGACTTGAACCGCAGACCTGCTGAGACACGTCAGCTGTTTGATGTACACAGAAGAAGAACTTCTCCTTCAGGAAAGTCTGACACTGATGGAGATGAATCACAGACATGGATGGAAGGAAGCCAAGAGTCACAGGTGGAGGACGGGGGGGTGGTGGTCTTAACATCAAAGATAACCTCCACTCAGGACTTTATCAGCAGCTCTTCCTGTTTCTGTTAGAAAATGATATGAAGCCGGGTCACCGTGACCTTTGACCCAACACACCCAAAAACACAACACCACACAAATGACTTGAATGACTGAAGATAAAAACACACATGAACACACACGTGTTCTGCCAGGGCAGTGGTGGCTCGGTGGTTAAGGACTTGTGTCCGGAAGGTCGCAGGTTCGAATCCACCGCCTTCAAGGTTCCTCTGAGGTGCACTGAGCATGGCACCGTCCCCACACGCTGCTCTCCAATGTTTTTTCTGTTAGTAAGATGATTTTAACTTCCATGAGCAAAATCCAGAACGACACTGAAGTGGACGTTAAAGGATTTTTAGCCCAGGAGGGGGCAGCATAACCACCTTCAATTAGGTAGCAAACATATTATAAATGGAAAAAATTATATGCAAATATTCTACTGAGAAAAGTGTTACCAAATGTGCAAAATTGAGAAAATACATCAAATCAGTGTTTCGATCTAAGGGAGCGCCCCCTTGTTGTAAACATGAACGTCAGTGTGTCGTACAAACACTGGACTACAGTGTGTTCACAGCCTGT
>NC_024312.1:4266194-4285536 GCF_000523025.1 Cynoglossus semilaevis | reverse complement strand
TCCCTGATAAAATTCATTTGACAAGGACGCGTTCCCTCACTGACTCACACACACACACACACACACACAACAGCAGCACATGTTATGACTTTTTAAGTGTTTTACTTGTGAGACCCCCCCCCCCTCCTCCCTCCACAGGGATATTTACACTTCACTCTATAAAACCTCATTTTTAATCCACTTTTGCATAAAAAACTGAACAGAATCTTTGTTCTGTTTCAGGAGCTTAAAGAGTTCTGACCCGGTGGTCCGTCTGGCCCAGCAGTACCTGTTCAACCACAACTCAAGCCCAGTCCGGCGTCCAGACAGGTCCGACTACTGACGACCTGGACGTCACCAACAAAAGCTCAGGTGAAGCTGGTACTTTACATGGTACTTTACATGGAGATTCAAGAACACTGAATGTTTTTTTTAAACAGTTTTAACCTGTTTTTCACAGCCAGGAGGTGGAGCCTGTGTGTGGGCAGAGGTCAGCAGCCCGTATGTGAGGGCAGGAGCAGGAGTGATGTCATTGTGTCGGTGTGGGAAAATTGACAGGTAAGGACCAGAGTTAGAAAGTTAGCTTTGGGTAAGAAAGACAGTTCCACCAAGGATTGACGATCTGAGCTTCGTTTGAACTAGAACTGATGGATGTTTGATGCTGGTAGAAGTCAAAGGAGGAGTCAAGGAGTCAAAGTCTGCAGAACCTCACCTTAAACCTTGTCATGAATATAAGTAATGACAGAAGGTCTGGATCAGGTCGGGCAGTGACAAAAGAAACAGTATATACAGTGGAACCTGGGTTTTGGAACTTTCATTTTATTCTTATGAGTGCTTGTCACAAAACTTCTGTTAAGTGAAAGTGAATTATTTGTGCCTTGCTCAGAGCACCTTAGTGGTAACTTGGCAGCTGGTGGACTCGAACCAGGAGCCTTCCGGACCACTAAGCCACCAGCATCACAAATGTGTGTTTGTTTGTGCAAATCTGTGTACTGGACTAGTGTTTGTGTGTGTACATACTTGTCATTCTTCACCTCTTGAGTCCTTGTGTCAAGTGGTTTAGGTTGTTTTAGTGTGGGTGGTCAGGGGTCGTCAGGGGTCAGAGGGAGGATTATTGTAAATTGGATGGAGGGCAGCGGTGGAGCAGACGCTGTTGAAAGGCTTGAGAACGTCTGTGTTCTTCTGTGAAGAAGAGGATGAAAACAAACACAACAAGAAGACTTGGACGTTCTACAGATGTTCTTCATGACCTTTAAGAATGTCTGTCCACCATTTTGTGTTTTCGGGATCAGAACTGAGAACCTAGTGGATATTTGTGACTTCATCATTTAGTAACTCCACGTTTATTGCAGTTTTTAACACTATAGTTATATATAAAATTGTAGTATTTATACTGCAGTAAAACTATAGTTTTATAGTGTTTCAATTCAAATATTGTAGTATTTATACTGCAGTAAAACTGTAGTTTTATAGTGTTTCAAATCAAATTTTGGTTCTTTCTTCTGTAGTTTTAATACTGTAGTTTTACTGTAGTTTTGATACTATATTTGTACTTCCTACAATAGTTTTTATACTGTCTCAGGATCAGAGAACTCTCTGTCAGATAGTATCAGATGTGATGCAGTGGGCTGTACTGTGCAGGGGTGAAGGGTCAGGGACCTGACCTTAGGGGTCACACCACCAGAATACCGCAGTCACTCGACATTATGACGTGACCATGTGACCTACAGCAGCGGTGGCTGTGCTGCGTTGTCTCCAGGTCGTGTCTCCTGTGTGGAATTATTTGTCAACATGTGAAGAAAGCAGCAGACAAAACATGAGGCGAGAGTCGGGGCAGAGGAGAAGGTTCAGACAAAAGCATGGAATTTCTCCACGTTCCTCTGTGGTATCTGTCTCTCACCAACCCCCCCTGCGTCCCCCCACGCCTCTCCCCGCCTTTGTTGGTCTGTCAGGTGATGTCTTCTGTCTTCAGGACACAGATTTGTTTTCATTCAAGTCATTGGCTCAGCATCATTTCAGCATCAAGGAAGTTCTTATCTGCTGATATCAGGTTACAAAGCATCAACTACAGAGAAGGTTCTGGAACTGCACACTAACACAGGGATATTTTTACATTGACGCAGACCAACTGTTAGCCATCTTTTAAAACGTATGACTAACCCACGGTTATTCTCAACTATCTTTTCAGCTAATTTCTCTAAATAGTTTCTTATTTATCTTTAACCACTTGCTCATTTTGGCTAATTGATTTTTTTTGTGCATATTAGGTTTTTTTGGGGGGGCATTTAAAGCTCTTTGTGATTGTACTATCTTTAATCTTTGTTGTTCCTCATGTGGGAATGGTGGAAATTCCAGGGACGTTCAGGAAGATGAGCTCGGCTTTTCCTGTCTGAGCTCGGCTTTTCCTGTCTTCCTGCTGCTTTTCTTCTTTAGGGGTTTTCCCCCTGGCAGCTGCTAGCGTTACAAAAAAAATATAGAAAACCTATGATGTCATCAAACTGGCAGAAACATCAAGTGACGTTAATATGATTACGGTGACCAGAAGATGTTCAATTCTCTATAATCAGGTGTTCAACGGAAACCACTCTATATAGTGATGTCATTAAATCTTCTTTTTTTTTATTATTTATTTTTGGTCATGTCTTTCTGAGCTGCTGTCTGATCAACAGGGTGTGTTTTTCCAAATTAAAATCACGGCTGAGCCAGTGCCACACAAACAGTTCCACCGGTGACAGAAACCTGGTTCCAGAGGTCGTCTCTCCTGGGGTTCTGGAGTCGTTTGTATATGAATATAAACCAATTCGTAGACGGTGAGGAAACGGATCTGCCCTTTGACCTTTGACCAGCTCAGAGTTACATTTAAATATTCATACTGTTGTGTGTGTGTGTGTGTGTGTGTGTGTGTGTTCGTGTTCATAAAGCTTCAGCGTGTCACCTGATCCTCACTAGTGTGTCGACCTGCACGTTCGGGCGTGTGGGAGCAACTCTGTACTCACCGCCTCTCTTCTGTCCGCCACTGAACACACACACACACCCCTCTAGTTTCTACTGTTGTTTAGTTGATTGTGAAAATGCAGGTGCAGTAAGAGTTATGTAACAGTAGATTGAGAGCACAAAAAGACGGAACACACACTCACTCACACACACACGGTGTTGATGTCGTGTATCTATGGCTCCACAAAAACAAATGAATCTGAAACTAGCTAGCCGTCGGTTGAACCTGAGGTGAATTGTTTTCGACACGTGACACACACGCAGTGTAATTGACAGTTGTAAAGATAAAGTGTGTGTGCAGTGTGAGCTGTGATGACATCATCCATGTGACGACCAAACAACAGAACATACGCTGTTTCTTTCATGTAGAGATTTTTTTACCCTCAATTTAAAGTAACAATGATATTGTTGCAGGTTCACCACCGAGAGGCGCCACCTATAAAAACACAACAATTCTGATTGATCTTCTCTTTCACCCCCAGGTAGACAGAAAAATATCTTCTCAGACCTGAAACTGAAGCTTGGTTGTTCACTTACTCTCCAGCTGTGTGTGTGTGTGTCTCTCTGTGTGTGTATTTTAGTGGGAGTGTACTGCAGCTTTACCAACGTGAAAGATAATCTTATCCAAGTCACAGGTGAGTAAAAAACAAAATCACGCACACGTTTGTTTGATCAGTCAGTCCATTGATCCACACACACACAAACACACATAAGGATCATGTCAACGCCTGTGTTGCCGTCGCTAATGAGGAAGGAAATGTCTGTGAACGTTTGTCTGGATTTAGCTATTTTTCTGGATGTTACTATGTCAGCCAAAACATTTAGCCAAAATGTTATAGTTAGCAACAATAATCTTCATCAGATGCACTGTCACTTCTACATGAAACAATCCTATCAACAAAGGTTAAACCTGAACCATAGCCTTAATGCTAAAACAAACAAAACTAAAATTCAAAGTACAAATATTAAAAGGCAGCATATAACTCTGAATCACCCTTTAATGTCCATCCATTATTAAAAAGCTACATTTTTGTACACTAAATGACACAGACACTCACCTGTGGAAGTCACTGAGCATGCAACGTTTTTTTTACACTAAATGACACAGACATTCACCTGTGGAAGTCACTGAGTGTGCTAACTGTTAGCCTGTCAAGTAAAGACCTTCTGGCCAAAAGTCATTTCTCATATAAAGCACATGTTTGAAAGTGTGAAGCTGAAATATGCTCTTTATGTTTGGCCGACTTTTAAAGTCTTAAGTCACGTGACCTCCAGTGCAGGATCGACGTCACGCCCCAGCAGCTAACAGCCAATTCATCATCTCATTATGATTTGATAATATACCTTGATAATGGCCTAATTATGCAGGAATAATTGCAGTCAAACCTGAGCACACACACACACACACACACATACCCCCAGAGGTCAGTCTGAAGGCACAGGTTCTGCTCAGTGAGAGGCGGCTCTGGCCCACGCCTTGTTTATTCAGCAAAGCCAACTAAAAGCTATAGAGTAGAAATGTAAAAGAGAGTGAATGGACCCCACCTTATGTGTGTGTGTGTGTGTGTGTGCCTGTGCACGTGCACCGGCCTGCGTGCCTCCAGTGAAGGGAAGTGATGGATTGAACCCAAAGCCAGGCAGTGGAACAAAGAAAACTGTCAAAGTCAGAGATAAAAATGTCTCTACTCTGTTAGGACTGTGTTCATAGAAACCCGTCCCAGGTCCGTTCTCCTCCTATAGTTCACCAGATTCATATTTAATTTAGTTGAATTACGTACATTTAAAGAACTACAGTTATCTTCAGCATATTCAACGTAGACAAAGACTCGTCTCCTACACGTCCGTCTCTGTCTTTGGTCGTTAGTTCTTTTTTTTAAGACCAGTGTTTGTTTTCTTTTCTAGATGTTTCTGACTGATGTAGGATGGACAGCAGAGACAGACACTTCAGTGATGGAGGAACGGGTGCACAACATAAGGTAAGGTTCTGCCTCCTGCTCCTGCTCCTGCTCCTGCTGGTCTCTTATCTCCCTCTCTGTGTCTTTCAGTCGTGACTTATTAAAAGCTGTGGAATGTACAGAACTCACGGGCCGTGTTTGACCCCGGCTGACCTTGTTAGTGTTTGACCTGTGGGTTCAGGATCAAAGTCTAACTGCTGGACCTGGTCAGAGAAGTGGGGGTGGAGGAATTTTGGGAGGGGTGGTTGGTTGGTGCAAGGCTCCCAGCTGTGGGAAAAACATTAACCTTCTGTGATTTTAATGGTGGGTGGGGGGGTGGAGGGGGAGGTGCATTGTTTTTAGATTCACGGGAAACTAATTTAAAGTCAAGTTTGTTCTAAGGCAAAACAGAAAGAATGAAGTCAGGGTCAAACATTGACACTTCCTCCATGACCTTCAGAATACTGTGTACTGAGGTGAAGGTGGTGTTGGGGGAGATGGGAGAGTGGGGGCTGGGGGGTGGGCGTGGTGGTAAAGGTTTGCTGTCATCAGGAAAACATTCCTGTCCACGAGCAGGAAGCTGAGGTTAATGATTGGCTGATCCATGACATTCTTTGACTGTTGTTGTAATCTAAGAAACAAGACGACCCTGATCTGATCTCAACGTCCAACAGATTAAATCAAGAAGCTGCAGGTTCATATTTTCTATAAAAAATGATAATAATAAACATGTGAGAAGTCGTTCATCACAGAGAGTGAAGAAGATCAGCTCCAAACCCTGAGACTCAGGGACTGACTGACTGACTTTGTGGCCCTCCATTTAGTTCTCTCTGACACTGCTGTAGGCCTAGACCGCTTGGGACAGCTCCCTCGCTCTTGGTATTCTAGAGCTGCAGAAAATTAGACTTGGAGGTTTTACTGACCGTTTCCATATTTCAGAAATACTCTCCTCCACCTTCTCCGGAGAAGGAAACGAATTGGTGATGTCACAGCTCCGAGGCTGGTAGGTATCGCAGTGAACACACACACACACACACACGGCTGAGCAGAGGAAACTAAAGATTAAAATATGGAAACAGGAAAATGTGATTACACACACACACGAACACACACAGGTGTTTGTTCAGCACAAAAGCTGCAGTGGTTGCAGTGCATGACAGGAAGGTCAACGGCAGCGTCTGTTTCCGTCTATTCTATCTGTTGGTGCTGATGATGATGATGATGATGAGGAGGAGGAGGAGGAGGAGGAAGGGGAGGTGGAGAAGGCGCATTTCAATCAAATGCCTGAAAAAAAATTACACAGATGTTTTTTTTTACTTCCTAACTTTTTTTAATAGACATGGGCATAGAGTCTAGTTCTGGATAAGGTTAACTGACCGTTCTGTAGGGTTAGCCTTCGTGCTAATGTGGCTGTGAATGTGCATTGCATGATGATTGGCTGCAGCTCTTCATTATTTAGTTGATGTATTGATTAGGTCTCAGATAGACTGCAGTCCAGTTCCTCTGGTTTTTCCTTTTTATCTGAAGCAAACAGCTGCTGACTCTGAGTCTGGATCTGCGGTAACAGCATCAGCACTAGCATCTGCAGTAGCATCAGCAGTAGCATCAGCAGCAGTGATAAAAGAGAGAACAGAACCGGCTGGTCCACATCATAAATCATGTCGTCCTCCCTCTCGTCCAACCACAGACTGCCTCACCTCACACTCGTCTCACTGCTTCGTCTCCTCCTTACCTTTGTGCGTTTCAGTGCAGTATAAAACTGTCTAAAACTTGGCTCAATATGACCAGTGAAAATTCTAGTGTTGCTTAAAGAGCAAAACAAAGAAATAAAACTGAGTTAGCAAAAATAGCTTTAAAATATGTGAGTCGTTGATATCTAACAGTTAGCCAGGAAATGGCTAAAAGTGCAGTGGGCAGCAGTGTGTGCGGGGACGGTGCTCATGCTCAGAGCACCAACTTGGCAGCTGTTGGATTCGAACCTGAAGCGTTCCCGACCCAAGTCTGCTTCCTTAACCACTAAGCGACCATTGTTACCGTTGATCATTAATAATACACGTCTCTATAGCCTAAAAAACTATGGCTAAAAGCAGCCTGTGCTAATGATATTTTAATTTTTAAAATTTAAACCAATGCTGTGACTGGCAGCTTCTGTGTCCCGCGGCCCTTATTTTGAACACCGTGTTTGTGGCAACAGGTGTTGGTGGACTGAGACTCCAGAACCTGAAGAGCTGGTTCTGGTTTCATTGGTTGTTATTCACACTCGTTAATTAAATTTAACGCTGCCAGTATTTTTGCTGGTTTTGATTGGAGTTATTTATTGCCCTGAGCTTTTTTTTTATGTTGCATGTTTGAGTGTTGACGAGACGGCGGCGTACAGAGACACACCTGGAAACATTCACGTCAAACCTATGTCATGTAACAATGTCACATCACATAGGTTTGATATAGGACATAGGCTTTTAGACACATTAGGGTTTACAAAATGTTGAGTTTATCTTATTATAGTATTCATGCTTCTGTGAATTAAAAAAAGTCAAATATATCTTTTATTGAATCCTTTGACGTGTATTTTTAAAAAATAATTTTTTTTGGTCCTTTTAAACAAGTAAAAAGAACTCATGCTGATAAAATTGTATAGAACATTTAACATTTGTTTAAAACCTTTTCATTTCAGTGAAAAGCTAAAATTATTAAAATTAGCATTAGCTGTTCTCTCTCTCTGTTGTTCTTTCTTCTGGGTTAATTAGTCATTTAGTTTTTGTCTACAGCCGTATTCATTTCATATTTTGGTGGTTGATGGTTTAAGTGTGAGTCATTTAGCGGTTAGTCAGCTGCTTTGTTAGCTGCTCTGTTTGATCTTTGTTCTTTGATGTCATTGACTTTCTTTCTTTAGAAAATGCCACATCAGTGTAATTTTGTTGTGATCAGCTGTGCTAATCCCACAGACGCTCAGACAGATACAGTCGTGTCATGAACACAGATGTGTGTGGTCTGTAAACCCATTACAGATAACACACACGGTTTTATATCCAAAGCGTTTGTCATGCTGATCCTGGTGAGAGGAAACAGGAGGAGTGGAAAGGGAAAGTGAAGAGGAGACTTGATCCTCACTGATGAAGGTGGTGTCACATTTCAGCACCGTCAACTGGAGATTACATTAAAGGATTAACAACAGACAAACAACAAAAACTGTTCATGACTGTGTGTGTGTTTGTGTGTGTGTGTGTGTGTGATTTTCCGCAGATTGAAGCTGACCAAAGTGACTCAACAGCAGAAAAGATCCGACTGTGAAGTGGGTTCAACACTTGATGTTCAACTCAAGTTCATTCATTAAGAGTGAACTGCACTTCGTGGGGAGAGAACACCCACCTACAGTGCTGTAGGTGGGTGTTCTCTCCCCAGGAAGTACAGTTCACTCTTAATTATAGACATGACCCATTAGTAATGTGGCCCACACTCTGGATTATAGAAACATTCCATTAGTAATGTGGCCCACACTCTGGTTTATAGAAGTGACCTATTAGTAATGTGGCCCAGACACTGGGTTATAGAAACATTCCATAAGTAATGTGGCCCACACTCTGTATTATACAAACAACCCATTCGTAACGTGGCCCACACTCTGGATTACATAAACAACCCATTAGTAATGTGGCCCACACTCTGGATTACATAAACAACCCATTAGTAATGTGGCCCACACTAGTAATCAACCCATTAGTAATGTGGCCCACACTCTGGATTACATAAACAACCCATTAGTAATGTGGCCCACACTCTGGATTACATAAACAACCCATTAGTAATGTGGCCCACACTCTGGATTACATAAACAACTCATTAGTAATGTGGCCCACACTCTGGATTATAGAAACGCTTCATAAATAATAGAGACACTTTCTTGCGTTGTAAACATATTATTGTATTTTAAATAATGTTGTTCAAATTTATGAATGACATTTTGGAGGCCACGCCCACAGAGGTGACGGGTCGGGATCTTCTCCGTCTTTCTCACACAAAATGAAGGTGAAGACTGAAATAAATAAAATCATCTCGTGCTGATAGGGCAGACTAAACATCTCCAACCAATCATCGTTAAAGTGAAAACTACACTTTTAGAGCAGGTACTACAGTACTGCAGTATCTGAAGTATATTTTTGTTGCTGCTTCTGTTGTTTTTTGTTTGTTTGTTTTTTTATCTCACAGGGAAGCAGAGCCATTTTTAACTTTAAAGGCAATTTATTAAAGTAATACATTTGGTCTATGGGGCACATAGTAGTTCTCATCTGAAACAGACCAGAATAACGTAGGCTAGACGCTGGATCTAACGTGTAGACTAGACAACCTTTATTTGGTCCGACATAAAGCCAGAATAAATAGTTCTGTCCACATTATTTGTGGTCCAAAGGAATGTGGCCCACGGTGCTGCTCAGAAACTTAGCTAGACTATGATGTAAACAAATCTAACACCAGCAGTTAGTCTATTTTAAGGTGAATGAATTTAACAGCCAAAACTTTTTTTTTTTGAGTCCAGACTTTAAGAGTTTAAATTCACCTTTTCATTCGTTTTTGTTTTCATCGTGATGACCTAACCTCAAATTCCCAGATTTAAAACTTTAAAACCTACGTTTGTGTCTGACATCAAACATTCATGATCTAAAATGGTCCCAGCTTATTATTGTGCAACAGCTACATTTTTGCTGCAGGTGAACAGTCTCCACCCTGAGGTGCTCTTTAGGAGGAGGAGGAGGAGGAGGAGGTGGAGGAACATCTCCACCCTGATTCTCTGACCCTGAGTTTTATTGAATTTTGTTTTTGCAGAAAATTCCAACAAATGAACTTCCAGTAGGTTCTACACCAGTGACTCACAGACAGGTGGGTTGTCTGAGTCCTGACTGTGCATGGAGCTCAAACCTGTGTCCGAGTCATCGTCGTTGGTGTTGCAGGATTTGGACAAACCTCTGGCCTGCTCCATCCAGCCCCCAGCACCACTGGTACTGTCTGTGGTTACAGGTTCACTGTCAGTGCCGACTGAACCCTTCAGGTGACCCTCACCCTCCTCCTCTTCCTCCTTCTCCTCCTCCTCCTCCTCCCCACCATCAGTCACCTGCTCCACCTCTGTGCTCTCAGCTCTGGCCAGCAGCTCCAGCAGTTCTCCCTCTTTACTCTCCCAGAGGAACAGACTCAGGTCCAGTTCGCTTCTGATGGTGTCCAGGTCCGTCTTCAGCCGCAGGCCGATGTACAGACTGGTGTCTAGCTGTGTTTGGATCCTCTCTTCCTCCTCCTCCTCCTCCTCCAGGACGAGTTCACTCTTAGACAAACTCTCAACATCTGCCTCCACAGCTGCAGGAGAGCCGCCAAGAGCTGCCAGCCGCAACTCCGTTGCCTCGACGGCAGCAGCTGCCACGGCTTCCTCCTCAGCTCTCCCGATATCGCGCCTCCGCTTCATCCACCTCCGGTTTAACTCCTCTTGGATCTCACCTGAGATGCTCTCCACCAGCGCCTCCCGCTCCGTCAGCTCCTCTTGTAGCCGCACCACCTCTTCGCAGCAACGCGCGTATTCCTCGAACTGCGCCAGCGCAGGTTCCGCGGGTGCGCACGGCGCGTCCTGCCACTGCGCCCTGGGACTGTGCCTCTTCACGCAGTCTGGGGAGACAGTGGGTGCGTGGCCGCAGGTGTCCATCATGTACGTGTCCTGCACGTAGTTGGCTCCGTGCGTTTTAATGCGATCCAAGTGAACTTTGGCCTCGTAGCGCTCGATCTCCCGGTCCAGCTCCTTCAGCCTGTGGATCTGCTGGCGGATGGTGTGGTCCTGAGAGATGACCAGATGCACCAGCGTCTCCATCTTCTCCACCGAGCTCTGGTCTTTGCACAGCGTCTGCTCCTTCTTTTTGTTCATCTTCTCCAACTTCCTGAAAGCTTTGCGCACGATGCGCCTCTGCTTCTCCTGGGTGAGGTTGGCGGCGGCGGCCGCTGCGCTCCAGCAGCTCCTGGACGTGCCTCTGCCGAGCGCACCGCCCGGACACCCGCTCTCCCGACTTTGCACCACCCGGGCCTCAGCGCTGCGGGGGCCGGTGTTGGGCAAAGACGCTGCGTTCTTCACCAGGACGAAGCGTACGTTTTCCTGCTCCTCTCCCCAGGCAGCCCACAGCCGCAGGATCCGAGTTTTGTTCGGCAGAATCCTCTCGAAGCCTCGCCACTTCTCCACCACACAGTAGGACTCAGGAGAACTGGACAGCATTGCCGCGGCGCCCTGACCCAGGACCTGCTCCTCCAGCAGGACTCGAACCACATCAGCACAGGTGGTTCGTTTGGTGAGGCCAGAGACGAGCTTCTCCTCTCGGCAAACCCACACGGAGATCTTCCCCTCCTCAGGCTCCATCTCCGGGGGAGATGCGTTTTTTTTACTCCTTTAAATCGAGGAGGAACTCAAAGAAATGTGATAAAGTCAAATCTCATATAACATAATTCACATAATTCCTGGAATAGAGTCCTCAGAACCTGGTATCCAATTGGTCCGTGATGTTATCCTGTTCTTGACAGGACTTCGTCCTCCAGTACAGTCGTGGTATGACCTGATCCAAGACTGACGGTGCCTGAAACCGAGTGTTCGGGAGCAGGGGGAGGAGGAGGGGAAGTAACTGGGACACGCCCCCCTCGTGCTCTCTCTCTCCCCCTCTCTCTCTCTTTAAACTTTAAGTTTCAAAACATGTCATTTCTCAAAAGTGATATGTATTTATTTATTTATTGCTGAATAGTTCGGTTTCATTTTTTCGGCTTATTTTTATTTTTACACAAAAACGAACCTTCTGAACATTTCTCAATAATTGTGTCACACTAACGACACACGGAAGAATTTGTTGGTCTATGGCTCCCTCTGGTGTTTAAGTAAAGTTAAGTCGTCATCAGTCAACTTTTTTATTAATTTGCTTTTATTTAAGCCATTTTGCTACACTTTTGGTGATTATGAATATTTGTTTCCTCGTCTAAATATTTTTATAATAATTATAATAGTAATTATTATTGTTGTTATTATTATTATGTTTTATTATTTTATGGCAGAGTAGTATAACACATATAATTTTCAAAAGTATTTATAAACACACTTATAACACACTTTACTTTATATACACAACACTATACACCGTGGAGGAGTGGACGACGAGGAATGGTTGATAGTCAGAAGCCATCATTTTTAACTTTGTTTTATTAACGTTGAGTGTGAAGAGATTCCCTACTAAACTTAAGAGGTTTTAAGTTTAAGTTGCCCAATTTCAGATGCGCCTTACATGCGCAACTGAAATTGGGCAGCGACAGTTCATTTTCACTTATTAAGTTTGTCCCAGTGGAGTTGCCGTCTTGGGCGGTCCAAGATGGCGCCCACCTCGCGCATGCGTAAATAGCAGCGTCCTAATGTCACATGTAAAATTGTTTGATAGTTGTCGGTTGGTTGCGTGGCGAACTACTTAACATCCACAATGGCCGGTTTATACGAAGGCTCGAAGTTTCCCCAGAACATCCTTTATAGAGTGGGAGAACACGCTTTGTGTGATTATCCGTGTGCATCTGTAAGTTGGTGGTTTTTACAAAGTCTTGTCTTTCCGTGGCATTGCCGATAAATTGAGCTGTATATCTTAATCGGTTGTCCTAACTTTATAAGTAAAGCTAGTGCCTTTATAACAAAGAATGAGAAATGTTAAGTTTTCTTAGTCCTTTATATGTAGCAGGAGGCTAAAGTGCGTCAGTCCCGGTCAACGACCGGATACTGCCTCTTTTTGGCGGCAACGTCCACGCCTTCATTCCCGCTTTCAGCTCAGCAACTGTCTTAGCACAAATTGCTGGTAGTTCACTTTCCTTTCTTATTTCCTCCTTCCTCACAGTCACCTGTGACCAAAGACTCTGCTGTGAGTTCCACTCAGCTCCAGGTGAAGGATTTTCAGCGAAGTCAACGCATTGATGGAGCGAACAAATGAAGTGAGTCTCCACTGAGCAGTGAATGTTCTGTTTTTCTTGGTGCAGATGTTTTTTTAGGTGGATTAGCTGAACAGTGTGTTGTTTCTATGTGCTTTTCTCAATCTTAAAAAAAGCCTTGATTACTTCGATTCAAGACCTCCAGTCTTTAATTGAGAACCCTACAGACACCAACAGAGTGCCGGCCTCGATGGACCCTGTTGTCCAAAAACAGCTACCAGGCAAAAATGGGTGAGACAGAACAGTGTGTTTGCCTTTTGTATACTGTGCAAACTTTTTTATTCATTAAAAGTAACTAAGTGTACACTTTTGTTCCATTTTTCTACTAGTGAAATGACTACACACTAGAGGAAAATGTGGTGTTTTAAAATATCTGAATAACCACAAGGAAGAGATGGGCAGATTCAAGTGCTGGAAAGGAATGGAGGAGCTTAAGGGTTGACCAATCAGAGCTGGAACTCAATGAAAAGCCACTGAGGTGCTCTGAGCAAGGCACCATCCCCACACACTGCTCCCCAGGCGCTTAAAGGTTGCCCACTGTTCAAAAGAAGCAAGAGAACAATGAGGTGAATAGAACTGAGACTGAAGTAATTTTGATGTCAAGTTTTCTTTGTTGTTACAAGGGCAAAAATGTTAGGTTGTTTTGGATGCAGCCACTTGAGAGAAGTATGTTGTTCAACATGTGCTAAAAACTAGGAAATAGATCTGCCTCTCACTGTGATTATGGCTCAGGCCAGAGGTTTAAGTAGTGCGGTCAGGGGTCCGCACTGCCCTGTGCTTATCAAGGGTGCCGATTTATGTTTATGCTCTTGGGTGCTCGTCAGTCTCTGTTGCTCCTCGCAGCCACGAAATCGGTGTATATGGATCACTGATAAAGACGAGACTTGGTAAAAACCACCACCATACAGAAGTACATGGATAAAAAAACGTGGTCCAGGTTTTGGTACGAACTGGCCATTGTGGATGTTAAATTCTGTCACCTAAGAACAACTTCCCCACACGACCAACCGACTACTGGCAAACTAAATTTAAATGTGACATTGCGTAACAAGGAAATTGATATTGTCTGATATCTGATGTTCATTCATTTGTCACGTGACACCTGAAATAAATTATTTATTCATGAAATCCTAATTAGTGGTTGTCAGTTCTTGTAGATGTTAGTGTCTTTGTAAATAAATAAAAGCTCCTGTACTTCACCCACTCTGCTTTTTTTAATTAATTTTTACTAAAGTTCAAAACTTTCTGCACATGTTCTGTTCATGTCAAGTAATTTAATGCGTTTACCTTTCCTATACTAACATGTGCATTACCCTGCTCTGCTGCTGCAGTATCCCCTTCAGTCTCTCTGACAGACACAACTGTTTAGCATCAGATGAGAAAAGGAGGAAATGTACCACAAACTAATTAACTTCAGAGCGTGTGGTCAAGTGCAGCTCTCACAGAAGCATGCACCTGGTGATGCTTCATATCCCATCACCATTCTGCTTTCAATTCCACTAACACCAACACAAACGTTACAAAACGTTTCTTTTATAGAAATGGACAGAACACCCTTGTGTAAACAAATTAAAGTATAGAGATGCGTGCAGCACAAGTTTAATTTTGAACTTCAGACGCCCCCTTGAGCTGAGGAAGAGTACTGCCTGTCTCCGCTGCTGACTTTTCTCTGCACTTTATTGTAGCTCAGCAGGAGCAATTCTCTCGCACACACATTAAAGACATTACACGGACTATAGAGAGTCACTCTATATAACAAATAGTTCTGTAAAGTTTATGTTGGTGATATGCTGAGGAACAGAAACGGGCACGCGTCATGTGACCCAGTTTGTATTGGATCGCGCAGTTAGATATCAGGCACAGCTCTCTACTATTTCATTTTATGTACATTTTTTCGTTATTAACGAGTAACCATTGTTAGTTTTGTGGCCAGTATCGGTAGAGATAAAGCACGGATAGGTCACACAACTGCTTTGTGCGCTTCGCTTTCCCGCATGCGCACTTCTGGCACCTACGCACTGTCGCTGAACACTAAGTTTGTCCAAGTGGTGTTGCCGTTTTGGGCTACCCAAGATGGCGCCCATCCCGCGCATGCGTATATAGCAGCAATGTAATGGCACCTGTGAAATTTGTTTGATGGTTGTCGGTTGGTCGCGTGGCGAACTACTAAACATCCACAATGGCCGGTTTACACGAAGACTCGATGTTTCCACAGACCTTTCTCTATGGAGAGATAACACGCTTCGTGTGTTTATCCGTATCTGCATCTGTAAGTTGGTGGTTTGTTTTTGCTAAGTTTCGTCTTTATTAGTGATTCCACGTGGTACTGCCGATACATTGAACTATTTTAATCGACTGTCCTAACTTTATAAGTAAAGCTACTGCCTTTCTAACAAAGAATGAGAATTGATTAATATGTAGCAGGAGGCTGAAGTGCTTCAGCCCCGGTTAACAACCCGATACTGCCTCTTTTTGGCGGTAACATCCACGCTGAATGTTAAGCATACTATACTTCCATATACCTTATTTTTCACGTTTCTGCACTTGTCTTGTGTGGTTTGTTTAATAATATTTTTTTTTCTAAACCTTGTCTTGTGTGGTTTGTTTAATAATAATTATTTTTTTTCTAAAATTGTACTTTCCGTTTGTGTTTAAGTTAATAGTTTATTCGTGTGTAGGCCGCAAAGCTGAGCTCTTGTGTTTGGTCTCACTTTGTGGTGTCTGCATAATTTGAACAAGGGCGGTATTTGTATTTCCGGATGTATTTTCATGAGAACCATACTTAGTATTGGCCTAAGTCTACAGCCAGCCCTACCACCGTCTTTCAATCCATCCCCACTGCTGAGAGTCCACCCAATGTAATGTACCTTCAGACAGGACTGGCTAAAACATGCTTTATATTCTAGTTATGCACTTTTTGTTTCTGCTCTTGTCTTGATCTGATTTGTTTAATGTGTTTTTTTTTTTTTCTTAAAGTGGACTTACATTCAAGTATAGCATGTGATCCCTGGGACTTTTTTTTTCTTTTTTCTTTTGTAGCGTAACAAGCATCCATTTCTCCCCAAAAAGAATGTAGACAAGAAGAGGACCAGGAGGGGACCCCTCTCCTAATCAGATACCAGAGGCCTCCAGAGAGCTGGAAGAGCAACCACTGTGGCGTTCAACCCGCAAGAGGCTTGATGTTGATGCTGCAGCTCTGCATGAACCTTGCAAACCCACTTGGTGTCCTCACTGTAGTTTAACTCTACCTAGAAATTCTCCTCAGGTTAAGACTGTGTATTCATGTTTACAGACTGCTGAGGGTAATGCTGTTGATGTCCAACTTGAGGTAACTCAGGTGAAGAATGTACCACCATCAGCCCCGCCTACAGTACAGTCCTCAACACAGTCCAACCCTAGACCAGGACCAAGGGAGCAGGTAGAACCCAGACACTTCAGACCATCAGTCCTGACAGTGTATTAGACACGGAGCCTCCTGAGCCAAAGACCCCTGCTCCAGGACCCACCTCTTCATATTTGAGAGTTGATCTCAAGAGGAAGACAGTCCGGGCTGTCGTTGATGACAGTTCTCTGTCCAACTGTGGGGCAGTGGTGCCTTGGTGGTTAACTAAGTGTAAAACTAAGTATACACTTTGGTTCCCTTATTGTACTAGTGTATAAATAAAAAATGAAAATGGTAAAATGCTGGTCATTTTAAACCATGCACTGTTCAGCAAGACCACAACAGTTACTGCCCAGTGTAAACTAACTTGTTGAATGCGTTAGTGGTGAAGTGATAATACCACTAGAAGGATGTGAAACATCCATTTCCTGTCCCCCCTCCAACTAATATATACTAATACCTTGAAAGAAGAGATAAAAATGAAGGCACCTCAAACTTTTATATCCTGGAAGTTAAAACAAAATTTCATCTGGGTTACTTACCATTACCTGAGATCCAGCTGTTACTCACAGTCATCGTTTTGAGACATGTTAAAACATACTTCCCTCTAGTGGCTGCATCCAAAACGACCTAACGTTTTTGTGTTTTGTTGTTTTGGAACAGAAACCTTAGCATCAAAATTACTTTAGTCTCTGTTCTATTCACTTAATTTTGCTGGTAATATCGGCTTTTCATTCCAGCTCTAATTGGTCACCCCGAGCTCCTCCATTCTTTTCCAGCACTTGAATCTGCCCATCTTCTCTTTGTGGTCATTTAAGTATTTTAAAATGGCTGCATCTTCTTCTTCTGTGTAGAGTCTTTTTACTAGAAGAATAAGGGAACTAAAATGTATACTGAGTTACTTTTAATGAATAAAAAGTTTACACAGTTTACAAAAGGCAAACACAAGAGCCTTTTGGCCAGTTCTGTCTCACCCATTTCTGCCTGGTAGCTGTTTTTGGACAACAGGGTCCGCAGAGGCCGGCACTCTGTTGGTGTCTGTAGGGTTCTCAATTAAAGACCGGCGTAAGATGCTGGTTTGAAGTCATTTTAAACAACACACCGTCATCCTGAGATACAGTTTATAATTATAGTCATCATTTTGAGACCTAACAGTGTTTTGTTGTTTTGAAAACAACAAAAAAACTGGACATCAAAATTACTTTAGTCTCTGTTCTTTTTACCTCATCGTTCTCTTGCAGCTTTTGTTTCATGTATTGGTAGAATCTGCTTTTAGTGGAATTCCAGCTCCTACTTGTCACCCTTAGCTTCTCCATTTTTTTCCAACAGTTATTTATTCCACCAGCATAAACATAAATCGGCACACTTGATCAGCACAGTCACTAAATTAAAACCTTTTTCGAAAATAGATTTGTCTCTCACTGTGATTATGGGTCAGGCCAGAGGTTTAAGTAACCGATGGATCATCAGTGACTTTAATTGAATTTAATAAAACTGTCTTCAGTCTCACTCTGTGCGAGGACGTGCAGTGTGAAATAATGGTGTCTGAATTATATTAACTTTGGCGAAAACTATTATGTTAATATTACTCCACAGTTCTTGTGTTGACGTCACCAGTTGACGTATTAATATATTTTCAGAAATCATCGGCTGTGATATTGCGCAGCTACACTTGATGCAAAACACTGTGTCTGTTGCCATACCCTCTTTAAGTTGTGTCCAGTTTTCTCCACTTAACTGTACTCTGTATATAGGCCAAGCTAAATTCATGTACTTTCAAACTGTTGTTGTTGATGTTTGACCAGTCACTGTGGCCATCCGTAGTTAGCTGTATAGCTCTTGTAGTGAAAAGCAGAAGACAGCATCACTGTGTGGAGAGTACACCAGCCAACTTCTGTTAATCTTCTCTCCGTTTGAAAGTGTTTTGAATTGAAGGCTGACATGAAATCCTCTTCCATTGGGTGTCTTTGGAAAACTGAAATCAGGCTTGACCTCTTTGCACAAATTCCAGACGATCAGCATCTAAAATGTGTGCTGGCATCTCAGTGATGGGTACTAAACAGTCAATAACACGGTGCATATAATGTATGGGAATGTTCTAGAATATTTTTAGAATTATTGGTGTGTGAGCCAGAAAACACATTTTGGAAATTTTCTGTTAATAAAGTTTGTCCACAGAAACCAGAGTTGTCTTTTCGTTATTTTTCTTTTTTTTTAAGCTTCATGGTACAGAGAGAATCAACAGGCTGTCTGCATGAGAGTACCAAAGAGTTCTGAAGCAAGCAAGCTTTTGTGTTCTGGATGATCAGTGTATGCAGTTTCATTCTCAACCAACCAGCACTCAAGGCTGAATCACGTTGCTCCACGTGATTCAGTGTGAGACCTGGGAGAGTCAGTCAAAACAATCAAACGAGTTCCTGCCACAACTAATATGCTGCCAGGACAGCATATTAGTTCAACAGAAGCAACAAGAAAAGTACACCGTCAAGGTTAGTTAAACAAATGTGAACTTTAGCAACATGAGAAATATACGTTTTCCTAATACAACATCAAACCATATGTAACTCTAGCAATTGTTTATTACAAAAACACAAAATATGTGAAAAACCCAAACCTGTGAGCTGAATAGCAGGACATAGCGGGGCAGATGTAGATCTCTGGTACTGATGCAAATGGCTGCTGAATTAAATTGTTTTTTTTTCTCCCTCTTGTCTTCTGCTGGCAGGTGTTGACTGGACTCTACAGAGAGCACCAATAAAAAGATAACTTTTTTTTTTTAACCACGACCTGAGACTGGAATCGAAAGAAACTACAGAGGGACAGGTCAAGAAGCAGACTCCCTGAGGAGCACCATTCAAAGATAAGTTTGTTCTTCTCTTTTATAATTATGTTTATGATTCATTATTTTGATTACAATTTTGTGTGTGTGGTTGCCGGCCTGCCAGACTCTGCATCCCATAGACTTTTTTATAGCCTAATTTTTTAAGTGATATACTCCTGTTAGAATCAACAGACCAATATAAATGTAGGCTTGGTCTACAAGGTCTAATTCTCTGAATAATGGATATAGCTAAGTATTTTA
>NC_024312.1:4264681-4266094 GCF_000523025.1 Cynoglossus semilaevis | reverse complement strand
GTCAGGCTTTCATTACGGCTCCCAGCCTCAAACCACCATCTTGTCTAAAGAGGAAGGAGCCGGGGGGTAAAAAAAAAACTACACAGATCCCAACCTCTAATTAACACAGTAATGATCCACTGCACCACAGCCCGTTCATCTAAACTAAATATAAAGGTCTGTCTGCAGCAGGTCCAGACCCAGAGCCAGATATTAAAACAACAGAGGAAGTGATGTCATCACGCTCCTCGCTGCTGCCATCTTTAACTCAACAGATGCTCGGATTTAAACAGAAAACACTTCACAGTTTTGACTTCACGTCTTCAAACCTGTGTCTTTGAGATTCATCCTTCAATTTAAGAAACTATTTGGCATTAAAATCTAAAAGCATCAGACTTTAGAGAAAGAAAGGAAAAAAAGTCTTTGCAAGGTTTAAAAATCAAGCATTTAACTGTAGAAACTCTGTAAAACACAAAATGAAGCCCAAGAACTATTTTTTGTTGCAGTTCATATTATGGCCTGTAGGGTAAAAAGACAACATTTCTGTGGTTCTTGGAGTCACGTGTCAAACCGTGTTGATGTGTTTTCTCTCAGGTGATGTACTTCAGCTCCCTGTTCCCCTACCTGGTGCTGATCTGCTTCTTGATCCGGTCTCTGCTCCTGAAAGGCTCCGTCGACGGGATCCGACACATGTTCACACCTAAGGTACAGTAACACACACGTCAGAGACGACGGAAACTGTCGCTCAGTCACAGTTTTTATCACCTTCACATTTTTACACCATGGAAACATTTTAGTCAGAGATTTCTTTTTTTTTTTTTTTTTTGGAAATATGCATGAACCTAAAAACATGTCTGCACTGCCATTGGCTGAATCCTCAGCTGCGACAGGCCAATGACACCTGGAGCTGATAGTCGTGTTGCCGTGGCAACCTGGAGTTACTGAGGGAATTTTGCAAGAAATCTGAGGATGTTCCTCACAGTGTGTGCTCTCCTCAGCTGACACTGCACACATCCAGACACCACGCTGTGTCTGTTTTTTCTGTGCCCTTGTCGGTGGCTGTGGCCGTGTCTGTGTCTGTGTCCGTGGCTGTGTCTGTGGCCCTGTCTGTGTCTGTGTCCTCACTGGACTCCACTCTGCTGCAGTGGTTCTGGTTCTGCAGCCTGGACCGCTGTCAACACATTCAAAGAAAATACTACAAAACTCCACCAAACACAAGTGAAAACTCAAGAAAATATTCAGATTTAAATGAAGTTTTTCCTGCTGTACCTTCTTGCCCCTGATGCCACACCTCCGTGCCCCGTAAAGGGGCTGCTACAGAAAAATAGTGTTTCTGTTCAAAAATCCATAAGGGTTAAAATGTCTTTGTTTGTGTCGCCCTGTCTGGAAACCCCCCCCCCCCCCCCCCCCCCCCCCCGCTACTAGACCGCCCAC
>NC_024312.1:4260763-4263908 GCF_000523025.1 Cynoglossus semilaevis | reverse complement strand
AGGGTTAAAATGTCTTTGTTTGTGGCCCCCCGTCTGGAAACTCCCCCCCCCCCCTCCCCAGTTGGAGATCATGTTGGAGGCCAAAGTGTGGCGAGAAGCAGCCACTCAGGTCTTCTTCGCCCTGGGCCTGGGCTTCGGCGGCGTCATCGCCTTCTCCAGTTACAACAAACGGGACAACAACTGTCACTTTGACGCCGTCCTGGTTTCCTTCATCAACTTCTTCACCTCAGTTCTGGCCACGCTGGTGGTGTTCGCTGTGCTGGGCTTCAAGGCCAACATCATGATCGACAAGTGTGTCCTACAGTGAGTACCGGCACAAACACGGGGGGCGGGGGGTGAGGGGGACCAGTCAGGACTAGTCAGGCCGGGTTAGCTGGTTAGCTGGTTAGCTGGTTAGCTTCATTCATCTCTTTATCTCAGGAACACTGGGAAGATTGTGGCTCTGCTGGTCAACGGCACTCTGGAGCCGAGTCTGATCCCTCACCACATCAACCTGACTCAGGCGGGTCAGGTCACCGTGGACGACTACCACAAGATGGTGGAAATCATCAGAGGGGTGAAGGAGGACGAGTACCAGGCTCTGGGACTGGATCACTGCAGCATCGAGAACGAGCTCAACAAGGTAAGAACCAGAGCAGCGGTACACCTCAACACCTCAACACCTCAACACCTCAACACCATCAAACACTTCATTCAACAACAACATGATCACTAACTCACTCCAGTGTGACGTCTGTGGACGTCAGCTCGTCTGCAGGCCTCGACCCAGGCCTGCTCTACTTCCTGGTTCCTTCTGATTGGCACTTTGGCCAAGAACTTTATTTTGAACGTTTTTGAGCCAAAGACAGAACAATTCTGTTGGAGGCGTCAAAAATCAGTTTCTACCAGTCACAGCCGTTAGTTCTGTCGTTGTCTCGTTGTCACAGTTTAAACACAGTCTCCTTTAGCCGTTACCTCTGTCGTTGTCCCAGTTTCAACACAGTCTCCTTTAGCCGTTACCTCTGTCGTTGTCCCAGTTTCAACACAGTCTCCGTTAGCCGTGAGCTCTGTCGTTGTCTCAGTTTCAACACAGTCTCCGTTAGCCGTGAGCTCTGTCGTTGTCCCAGTTTAAACACAGTCTCCTTTAGCCGTTAGCTCTGTCGTTGTCACAGTTTCTCTCCATGATTGTTTTTACCAACCCTGGTTTTGAGGTTTTTCCTCCTCCTGACCGCGGTGTTCTCCTCACTGACAGGCCGTCCAGGGCACAGGACTGGCCTTCATCGCCTTCACCGAGGCCATGACCCACTTCCCCGCCTCGCCCTTCTGGTCCGTCATGTTCTTCCTCATGTTGGTCAACCTGGGCCTCGGCAGCATGTTTGGAACCATGGAGGGAATTCTCACTCCGCTCATCGACACCTTCAAAGTCCGCAAGGAGTTTCTCACAGGTGAGTCACGAGTCGACGAAGAAGAAAATAATCCAAGAAAAATGACAGATGGAATAAAGTGTTCAGGATGAAGAGCGGGTGATGAAGACTGACTGTAAATTAAGACGGATTGTTAGGATTCAAGATGAAAAGATTTGAGCCGGTGTTTGTCTCCTTGCAGTGGGCTGCTGCCTGTTGACCTTCTCCATCGGCCTGCTGTTCGTCCAGCGCTCAGGGAACTACTTCGTGGCCATGTTTGACGACTACTCTGCGACGCTGCCCCTGCTGGTGGTGGTCATTCTGGAGAACGTGGCCGTCGCCTGGGTCTACGGCATCGACAAGTGAGTGACACCACAACGACAACACGCAGTGACTGCATCAGTGACATCGTGGAGCCGTGGTTTTGGCCACGCCATGTCACAAAGCAGAACAGTTACCCAGGGTTGAGGGTTCGATTTCCATGACTTCTGTATGAGGAAGGATTCCAGGAACTTCAGTTTCAGTTTCTCCCACAGTCGTAAAACGTTAGGATTAGTTTAAACCCCCCCCCCCGCTGTCATCACTGTGTGTTAAGGCTCAGGTTTTTCCCAGTGACCCATGGTGTGACCTTTTGACCCCCCCTCTCAGGTTCTTCGAGGACCTGAAGGACATGCTGGGCTTCACTCCGTTCCGTTTCTACTACTACATGTGGAAGTACGTCACGCCCATCCTGCTGCTGCTGCTGCTGTGCTCCAGCGTGATCCAGCTGTGCGTGACCCCGCCCTCGTACAACGCCTGGATACAGGAGGAGGTGAGTCAGCATCTGTCGGCCCCTCTCCCCCCTCAACACAAACACTCACCCAGATTATCTCCCCCGAGAGACGGAGCAGGGATCAGTGGAGGAGCAGGAAAGAAAATATAAGGGTTTACAGTGGTGGGGGGGGGGACAATGAGAGGGAGGGGTCAGTCTTGACTCCCCCCACAGACAGTCAGCAGCAAGTGTCAATCACCCCACACACACACATAAAACAGCAGGTAGGTCAAAGGTCATGTTTTACACTCTGTAAAAGGATATTTGAACAATTATTATTATAATTATTATTTTAGTTTCTTCTTCAACTGCTTCGACTGAAGAACGATGAATCTGGAACTTTTTTTTTTTAAATGTCTGATTTTCAAACCGACAGCCTGTGAAACTGCGTCTCTTCAGGTTTTGTCGTTAAATCTTTTTGTTTTAACGAACACTTTTCAAATTGCACCAAACATCAAACTTTTGTTTTTCCTAAGACACAGGAAGCGTCGCTGCCGTCGCTCGCTCTTCCTTCACCTGACTTCTTTAACAACCTCCGTGTTTGGTTTCCGTCTCCAGGCCAAGGAGCAGATGGTGCTCTACCCCTTGTGGGGAATCGTGGTGTGCGTCTCCCTGATCCTCATGGCCGTCCTGCCCGTGCCCGTGGTCTTCGCCCTGCGCTACTTCAACGTCATCGACGACAACACCAGCGGCTTGTCCTCCGTGTCCTACAAGAAGGGACACATCATCAAGGAGATCGCTCGCCCCGGTGAGGACGACGACACCAGCCTGATCCAGGGCAGGACCCCCAGCGAGGCGCCCTCACCCGTGCCCGGCAGCATCTTCCGCAAACAGAGCGGCACCGGCGGCCGACCCGAGGCGGACATCGCGCCGAACGGTCGTTACGGTATCGGTTACCTGATGGCAGACGTGCAGGATATGCCTGAGTCAGACTTATAGACTGACCGTAACA
>NC_024312.1:4214583-4260748 GCF_000523025.1 Cynoglossus semilaevis | reverse complement strand
CCCTCTGCGTGCTTTTAGTTGGCTGTTACATCACTGTATATTTCGACTGTACTGTAGACATCGTAGCTGCTCTGTATTTGTTGTCTCTGAACCTTGGATGATTGTAGACTTTAAAGTCACAGTCCAGGAGTTTTTTGAAGTGTGGTTGTGTGAAGTGTCGACACAGAGAAACACGTTTCACCGATTCATTTGACCTTTTGTTTCACTGGAAACTGATGCTCGTTTCTGAACCAGTTGTGTCTTAACACATTTAAATCTTAAACTCAGTCCTGTTTAGATGAAAACACCTGGAGCTCCTGCCTTATTGTCCTCATGAGTTTCCAAGATAATTAGATGAATTTGTCAGTCTGTGAGAGCGACGATGGCCAACTTTTTACTGGGACAGAGAAAGCATCAACTTGGAGGTTATGGTTTTGAACACAACCTGAACGTTCGATGTGTTTTTCCAACTTTCTCTACTTCACCAAATCCAATGGAAAAAATCTGCATTTTTAGCTCACGAGGTCAAATGAAACTTAGTCGGCAAACACCGCCTTCATCTGTGATGTCATAGTTCATCACATGGAACTCATTTTATGGCCCAACTGCAGGACAGGAAGTTCACATTTATTAGCTTAATTTTCACCCAACGTTAGCAGCTTCAGGGCTAGCTTGTTTTTCCGGCTGTGACCGTCTTCGTATTAGTTTTCTCTATCTTTTGGCTAACGTCTCGTTGTTTTCTAGTTGCTAAATGACGCAATTTTACTGTATTTTGGTCAAATTCTTTCCTACTTTTTGGCTAACATTTAGCTATTTTTGGTATATTTATATCTTAGCCGTTTTTGTACTAATTTATAAAACTCCTCCCCCTGCATTTATTTCTAATCTGTAGCTCAGTTTGTCCTCGTGTCCTCACTGACAGTTGTGTTTGGATTAATGCTGGTGTCAGTGTAGGGGGCGCTCACACTGTAGTAGGAGCCAATTAGCTACGGTGTCAGAACTTCATATAACCACACAATGAAAAAAAACTGAACTGTCCCTTTAAAAAGCTGTGTAAATTAACATTGTCTGGACCATGAACCACAAACTCTGCTGTGGCCCAACGTCATTGGTTCAAATATTTAACGTCAAACCTCTAAAGTGTTAAGGTAAAGTGGGAGGCCTGACCTCCTGACCTCCTGACCTCCAGAATGTTAAAGTCAGCTCTCACTGGAAAAGCTTTATAACGACCTTAGAAGTGCTTGAAAGTGCTTGAATGTAACCTGGAAACTCATCCCGTCTGATTCAGGCTCTGACAGCAGTAACGAGGGGGTCAGAGGTCAGGGGTCACCTTTGGACCGCTGTGCGTGGACACTGTGTCCATAAATGTCCTGCTGTAAAAAGTAGTTGTGGAGACATTGTGAGCGCCCACTGCTGCCTGACTGTGGTCACAGCAGCCGCCTGTTTGAGACACGTGTGACTGTCATTTATATTTGTTTATAGAATACACCGTGGGCGTTGTATATTTAATGTATTCTGTAAATATAATATAAATATTATAAATATATTTATCAGGGTAGTTTGGATATCGGAGCAGCGTGTTTTTAAAGGTTCAGACGTACATCAAATCTTTAACTCTCATCTTTCATGTCTTTGTTTTTTTTTACTAATGTGCTGTGATGCCTGTGAGGACCGAGTTCTCAGTGTAAATAAGGGGTTTCCATAAAATGGCTTCAACTGCAAAACATCTTTTTTTCCCTGTCAAAAATAAAAGATCAACCGTGGTCTGTACCATCAAACACTCGGCTGTTGGTTTTCTCTCCAATCACCTGGTACCGTGTCAATACAACTGATACATATATATTTGTATACCATATATGTGTATATATTTGTATACACATATATGGTATTTTATATACATATATATATACACACATAAATGTATACATACTGTACAAATATATACAAATATATCAATGTATACATATATTTCTGTGTATAGATGTATGCATATATAAACATATATACACACACAGACACACACACACACACACATATCTTGATCCTTCACTTCATGTTACATCACCACGTAGTATTACCTGAAGTAATAATTCCAGATGGAAGTTTTTAAGGTACTAAACACAGTTTCAGTGAATGTTTGCACTCGTCATCGCGTTTTACCGACAAGTTTCCACAACAAATGTCACGACACTACTGCAAATATTTAATTTGTTCTTGACAGTGAAACAACGGTTGCCAAACAGGCAGCAATGTCAGCAGAGCCGGTTGAAGTGACATAAATAAACGATAAAACAGTAAAAACAATAAAATAAATAAACATAAGAACCTCTGTAAAAGGACTGATTGTCTCCCCCTAATGTCTGGTTCATGTAAATGCACCATTAAAAAAGAACATAAAAAACCAAATTAAATAAAAACAAAGTTGTTGTTCATTAACCCGTGAGAACAGACTCCCTGCTCGTCGTCTGTTGTGTCTGTTGTCGGAAAGATCCCTTTTCCTCGAGTTTCTCTGAATAAAAAATATTTATACACAGAGTGAGTCAAAAAGACACACGTTTGTTACTGTAGAAACGTCTCCTGGGCGACTATTGTTTCAACTCCAAATACATGCTAGAATGGCTCATGTTTCTCACTCATCTAAAGTCACTGTTGTGTGAATGAAGATCCACCTTTGGTCTCAGCTGAGCTGAAGCTTCTCTCTCGACCTGGCTGCGACCTGCTCTCTCTTCTCACTGTGTCTCCTCAGATCTCTGACCTCCTTCGGCAGGGTGCCATTCCACACCATCAGCACCGACTCCTCGTCTGGGGGTCAGAGGTCGGAACACACAGAACATCAGAACACACACACACACACACACACAGAGAGAGAGAGAGCAGAGAAACTGTGGAGCCAACGCCCCGCTGTCACCTGGAGGATGGTTGTCCTGTGGATGACGTCGGCCCAGAACCAGCACCAGGTTCTTCCAGTTGAGAGGTTCTGTTCAGACACAGATACAGCGGTGAGTAAAGAGTTAATACAACGAGATGAAATCTGAGCAGCAGAAACGCCGAGTCAGACTGAGGAGCAGAAGAAGAACCTCACTGTGAGCTGCACGTGTTTTTGTCAAATCATCACTGGGCCACAGTATTGGTACATGCACACGCATACTGTGTACTTATATGTGTGTATATATATATATACTGTATATATATATATATATATACTATATATATATAGAGAGAGAGTATATATGTATATACTTCAACTTCAGACTAAAAATAATTGTGATAATATAATAATATAGTTCACATTTACAGTGTAAACAGCTGGAGTTAAGAGGTTTCTAAAAACACACACTTTAGCTAAAATGTAGCTAAGAAGGTGGCAGCTACAAGGCTAACATGTCTAATTTTATTTCCAAATAAATTTGGCTTTTGAAATTCTACACCAAAACAGAGCGGACCAACCAATCAGAGTGGAGCTGATGCAGCGGATGGAGTCACAGTGAGGCCGCAGCAGCTGCAGGGTCTGGTGTTTGGACAGTTCTATCAGTAGCAGATGGCCCCCTCTAGTGCCGACCCAGAGCGCTGCAGCTGTCTGAACCAGCAGGGCCTTGACTGAGGCCCAGGACGGAGCTGCGTCAGCGGGCTCATCCCCTTCACTGCTGGTCCTGTTCCTGTGGTGGAGTCATGATGGAGTGAGGACTCAGATGTAGAAGCCTGTTTGTTGGGTTTTCAGGTGTGTGTGTGTGTGTGTGTGTGTGTGTGTGTGTGTACCTGATGATCTGAGCACAGTCGATACACTCCACCATCCTCTCACTCCTCTTGTCCCAAACCTCAACAGTGGATGAACCAGATTTACTCAGATACACATGTTTATCCACAGCCATCCTGGACACACAGGCCTCGCTCACTGCCCTCTGCTGCCCCCTGTAGGACGGACACAAACGTCCAATCTTTAAATAAGTGTCATTTTTGTAGTTCATTAAAATGCTGTGGTTTGTCATTAAGAACTCTTTAAAAATGATCCACTGAGATGTTGCTAAAGCACTGGCTCCCAGCTCCTCCTGAGACCGCTGCTCTAATCTGTGTGGACTCACTGCTGGACCAGACCGGGCCTGGTGTCCAGGCTCCTGCTGACGTCGTAGTTGGCGGCGAACGACAGAACCTTGGAGCCACAGCCGGCCCACACGGACCTGCTGTCCAGAGAATGGGCCGACTGACCCAGACCCATGAGCGGAGTGTTGACGGTTCCCACCTGGATGGTTTTGACAGGCTGACCGTTGACCTGCTGCAGGGAGAGGAAGAGGAGGAGGAGGAGGAGGAGGAGGAGGAGGAGATCAACATCAGAGCTCCAGACTGTGACACAGACTAGTCTGTAGTCTGTAGTCTGTAGTTTTGACACATGAACCCTGGTGACTGTTCTTTACCTTGAGAACCGAGTCTTCGTACACAGTCAGAACTCCGTTGGCTGTTCCCACCAACAGGTAACTCTTTCTTTGGCTGCAACAACAAATGGATTCATTCAACACTGACCGACCAACTGACTAGAACTGACTAGAACAGACTAGACTGGACTAGAACAGACTAGACTGGACTAGACTGGACTAGAACAGACTAGACTGGACTAGAAGAGACTAGAACAGACTAGAACAGACTAGAACAGACTAGAACAGACTAGACTGGACTAGAAGAGACTAGAACAGACTAGACTGGACTAGAACAGACTAGACTGGACTAGACTGGACTAGAAGAGACTGGATCTCACCTCCTACAGGGGAACATGTGAAAGTAGAGTGAGGTGACAGAGTCTGTGACTCTCTGCAGGTGGTGCCACGTTGAAGCGTCGTCAGCGTTGATGACCACCAATGAGCCGGACTGAGTGCCTGCCACCAGCCAATCACAGGCCTCGTGAGGAATTTGGACCGTCACGAGACACAGGACCGGACTGGAGTCGACCTCCTGACACAGAAAATAAAACCGTTTGTATTTGACAGAGCTCCACGTTTGTTGTTGTTGTTGTTTCCGTCACGTTGTCCGTACCATCGTCGTGACTGTTTCATTCTCCAGGTCCACGGCCGTGACACAACCGACGCTGTGGCTGCTGCTGCCCCCCCCCAGCCAGGTTCTGCTGATGCTGGTGGAGCTGACGCTGATGCACTCGGCCGTGAACCCAGAGGGAACCATCAGCTCCTTCATCAGACACAGCATGTCCCCTGAGTTCAGTCGCTCAAACACCTGCACACAGTGGACACCAGCTGGTGGACGTCTGCATTACGGCCGCCAGGAGGCGCTCCTTCCTAACATAACTCAACAGTACAGCACGTTCACTGACATGGTGAGAGGCAGCAGCTGGTTCTGACCTGAGCAGATGTGGGTCGATCCTGAGGTCCAGGGTTCAGACAGTCCTTCATCAGAGACTGGAAACCAAACCAGGGAGGACAACTGTAGTGTTGGACTGGATCTGTGGACAAGACGGGGACAAGACAGGGACATTAACGACCGACAGATACTACATTAAAACAGCTGTAACACGTCAGGCATCGGGGGTCTGATTCCCAACCACTGGGCCGTGGCCCACTAGTGTGCCGTGAGAGACAGAACGATTCATTTTTCTTCAGCTAGGGGGCAGCAGATGGCTATAAAAACTAACAATAATAATCAGAGCTGTTGAAGAAGATCTCTGTGAGTGTCTTTCTTCAATTCCTGCCACTTTATCAGTGTTGTCTTCAACTAAACAGGCTGAGGTTTGAGTCACTGATGAGGCCATTTCATCTAGAAGATTATTAGATTTCATTTGTCAGATGTTTGTTTGTTGGTGTGACGTGGGGTTTCTCCTGACGATATAATTGTGTCGTGGCTCAACAAAGGTACGAGAACACTGCAGAAACACACACACACACACACACACACTGCTCCTCACCTGGCAGTTTCCCCTGCACTGCTACTTCATCAAACTCACTAGGAAACTTCATGCCATCAGAGATTCGCTGACCACAGGTCAAGAGGTCATAGAGGAGCAGGCCGAACGAGAAGACGTCCGCCTGCTGGTTGTAGATCAAATTACCTCTAGCGACCTCTGGTGCTCTGAAACCTGAAGGGTAAAAAAACAGTGAAGCTGTAATGAACTTTTACTTTAATACAGTTTTTTTAAATTAAATATTTTCTGTAAATGGAAGAACATTTTTTTTTTGCAGACATTATTCTAATTAAAAAAAGATCCATCCAGAAACCAACTGATTTGAGTTCTAATTTAACTGATCCACTTTTGTCCTCGGGGACATAACACAACACTGTCGTTGTAGTACCATAAAGTTTTGCAAACCAAACCTACAAAAGTACAACAGGGCTGTGTTACATGTGGTTCATCTTCTAACGACCTTTAGAGATAAAGGGTTAGCTAACGACCTGGCGTTCCCTCGGAGCTCCTCACTCCCATGCTGCAGCAGTACTGAGCGATGCCGTAGTCTGTGATCTTGGCTACGACCTCAGAGTCGGTCTTCAGGTTGAACAGAAGAACGTTGTGAGGCTTCAGGTCCCGATAGATGATCATGGAGGAGTGAAGGAATCTGAGCGAGCAGAACAAACAGTCTGAGTCCCAGGAACGTCACACCACACAGTTCAAACATCACGCGGTGAACAGCGCCCACCTGAGGCCATCGGCCACGTGCAGCGCAATCCTGTGCTGGAGTTTCCGGGTCAGCGTTCCCAAAAAGAGAGTCCAGGGAGCCGTGGAGAGCCAGCTCCATGACCAGGACCTGGGGGGCTGCACCGGTGGCCAGCAGAGCCACCAGGCTGGGGTGACACAGACGACCCAGCACCACCAGCTCCTGGAACACAGACCAGCGTCAGTAAACACAGGGACAGGCCGGTGGTTTGGACTGCTGACGTGGAGAGGACTACCTGTCTGAGGAGTCTGTAGATGTAGAGTTCAGAGGCGTGTTTGTTAAATATCTTCACGGCCACTTCCTCATTTTTGTAGACGCCTCGATACACGGTCCCAAAGCCCCCGCCGCCTGTCGTCACAAACGTCAGGAGTTGACATGTTTGATGCATTTCTAAGAATTAGGATTGACTATAGCTGTAACACACACCCCAGCCCACTGGGTGGCACTAATTAAGCTAATTTTGAGTTTTTTTAATCAGAAGAAAATGGGTGGATGTTTGGTGATCAGTGAAGAAAGACCAAACTGCACAGCTAACGTTATGGGTGGATGTTTGGTGATCAGTGAAGACCAAACTGCAGAGCTAACGTTGGCTAATTTACCCAGCTGGTTTTCTTTGGACAAATCCACGTCCAGTTCTTGACTGTCCAGAATGGTTCCCGCGGGCTGATCACTGAGAACCAGGTCAGGAGCGATCTGGGAGAGGGGCAGCGTTAACCGCGGGTCGTCTGGATCCACCAGCAGGAAATCTGAAACCAATAAGGAAATTAGAAAATGATCTGTAAAAGACCTTTAAAACTGAACGTTCATTCAATCCCACTGACAGATTAACAGAACGTCCTTCACATTTTCATACCATTGTCAAAATACATGAAGAGTTCCTCCAGCAGGATTCTGCTCCACGGCTGACCGTCTTCAAAACTGTACAGAGCCCACCTCTTCAGCAGGGCCTCTCCGCTGCCGTGCACGTCCATGTTGAGGAGCCCCGGGGACCACTCCTCCAGCAGGGAGTCCACGTGGTCCACCACGTGACCCAGCAGCACCCGCCCTGCGAGGACAAAGACACCGACCATGATCAACAGCTGATGGAGTTCACTCTGTGTCAAAACTGGACTGTCCTCAGAGAGCGTGCCTTTCCTGGAGGAGGGAACCGTTATCCTGACGAAGCTGGACGGGTTTCCCTCCTCGGACGAAGCCTCCACCAGACAGTAGGCCTCAGGAGACCAGCTCAGGTAGATCCCTCTCCTCCAGTAGATTCTGTTGGGTCGCAGAACCTTTTCTGGGGAAACAACGACATGGATTTAATGCAGAAGAAACAGGGTGTGTGTGTGTGTGTGTGTGTCCTGGTACCTCTGCCGTAGAACAGGTAGGAGGAGACTTCCAGCAGACGGCTGATCAGTCGAGACCAGTAATCCATGGGGAAGTAGGGCATCTCGTAGAGACGCACGATGACCTCTGAGTTCTCACTGTGAGGCAGCTCGATGACCGGCCTGTGTTTGGACAAACTGAAAACACACACACACACACACACACACACAGTCAGTGAGTGTGAAAAACCTAAACCTCCTCCTGCTTCACGGAAACGCACTCGCCGGGCACCAGCAGCTGGTCTTCTCCGAACGGCAGCGCGATCTGAAACTTCTCCAAGAGTTTGAAGAAGTGGACCAGGTGACTCTGTGGGAAACATCTGGATTCAGACAGAAACTTCTCCACCGCCGAGCGATGAATGACCCCGCAGCTCCTAAAGGTCAACTTCTGCAGAGTGAAGAGGTCACTGGTGTTACCGTCATCCACCTGTACCATACACAGGTGTGTGTGTGTGTGTGTGTGTGTGACCACCTGGGAGATGATGTTGCACAGCCACTGTGGGTCAATGAAGTAAAGTTCCTGAAGCTGAAGAGCAGGATCGTCGAAATGTAGTAGAACTCCTGCAGGACAAAATATATACATGTATATATTTTGTCCTGCAGGAGTTCTACTACATTTCGACGATCCTGCTCTTCAGCTTCAGGAACTTTACTTCATTGACCCACAGTGGCGGTGCAACATCATCTCCCACGTGGTCACACACACACACACACACACACCTGAACACATACTCCAACATATATGTACATATATACATGTATATATGTACATATATGTTGGAGTATGTGTTGGTGTATGGGTTGATGTATGTGTTGGGGTATGTGTTGATGTATGTGTTGATGGATGTGTCGATGTATGTGTTGATGTCTGTGTTGGTGTATGTGTCGGGGTATGTGTCGGGGTATGTGTCGGGGTATGTGTCGCTGTATGTGTCGGTGTCTGTGTTGATGTATGTGTGTATGTATGTGTTGGTGTATGGGTCGGTGTATGTGTCGGTGCATGTGTCGATGTATGTGTCGGTGTTTGTGTTGATGTATGTGTTGGTGTTGGTGTTGATGTATGTGTTGGGGTATGTGTCGGTGTATGTGTCGGTGCATGTGTCGGTGTATGTGTCGATGTATGTGTTGATGTCTGTGTTGGTGTATGTGTCGGTGCATGTGTCGATGTATGTGTCGGCGTATGTGTCGGCGTATGTGTTGGTGTATGTGTCGGTGCATGTGTCGATGTATGTGTTGGTGTAGGTGTCGGTGTATGTGTTGGAGTATGTGTTGGTGTATGGGTCGGTGTATGTGTCGGTGCATGTGTCGGTGTATGTGTCGGGGTATGTGTCGGGGTATGTGTCGGGGTATGTGTCGCTGTATGTGTCGGTGTCTGTGTTGATGTATGTGTGTATGTATGTGTTGGTGTAGGTGTCGGTGTATGTGTCGGTGCATGTGTCGATGTATGTGTTGGTGTAGGTGTCGGTGTATGTGTTGGTGTATGGGTTGATGTATGTGTTGATGTATGTGTTGGTGTCTGTGTTGATGTATGTGTTGATGGATGTGTCGATGTATGTGTTGGTGTTGGTGTTGATGTATGTGTTGATGGATGTGTCGATGTATGTGTTGGTGGATGTGTCGGTGTATGTGTTGGGGTATGTGTCGGTGTATGTGTTGACACACGTGCGGTCACACTGACCAGCTTCACTGAGGAAGTGAACGGCGTGAGGAAGCTCGGCCTCGTCCAGCTGCAGCCGACTCCTGCTGATGAGCTGCTGCAGCTGCTGCCGTGTGATGACAGGGAACTCGGCAGGAACCCTGGTTCTCTCCTGCAGAACCCTTCGCTCCAGCTCCACGTAACTGTCTGGAACCAGCTGACCCATCACCCGCTGACCCTGGATCTGTGACGGAAGGACAGATTCTGAGTTGACGCCGCCCACGGTTTGGTGGACATCGGTCATCAACTGAGGGGTCTGACCTTGAAGTCCATGACCTCTGCGGTTATGGCCTTGCGGAGTCTGGTCATGGCGTCTGAGTCCTCGCAGACGGAGAGCGTGTGGTAGTCAGCGATGGTGGGGAAACCCTGGTGGTTGAGCAGGTCTTTCCTGATCTTGTTCAGACACTCCTGCAGCTGCAGATCGTCACTCACGTCTTTGTGGGTCCCAACCAGAATGACCGGAGAGAGAGGAGCTACTGCCTGCAGGTTGGGGGAGGTCAGAGGTCAGAGGTCAGAGGTCGGGTGAAGTGAAACAATGATAAGGTAAATCTGTGTCTCGGTCTTGGTAAACTGTAACGACGACATTCAGTCTGGTTAGAATTTAAAGTGAACGTTTGTTCAGAGGAGGAAACAAAGAGACGGAGTGTTCCGGAACACGACGCCTCCAGATCTGTGCTCTCACCAGACACGAGAGCGAACAGCGATCGTACGTGATAAATGTCTCACTTTGATGTTGAAGAGCCAGGGTTTGAGGGCGTCCACCTGAGCGGCTCCTCTGCTCAGGTCGTACACCACCACGTAGAGCGCTCGAGGAGACAGGAAGTGGAGATACGAACCACTGGACTCCTCTCCACCTGCAGGACACAGATGATGATTTCACTTTGATGGAGAGGACAAAACTGCAGGTTGACGGTCGAAGAGGAACGACGGCAGGTGGTAGGTTGGTGGGTCGTTACTGACGGTGACTAATTACAGAACAACAAACCACCAGAGTTCCACCAGGTTCTAGCGGTGACTAATTACAGAACAACAAACCAGCTTCTACCCCGTCCTGTCAAACGGACTTTTCTTATCTGTAAACTGAGGTCAAACCAGTGCAGCGGCAGGTCAGTGAATGTCCAGGAGAGCTGGAACGCTGTCCCACCTGAGAAGTCCCAGACGTTGAGCACCATCCTCTCTCTGTCCCGGTCCCTGATGGTCCAGTCTCTCACATCTACGCCCACGCCACTCCTCCTCGAGGTCGCCTGAGAGCGTTTCTGCTTCATCAGCTCATGGATCAGGCTGCTTTTCCCGCTGCCAGAGTTTCCGACCACAATCAGTTTCATGCGGTGGTACGGCACGGCTTTTTTCAGCCGCTGCTGAAGAAACCTGAGAGAGGAGACGCAGGGGAGTTAACATTTGTCGTTTATTAAGACGTTTTCTTTTCGCTTTCCTTTAAATGAGTTCAATCATGACCTAATTATGTCTTTGGTCTTGTTTCCAATGAGCTTCAAGTCCAGCTGGAGGCGGAGTCCGTCCAGGGGCAGGTCCCACAGGCGGCTCAGTTTCCCCATCTCATCAGGGAAGAAGCGCAGGTTCGAGTTTCTGCTCACGTCCAGGGAGGTCAGACCTTCCAACAGACCGACCTGAGGTGGAATCTGGATGGAAACAAGTCAAAAACATTGACCTAAAAACTCTTCTTTCTACGTATTTCATTTGTACCCAGGTGTTGTCTGCAGCCCTGTACCTCAGTGAGCTGGTTGTCACTGAGGTGGAGTTTCTCCAGTCTGATCCATCGATGTACTGATCCACTCAGGTCCAGGTCAGAGATGCAGTTCTGGCTGAAGATCAGCTCTCGGAGGTTGTTTGAAGCCCAGAATTCTGGGCTGGGAAGAACAGCAATGTGGTTGGTCCTCATGTCAACTGACCTCAAACTGGACGGAAGAAAACGACGAGAAAACTGAAATTTAATCAAATTTAATGGAATGTTTTCTAGAGAAAATATTTCAATATTTTAAAAAAAACTGAGCAAATAATGAAATTTACTTTGGAAGATCCAGCACAGCCTCCGAAACATAGGTGAAGTTGTTGCTCGCCAGCTTCAGTGTCATGACCTTGGGAGGCAGGTGTGACAAAGAACCTGTAGGGGGCAGAAAAAACAACATGGAGAACTTTAAACTATATTAAAAAGAGAAAGTCTGAACCTGTAGGGGGCAGAAAAAACAACACGGAGAACTATTATTAAAAAGAGAAAGTCCGTTTCCTTTGGGAGTTGGACGAAGAAAATCTGTGTGAAAATTCAGACGAGGTAAAACTTTAGGTTTAGTCCAGACTCACAGATTTTGTTCATGGAAGCGTTGAAGATTTCCAGTTTGGGGCAGCCGTTCAGAAAGTCGGGGGAAACGTTCTCCACACTGTTCTTGCTGACATCCAGCAGTTTGAGGTCAGGCAGCTCCAGTGATGTGGACAGTTCACGGATACAGTTACTGAGGAGGAACGAGGGACAAAGTTACACTGGCATGAAAAAAGAAAGGCTGAATGAAATCTTTTAAAGTTAAAACCAGACTGAAGTGAAGTTTGATTACAGTTCTGGTTCAAGTGGTAAATTAGAATGTATGAATGTATTCCTTTGTTGTACTAACAAGTATTTCATACTTTTTGCCTGTGCAGTATATATTTTCATCTAGTTCTGTTCAGGACAACTCAGAACTCAATCGACCTCTGGAGGAACAGTTCAACCACAAACTAAACGTCAGGTGTTTTAGCTCAACCACAAACTGAACGTCAGGTGATGGCTTTTAAAAACTCTACCCTTCGATGGACAGCTCCTCCAGCTGGTCCAACACTCGGCCCAGCTCGTAAGGAAAGGTGATGATTTTGTTGAAGGACAAGTTGAGCTGCCGCAGTGAACGACAGGTGACAGCGGGGTCAAAGGTGACGACTGGGCCCACGCAGTTACGAGAAACGTTCAGCGTGGCGATCAAAGGAAGAGACAGCAGCTCTGTGGGCAGAGACTGGAGCTGGTTGCCCTGAAGGTCAAGTCGGGTCAAATTATTTAAACTCTGTCAAATAGAGAGAAAAAAAAAATCCTTTGAACAAACGGTCAGTTTGATTTGATGATCTGAGCTTCGGTGAAGATGCAGAACATTTACCTGACAAAGCACTGAGGGAAACTCCAGAAGGTTATTCTGGTTCAGGTCCAGGCGAAGGAGATGACCCAGGCGGTCCTGCACCAAGCCGTTGTCCATTAGACAAGACAGAGTGTCCAGCTCGTTTCCCGACAGATCCAGCAGTCGGATCCGCTCCCTCTCTTTGAGCAAAGAACAGGGATTCTCCCCTGATCCAAACACTGGATGAGACGGAAGAAAACACATCAACAGTCGTGGAACCAGTGACACAAAACAAAGAAGGAAACAAACAAACAAACAGGATTGGTTAAAAGGTGAAAAAAAAGAATGTACATTTCTGCATGGAGCCAGTTCTCAGGAACCTCCTGGGCATGGACTCGCTGTGGTCGTGATCGTTGTGACCACTCTGATGAAAAAAAAAAACACAAAACCAAACAGAAACACCAGAGACACGGGGAAAAGTGAGAAGGAACAACATGAGAGTTAAGAAAAAAAAGAGAAGAGAGAAAACCAAGTCATCAGAGGTTGTCACCTCTGCACTAGCGTGTCTGTGACGCCTCGGCTTTCTGCTGAAGGGACTTCCTTTGAGCTCCTCCATGGAGCTGTTGTGTAACTTTGGAGACAAGGC
The DNA here is from genome assembly GCF_000523025.1 of Cynoglossus semilaevis. Lineage (NCBI taxonomy): Eukaryota > Metazoa > Chordata > Actinopteri > Pleuronectiformes > Cynoglossidae > Cynoglossus > Cynoglossus semilaevis. Next base: position 4,247,327 of record NC_024312.1, on the reverse strand, counting down.
TCCCGACAGTGAATCACTGCCTACGAACGAAAGAAAACGAGAAGAAAAGAGACGTTTAAAGCCGTCACTATGGACGTGTGGAGCTGAGAACCAACAGACAGTACAGACGGTACAGACGGTACAGACAGTACAGGCGGTACAGTGTGGCACAGTTAGATCCAACAGACAGTACAGACGGTACAGACGCTACAGACGGTACAGACGTACACAAGTAAACACGTTTGTGAATTTGAAATTGATTCCAGAGTTGACATTTGTATATTTGATTTAAAACAGTAACAGAAAACTGGAGTTAAATTCCTCGAACACTGTAAGAAACCTGGGCCTGTTTAGTTGAACACAACACTAGCAGGAATTGAAGAAAGACGGAGACGGAGCTCTTCTTCTGTCCGTCACTGACGCTGGATTCACAGAGGCCACCTCTTATTGATTATATATTATATATTTATTTATCTCAGAAGTTTTTCTGATTCTTCTTCTCATCAACAACTAAACTAAACAAAGACCAAACAAGGAACTGTTTTTTTTATAGTACATCATGATGTAAGGCTGAACTAAAGACAAGTCAGAAATATCTGTGAATAATGAGATAGATTTCCTGGTGGAAGCCTCTGTCATTACAGCATCCTTCACTCTGATTGGTTACGGTGAATCACACGCTAACATTTGCCCCAGGACAATGTTCAAAGTGTGTGTGACTGTAGTACAACTGCACAGTCGTACTACAGTCGTACGACAGTCGTACTACAGTCATTTCATTATTGTATTTTTAACAACGAGCGACAGAACTGTACCATCGCTCTCCAGGTCATCGTTGAAGAACAAGCAGTCATCTGTGGAGACAAAACTGAAGCAGGAGTCGTCACTCTCATCAGAAATGTAACCAGAGGTCAAAAGGGGGTCGGCCACGGACCTGGCAGGACCGCTGACACTCTTTGACCTCTGGAGGGAGTGGATGTACCGGGCTAAAGTAAGACCTTTGCCTTGGAAGACAGGACAAACCAATATTATAAATATTATAAATACATTTCGATTGTTAGTGAAGATTATAAAACATTTTTCCCTCACCGTTGATACAACGCAAACTGTTTGTCCTTCCCTTTTCTGCCAGCAGGGGGCCAAGCCAGGCGGCATCCAGGCAACCCAGTTTGAAGCCCCCCAAACAGAGGGTGCTGTTGTTGAGGTCCAGACCCAGGCAGCCCAGCAGCTGTATGACCGTAGGAACGTCTCCTCTCTTCACGCTCACGGCCAGCGCTCGGCGCAGCTGCTGCTTGTGAGCTCCACGACTGATGAGGAGCTCCACCAGCTCGATGGGTCCTCCTCGCTCACACACCTGCCCACAGCACCGGTGTCAGGGCACGTTGGGTTAGTTCAGAAACGCTGTGTTGTCAGGAAGGGGTTCAAATCTACTGTCGTCGCTTCATAATTAATTAATATTCAAGTTCTAGCAACAATTAACCGACAGGTCAGAATTAATGAACAAACGAAGATTAAAAAATACATTCTTACAGATTTAAAAAAATTAAATCTGAATTGAAATTAATTTAAAAGCATTAAAGACAATGACCTGAGATTGTTCGCTTTGGAAAAGAAATATGTGATGGGAAGTAAAAAGTAAGAATTTTATTTTTTTAAATGTTTACAGTAAATAAAACTCAAATTTTATATGCAATGTACTCACTCATATAATTCACATATGTTTTAGTCAAGATTTAAACTATTTTAAGTGTAGGAAAATAAAAAATATTAAGTAGGAGAAAAAACCAACTAGTGACTAATAGTCAGTGACAGGGTCTACAGGTTTAGGTGTAAATAATATCTGTCAAACGTGTGAGTCAACGTCATCATGGTGAGAAATCCGACCTGGTAGATGAGAGACTCTGTCTTGGTTTTACTGTTGACGTCGGCGCCCAGCTCGATCAGACACTCGGCCATACTGGTGTCTCCGTCCTCGCAGGCCTTCTCCAGCATGGTGTAGTGAAGGTCTGAGTCACACCACATCCTGGACAGAGCCAGACACACAGACCTCCGCAGCTACAGACACCAGCACAGGGACAAACCAAAACGTTGGATCAAACACCAGGGAAATATGTCGGTGCAGCATTTACTGGAATATTTTTTCATCCTTTGGCCGGAGCGACGTATAGTCTGGAAAACATGGTATTTGTTTGAGAGTGATTCTCTGTCAGTGGTCTGTCTCACTCACCGGGCCGTTGCTTTGGTCAGGACTGTCTTCTCTGAGCTGCTGGAAGATCTGTCTGTCAAAGTCTACTCTCTGTAACTCAGCTGCCGATCCTGAACAGGCGTCCATCATCCTCAGAGCCACCTGGAAGCACTGGAGCCAGCAGAGGAGCCAGAAGAGGAGGACGAGGAGTGTCCAAGTAAAACACTGGCACTAGAGAATTAGTTCAAGTAAGACAGAGCAGCTAACCTTCAGGATCATCTCTGTGTCGTGTCTGTACTGAAGGAGAGACGCGACCACGACAGAGGCCAGAACAGGAACCATCATCCTGGACAGCTTCTTCTTAGAAACCAGGTAGGTGAGCAGGGTCAGGCCCCAGTAGTGGATCTCTGCAGGAAGTCACAGACAATTATTCACCGAACGCCGACACCTTTGGAACCAAAGCAATAGTTTTCAAACTTTGGTTCAGGGACCAGTGATAAATAAAAGAGGCCTTTGATGTTTACTTTTGTTTTTATAAAGCCTTGGCAGCAGAACATTATCCAACTTCATCAAACTGGTCCCTGGTTTGCCTCAAAATGAGCAAATGTTTGTACCTCGTTCTTGTGGGAACATCTGCAGTGTGTGCAGCACCGTGTCTATGGCCCCCTGTTGGCAGAGTAAGTCCACTGCACCTGAGCAGTCAGCCAGCGCCGACAACACCTTCAGCCCACACTTTTGAACAGTGGAGCTGCTGATGAACTGTGTGGACACAGAGAGAAGGCTGAGAGTTGATGTTGATGTTGATGATGTTGTTGATGATGTTGATGTTGTTGTTGATGTTGTTGTTGTTGTTGATGTGTTTCTATGTTTAGACCCATCTCAGTTCCAAACACAGCCTCCCCAGTGTTCTGCTCTGTGACCAGTCAGTCATGAGGTGTTGAAACAGTGACATAAGGTTAATAACATGACTCAACTCTTGACTCTGTAGCTGTGAGTGGGGGATTCACTGTACAGTGACAGTTACATAATTCAGCCGACACATTCCTGGCTGCGCTAACGTCCAGCGAACAAGAGACGGAAGAAACTGATTTTGTGAAATAAATCTGTGCACTCACGTTTTACTGCGATATCGTCACTAGGTAGTAGTAATAAGTAGTAATATTTGAAGGTCATGTTGACATACAATGGAGTTAACTGAGAAAAATGATTATTATATTATTTATTTTAAATAAATACTAAGTTTGATCATTTTTTCCCCCTGACTTTTTCAGCTAAAATTCAGCCCCAAACCATTCCAGGACTAAACCAAACACTTCAGCTAAAATTCAGCCCCAAACCATTACAGGACCAAACCAAACATTAAAACCCAGACTCAACTCAACATCAGACCTTTGTATATTGATCTCCAGTTTCATTCTTTTGTTTCATTTCAAATGTTCACTGTGTTTTTTACCCTGTTGAGAACCTCCAGGTACAGCGTGTGAGCTCCTTCCACCACACACTGGTTTTTCAGGACCCTCAGGGAAACATCGGCCATGTCAGGATCTGCAACCGAGACGCCGTGCTCCCTCAAACTCCTATCTGGGAAATCCACACACGGAGAGAACAAGTGAGCGTACAGTCCACGAAGACAATCCCTCTGTTGTCAGTCACTAATCTCATTACAACTGTTAACTGTAAGTGTGTCTGTTAACTAGGGGTTAATTCTGGAACACTCTAACCTCATTTTAACAGGAACAAACTGCTCCACTAAAGCGGCGATGTCATTGGACAGTGGTCGAGGGACATGTGCAGCATTCCGTTATACATTTTCACAAATTACATCACATCATGATTGTCAGCTCGTCTGGATTCATATTAAACTCTGGTCCAGTTTATGACCATGTTGTTGTCGACAGGAAGTACAGGAAGTACAGGAAGTACAGGAAATGTCAGCTTTTGACTGATATAAAAAGTATAAAAATTCATTAACAGTTTTATTACACACATACATGCTGGGACACAAGCAGTCGTAGCTCCAACGTTAACAAACATAAAAATCTAATCAAACCTTCTACTAATAAATTCCCTAACGTTAACTGGCCTAAAACCTCAAACTATTTTTGTCACTTGACTCAACTGTAGTGAAACTACTTTCATGGTAGAGTTCACACAGGACATCGATTCGCTCAGCAACTCCTGACTGCTCCCTTCCTACCTCTCTCTCTCTCTCTTCCCCTCCCTCCCTCTCTCTCTTCCCCTCCCTCCCCCCCCCCCTCTCTCTCTCTCTCTATCGTTTTCACACTCAGTCAAATATATTGTTAGTGAAACTGTGACTGTACTTTCCTCTGGTGTATTTAAAGTAAAGCAGAAGTGTCCTGTAGGAGTCCACCAGGTCTAAAGTACCTGAAGAGTCAATGTGTTTCAAAGAAATATTTATAACAAAACCTGAACCTGAAACTCCTGCTGCAGCTGTTACAGATTATAAAGAGCTGCAGGAATTCCCTGTCAGGGTTCGTTTGTGTGTCTGCAGAACTGGACCTGGGCACAGGAACACCAGGCTGGCCTGCAGAGCCTCCAGCTGCACATCCATCTGGAAGTTGTGGACCTTCATGGTGCTGAGGATCTGGCTCATGGCCATGTTTAACTCATCCAGACTGGCTGTCCTGCAGAACAGGACGACAGGGACCACAAGTTAATGACGAGCAAAACAAACATACGTTAAAAAAATAAATCTATTCCAGCAAAACAAACATACGTTAAAAAAAAAAATCTATTCCAATGGGAAGTTCAGCTTCAGAAACGACTGATTTTACTGTCAGTGGTAAATTCAATTGAATGAAAACATTTCTGACAGGAGATCTGATGAAATCCTCACCTGCCCTCAAACAGCAGGCTGAGCAGTTTGCAGGCACTGATGGAAACATCGACTGAGGTCAAATGTCTCTTCATCATCTCGATGAGGTTCACGTGGAGGCCACTAGAGAGCAGCAGAAAACGCATCTTACCTGCAACAAACACAGACATTCACTAGAGTAAGAGTTCCCGTTCCACTGTGTCCGAGTAGGTTTTTTGGTAGAACGTTAGGGTTAGTTCAAGTCATAAGCAAAACAAACTCTGTCTGTAACAAACACTGACGCCGTTTTCAGATTGTAGTTAAAACAGGAATAAAATATAAAAATATAAAAGTGACCTTTCTGTAAGGTTAACACGGCAACATGAACAGAAAGTGAGCAGAGCTTTTATGCTCACAGCCTGACACCGTGTCACTTTAACTGAGTGACATTCCCACCTCCACCACCAGGGGTCTGAACGTTCAAACATCACCAGAGCGATCTGACTGAGACTTACTGTTGTGTGTAATCAGTGTTGCTATAGCAGTGGTCGCAGCTTTGAAGACTCTGGGAGAGGACGAGTGGACCAACATGGCCGTCATCAGCTGCCTGTGGACAGGCGTCCTGAAAGACAACGGTGGTTGTGGTTGTGGTTGTTGTTGTTATTGTTGTTGTTGTTGTGCAGGTCGTGTCACAGGGTCAATGTTTTCATGAGTGTCACCTGTCGTCCTGCTGGTCTGTGGAGTGACTCGCTGCAGCTCCGTGCAGCAGCAGACTGTGGATGGCCCAGCAGGCGGCTTCCTGAGGAAACACACACACACACACACACACACGATTGTTTGACACTTCAATCCCACAATTCCACTGGGCTGCTGTAAGAGTGAAGCGGCAGGAGGATGCTGACCTGGACCGCTGGCTCTTCAGCGTGCAGTTCCAGTGCTGAACAGCAGGCCTCCATCCAGCCCAGGCCCATGTCCTCCACCTGTGCCTCACCCCTGTCCTCCCCCGCCTCCCCCTCCTCCAGGGCCTGGTCAGCCACGGCTTTGGTCTGTACAATGGTGGCAGCTGTAAGGAGGAGGCAGACATGGTTCTATGTAACATATGTTTATGTACATCAACAGAAAGATCACACCTGGATCAGATATGTCAAAATTAAATTATTATTAAGAAATTATTGTCTTTTTTGGTTTGTTTTAGCCACAAACCATAGATTTCTGGTTATCAATCAATCAATTTTCAGTTAAACATGAATCAAAGTTTCAGATCACAGTTCAGTGATGAACTCTGCGTCGGTGTGTTTCTGGTGCCGGTTCAAGAAAAGGTGAAGAAAATAAATAAGTCAGTGATTCCAGGATCATTTGTCCTGCATGTTCACACACTTTCTGGTGACATCACAGCTGCTGCGTTACTAATATTTGAGATACAGCTCAGTGTTTACTCTCCTGCTGTAACCTCTACAGTGTGTGAACACCATTGTTCTGCTCTCTCTCTCTCTCTCTCTCTCTCTCTCTCTCTGCAGCACTAATCCACCTGCACACACAGGCCCAGCAGATGACACTGTCAAGTCAGAGTCAGAGTGTGTGTGTCCTCACTGAGGTCAGCCAGGCAGGACAGAGCCGCGGCTTGAAGCACGGCGTTGTTGGGAAATCTCCGACAGGCTCCCACGGCGACCCGCTGCACGCCGTTGAGCACCAGGATGTTGAAGTAACTCTCTGAGAGAAGGAGACAACGGAGGAGGGAAACGCTTCCACTGGTTATCAGTCGTTGGACAAACACTGCACTTTATCAGAGTGGAGGAAATCCAAGCACAAACAGGGTTATCAACGTGTCACCTTAGGAAACAGGCACCAACTCAGACTGTGAGAATCCCCTCAGCCTGTAGTTAACCTCCAGTGCAGTGATTATCAACTGGTGGCCCGCTGGCCATTTCTGGCCCGCCCGCATTTAAAAGAACAAAAGTGACTGTTTGTTGAGATGAACCTCATGTTGTCCAATCTTAACAGTGAACTGGTAAAAGGCCGTTGAATGAATGAATGAATGAATGAATGAATGATAAACTGTGCTGTAACTGTGAAGTCGTCAGGTGAAATGTGTCTCTGACCTGAAGTAAACTCCCTGAACAGACAGCAGGCGGCCTCCTGCAGCTCCTCCGTCTCAGGGAAGGCGTCCATGGCAGCGATGATCAAACTGTAGCAACGAGTGCCTCCCGACATCAACACCTCCACGTTACTGACTGGAGGAGAGGGCAGAGGTCAGAGGTCAGAGGGGTAACTGTGCTGTGACCAATGGCAGAGGCTTGAAGACTCACTGCAGGCTCCATTTGACTCATTTCTGTTCATGTTCAGAGTTGGATTTTATAAAGAAAACGACAGCAGTTCAATAAAGGGTTAAAAAACTGTTCAGAATAAGTGAACGCCGCACATTTGTTTTTCCTCCTCCTTCTTCCTTCTAGAGTTAAATAAGGAAAACAACACTTGTACTGTGTGATATGGATGATGTTCAGTGGTGGTCATTAATGAAGGGAATTCATCTGGGAATTCCTTCAGTCTATTAATTACATTCTGTGTTCCCAAAAAAAAACAAAGAACTTCACTACAACTATATGAATGTTGGAGTCCAACTGACGGACAAGAGATTCTGTGAACAGTGTTTGGTTTGAATCTAAAAAGCAAATACAAAGAGATCTTAGAAAACCATGTCGGCCGCTCGTGTTTTCTGGTGTTTAATCAGATTTATCAGCCGTTATGGTGACGACACAGTCGGCTGCTCAGGCTACAGACAGAAAACAAGGAACAACAAAGTTCCTGTTGATTCTTCTGTGGTTAATTTGAACAAAGGGTTCTCTGGGTGGAGGCTTTTGGAATTCTACATATTTCTCTAAACTTTACCAATTCTTCCTCATTTGTAGACACTGGATTTTTGAGGAAGCAATTTGAATATGACCGCAACCAAAAAATGTCAGAAGTGAAACCACTAATTTAACTCTGAGTCAGTGGTTACCAAAGTGGGGGTCAGGACACCCAATAAGGCCCATGGAGCAGCTGCAAACAGATTTAGTTTTTTTTTCTCCACACTGGGTACTTCTGTAGAAGACAAATCCCAGTTCCTACCAGGACGTGTCAGGGGCAGCAGAACCTTCATGGCCTGCAGGAGCAGCCTGGGGTTTCCAGGAAACCCTTGAAGAGCTGCCAGAACAACGACATGGTCCTGGTTTTCCACAAACTCCATGAGATGATCCTCACTGACTGGAAGCACAAACACATGGAACAGGTTTTAGTGTTTAAGATAAAGATGAATTGTTAAACTGCTGCTGAGAGGAACATGTCAGTGGGTCATTCTGTCTGATGAAGTAAGACTTGACCTGACATTATATCCAACAATAACACGTAGATAAAGTTATAATTTGTGTACTTTTGTAGCTCTGATTGTCTGACCTCGTCTGCTGCCGTGAAGACCACACTACATATAAATATTTGATGACCCACCTTTCTGCAGCAGGACCTGCAGAACTCCACAGCCTTGGAGCTGCACTTCTTCAGTGGTAGGAAACATCTTCATGGCCTGGACCACCAGGACAAAGACGTCCTCTTCCTCCTCCAGCACCAGCAGAGCCACGGTGTCTGCAAAGCCATCCATCACAGGAGCCTCAAGATCAGAGCTAATCAGACAATCACAGGGACAGCGTGGAGTATTGATCTGAAGTGTTTCCCAGGTACCTGACTGCAGCAGTAGCACCAGTGCCCGGAGTCCTACCACTGTCACCCTGCAGTCGGCGCTGTACTGTGACAGTACCTTCAAGATCTGCCTGCAATACACACACTTGAAAACTTTTTTCTGAAGTTTTTACTGAAGTTGTCGTTTCTTTTAATTTCAACATGGAACAGATTTTAAAATCAATGTAAAGTTAAAAAAAAAATAAAAAATCCACAACAGTAGCAAATATTTCAAAAAGACATTTTTTAAAATAATGGGCTTTGGTGGAAACGGGAACTGTTTTCATTGAGTTGTTGTTTTTCTGGGATGGATTATTATTGGTAGGAATAATGGGAGAAAGGGGGAAAAACATGACCAACGCTGGGTTGTTTGGACTCACTGGTGTACTCCCAGTTCCTCCCAGTCCCTGGTGGCCTGCAGTGGTCCAGTCACCTGGTTCAGCACACTGGGATGTACTTCTATCAGCCGGCACAACAATGTCCATCCAGTCTGAAATAATAATTAAAATAAAAACATCATCACAGCATTTATTTATTTGAATAAATGAACAGATTTGGTTCAAATAACTGTGAATGAACTGACAGGAAGTCAGAAATCAACACTGCATTTTACTGTGGATATTTATACTTTGTTTTTCTCACACTGGAGTCCTTTAAGTTCATCTGATAGAAAAATTACATTTAGAACAGGAGTAAAATCTACAGGGTCTTAATCTTTATGTGACACATTCTTCACTTCCTGTCTGTGGAGATCTCCTTCAAAGTTGTGATTTTAAGTCGAGCATCAGGTAGAAACTTGTCAGGAGTTCAAGTGATTCAAAACCTGAGCCACGAGACCTGACGCCTGACTTTGACTTTATGTTTTTACTGCAGCAGTCACACCTCTGATGAAGTGCACAGTGGTCATGAGATGTCATAAACGTGCTGCAGAGAACAGGTGACGACGCACCACCGAGTCAAAGAGTCTGTGTAGAACACAGGTCCATTTGACAGGAGTTCCTCTGACTGTATGTTGAAGCAGTTTTTACCCAGCGGTAAACTGAGCCTGAGGTCAGAGCAGAGACGGCAGCAGGGTCCTGACTCTAGATAAGATAAATACTGAAACACTGATACTGAAAAGTTTCTCCTGCATTCCAGGGTCGGAGCCCTTAAACTTCTCCCCTGAAGAATTCAGTTCAAACCTGTGTCTGATTCTGAAACAAACTGGAGTTCTACAGTACGTGTCTGTCGTGTGGCACTACCTGCTGGACTCCTCTGCTGCTCATGTTGGACGACAGCACTGCGGTCAGAGGGCCGTGGATGTTCTTGTCTACGAAGAGCTCCGCGGCTGCAACAGGAAGCAACATACGAAGAGCTCCGCGGCTGCAACAGGATGCAACAATCACCAATCAACAACCACAGGGCAAAACATCAGGGTGTCAACCTCATACAGACTAATTAGATGTCAAACGGACCGAGAAAGGTACATTAGATAAATCTGTATATTTAATTAAATATAATTTGACCCCCCAGCGGGCCGGTCTTGGCCCTCGTGCCTTATGTTTGACCCCTGCATTACACAGAGACAGAGAGAATCAGTTATTTACACCCAAATACTCTTTAACCCTGTGGTTATTTCAGTCTGACCTTGTCCCACGGTTATGACACAGAAACTAACCATGTTTGTGGATTGTTTGTTAAGTAAAAGAATGAATGTGAATAAGACCAGCAACATTCTGTGTGATTATATTAGAACTACCTGAGGTGCAGGGCGGTCTTGTTGTTAAACAAATTCATAAAATCAAAAACTTTGAGGCAGAAAAGAATCCATGTCTATTTCTAACTGTAACAAACTAAATCACGCTTGACGATAATAAAAGCCTTGGTACAAACTGGGAGAATTTGAGTTTGGGTAAATACAGTTGAATACAGTCGTCTGGTGGTAGAGAGACAGAGAGAGAGAGAGAGAGAGAGGGGAAAAGATAGAGCACAATGTTTGTGTTGTTGTTGTTGGATATGAACAGGCAGAGTAACTGTACCCTGAAGGTAACAGAGTAACTGTACCCTGAAGGTAACAGAGTAACTGTACCCTGAAGGTAACAGAGTAACTGTACCCTGAAGGTAACAGAGTAACTGTACCCTGAAGGTAACAGAGTAACTGTACCCTGAAGGTAACAGAGTAACTGTACCCTGAAGGTAACAGAGTAACTGTACCCTGAAGGTAACAGAGTAACTGTACCCTGAAGGTAACATAGTAACTGTACCCTGAAGGTATATATATACACATCTGTCCCTGTTAACATCTGAACCAACAGTTTGACTATTACAGAGCTCCCTTCTTGTGACATAACTACTAAAACACACTGAGCTTCTCCTGGTCCTGGTTCTAGGATTTTATGACCATCATTTTCGACCGTAAGGCTGTGGAAATTCCTGACATAAATTCCCTGCTATACGTTTACATTCCTTAGGAATTTTAAAGGTATTTTCTTCATAACGCTCTTGATTTGTTTCTCATATTTTGAATTGCCCAGAGCACCTGTAAGACAAAACACAGATCAACTCTGGACACTGAGAATGAATGAAGAGATTCAGGTGGTCCAGGTTCCAAGTTTTGCATCTGTTTTTTCAGAGACAATAGTTTTGTCCTTTGTTCATGGAGGACAATGGCACTGATTTGTGATTTTATTTTCTGTTGTTGTTAAGTGATTGATTTTTAGGCTCTGCTTCTCTCCCCTGGTTATTATTATTAGTTATTAATCACAGTGATGACGTACAGCTGACGTCAGGGTCCAGGAGGACCGTTTATTGTGGCCTCACTTTTTAAAGAACTAACTTTCTTAGTTTGTGTGTATACAAATGAAAGGTTCTGTTTCAGTAGCTTGGTTCGTGACTCCATCCCTGTATCTCACCGTGCTCTGTGTGCACCAGGAACAGCAGATCCTCGAGGATCTGGATGAGGGTGCTCAACTGTCGGTCCTCCTGGGGTGTCCTCAGCCTCACCAGCAGCTTCTCCAGCCTCTCCTCCAGCTCCTCTTTGTTACCCATGCTGCTCCTGACACTCTTCCGTTCTCCGGGCCACCAAGTCCCGTGTCCCAACCCACGAGTGACCGAGGACTCTGCGGGTCCAGCATCAGTGACGGAACCGGTGAAGCCGAACGTCGCCCTTCGTTTAAACACGCTAACGTTCAGCGCAGTTCAAGCGACCGTCACCACATGGTGTCTCACTGTTTCGGTTCCGACGCGGACCGCGGTGTTCACGGGTGAACGGACCAACTTTTCTGACGCGGTGAAATGTCCAAGCATTTGCGAAAACTTTCAACGTTGTTCTGGTTCCTGTGCTGACGTCCGGTTAGGTTGGTCCGGACTAACGCTCTGCCCCCTCCGTCAGACTCATGTCATACTTATAATATACAGTGGGCTTCACTTCCCCACGGTCACGTCACATGACTCCAGTTAGAGAAATTTCCCGTTTAAGAGAGAGAGGGGGGGCGGGGGGGAGGAGGGAAAGTTACACAGACCTCCATACAAACTAAATAATAATGATAACAACCACAACAGCAATATTAATATGAATAATAATAATAATGGTAATAATAGTAATACTAGTAATAATGATAATAATAACACTAGTAATGATAATAATAATAACAATAATAATAATAATAATATATGTCTAATTTACTACAGTCTGTTTCCTTCCTGCTCTAACAAATCAGATGTTACAGAGACCTGGGGTCTGATGCTGGCTCCTTGGGGTGGGGGGGCATCCTGTCAAAGAAAAGAAAAACAATATTCAGTATTCAGTATGTAGTACTTAGTACTCAGTACTCAGTATTCCTCTGTGGTTCAATCTTCACACGTGTTGAAGAAAAAACAAATGAGCAGAACATAATAAATACATAATAATACATACACATAATAATGAACTTTGTTTTTATAATTCAAGAATAACATACATATATATACAGTTTTCTATATGTATTTATTGTTTTTGATTGGTTACTCTACACAAATATGTTTTTTTTATTTGATTTAAATTTTAACTTTTTTTTCTGTTTATAATTCTTGTGTCCAATAGGATCAGATTCACAAGGGAAACATTTTTTTCCAGAATAACACTGTGAAAGTGAGGAGTGAGTCAGACAGAACCTATTTTGAGACTCGGACTTTCACTGTCTCTCTGTGTGTCTTTTTTTCAGTCTTTTATGGACATAGACACAATTCAAGTTACTTCGAAAAACAACCAGGTAATGAAGGCTATTTTTTCTAAGAAACGAACCCTGGCAAGAATTGTTTTAATGGAATTATTGAAACAAAAAACCGTCTATTCTCGACAAGAATATGATCCGGTTTCTTAAAAAGGTTTGTGTGAAGATGATCCTGTTTCTTGTATTTCAGTGAATCTACAACCCGAGGACTTGTTTGGTGAAAAGACAGTCACACTGACCAGTTATTCTGGTCATGTGACTGACTTCCCGTGTCGTCTTTTGAAAGCGCTACTGCTGCTGCCGGCTGAGAACCAGACGGCTACTCACAGGTAGGTTTCTGGTTATTCCCCACATTATTCTCCATACAATGAACACGTGAAGTAAGTGACTAATTTCACTTACTTCACGTGTTCATTGTATGGACTGTGTATAATAAACGTTATGGTATTTTCTTTTTTAACCTTTTCAGTCATTTACAAATCTGTTGGTCGAAACTGACCTTTAAACTGACGTTTAAACATAAATATGAAAAACGGAATTGACTATAACAGCGACATCAACTAACGTGTGTCCGATACGAGAGAACAAAGAAAAAAGACTGGTATTAAAACATAATATTTTGATACATCTCAACCGGAAATGATTTAAACCTCCATGTCCACAAAGCTTGGTGGAACTGCGTGTTTATTATGTGAATTACGTTACAATTTGAGGACCACTTCTGCGACTTGTTTATATAAAATCGTTAGACACGGAAGTTACGTCACTCTTGACGTTGCAGAAACATGGCGACGTCGGGAAGCAGGAAAGAGGGTTCGTAGGTAAACAAATAGACCGAGAGACATTTTAAAGTCACTAAAGTGTGGGCTGTTTCGGGAGTTCTTCGTTATGACGTGTTTTTAAAATCCTACAAAAAAAAAAAAAAAAAAAAAAAATCCCTCAACGCACGGTTGAAGCCGAGACACTTGTTATAATTAACTTTGACAGAGTCTTTGGAGCTGGACGTGTTATTAGAACAGCACCAGTGTGAAAGTTCATCTCCGAACCAACTCTTGTTTAATCTGCTGCTGCTGTTGAAGCTGTTCTAGTATATTCTCTGTACAATAGCTTTTTGTATTATATTTTTTCTAATTTATATATTATAACTTATAAACCATTGGTTCTTAACTATAAGGAGCTGTTGTAACCATTTAAAATGATGGCTGCTTAATAACAAGCAGCCATCATTTTAAATCCACCGTTTAAGGAACGTTAATTGAATAATAATTATTATTATTATGACATGACATGGTATCGCTGCTGAGTTTTAAATACTTTTCTCAGAGCAAAAGCTGCTGAAACAACAAATCTGACTAATGTTCTCATTTACTACAATCTCTGTTTTGTATAACTGCACCTTTATATGCGTTAACTTCACATTAAAATGACTGCGTCGAGGACTAGTTTCAGACCTTAACAAACTGGTAACAAACTAGTAACAAACTTGGTGATGCAATGCTACTAAAATCCTACTGTAAATAACATATCTGTAACAGATATTCAGAATGGCTGAAACCAGATACTTCCCCAAATCACTTAGCCCTGAGCCTCTGTGAGCATGTCCTCTGTTTGTCCTATGTCCTCCAGCAAAGACAAATACAGCCTAAAACACATGAGCCACTGTGTTGGCAGCAGCCGGCAAACAGCGGACAGTGATGGAGAGCGGAGTCTCATTGCACCTCCGTCTGGGGAGATCGGCACCAGTGATGATGTCACGGACCAACAGCAGCACACGACAGGATTTGTCTACGTTTTGGCTTTTTTTTCTGCCATAGGAGGACTTCTGTTTGGCTACGACACTGGTGTGGTGTCTGGGGCCATGCTGCTTCTCAAGAAGGAGATGAACCTAAACGCTCTCTGGCAGGAGCTGCTGGTCTCCAGCACAGTTGGAGCGGCTGCCGTCTCTGCCCTAAGTGGAGGCTACCTAAATGACTGGCTGGGCCGCAGGATTTGCATTCTCATGTCCAGTTTCATCTTCACGGTGGGTGGCATCATCATGGGTTCAGCCCCAGACAAGGTGGTTCTTCTTGTGGGCAGAGTCACAGTTGGCCTCGGGATAGGTGAGTGTTTTCAAGGCGGTACAGGTTTGGTACCCAAACATTTGGAGCTTATGGCACAAACTACAAACCCTATTTACTGCAGTTACAGTAGAAACTTAATTGTGTTGTTTTGTTCATTTTTGTTTCCTACAAATTTTGCACTTTTTCCCTTTTATTAAATCTAGCCTCATAATCCTGCAATATCTTAAATATGTATGAACTATGTCTTGTGTTTTGACCTTTAAGGCACTGCTATGTAGACTAATTTAATATATTTATATTTTCATATTCTCCCTCCTCTCAGGCTTAGCCTCCATGACTGTTCCTGTCTACATTGCTGAAGTTTCCCCTCCTCAGCAGAGAGGTCAACTTGTCACTGTGAACTCCCTCTTCATCACTGGTGGTCAGTTCATTTCCAGTGTGGTGGACGGTGCCTTCAGTTACCTAAGCCCCGGAGGATGGAGGTGGCTACCTTTGTTATGGTTCCAAAGACATTAACCTGCCTATTTATTCAATCTGTATAAATGTTGCTGCTTTCAGAGTGTACAAAATAATTAAATTCAGCCAAATATTTACTTTTGTTTTAAGTACTGGACACACGGGGGCGGTGTGCATTAATGCTGCAGTCCAGAAAGGGATGGGAAAACTCCACTTGTGTTCAAGATCATGTTAATGTTATTTATTGATTGATTGATTTAGTTTCTACTAATAAACCAACCAGTCAAGGCAGGGGCTGCGTTTCAGTTATAATTCTAAATGAGATCAGAGCCTGAACAGGGACTTAAAAAGTGTAAAGACGTGTTTTCCTTACTTCAGGTACATGCTGGGCCTCTCCTGTCTTCCTGCGGTGCTGCAGTTCGTTGGCTTTTTATTCCTGCCCGAAAGCCCCCGCTGGCTTCTCCAAAAAGGCCGCAGCCAGGAGGCTCAGCAAGTTCTCAGCCAGATCCGAGGTGGCCAGAACGTTGACGATGAGTATGACACCATCAAGACCAGCATCGAGGAGGAAGGGAAGGACGCAGGCGCAGGTAAAGATGTGTCTGTGAAGACAAAAACATCTATGAAGCACGTAAAGAAAAGGACCTACAATTACAAAGACACACAAGCAGAGAGAAAAAATATCTAAATATTTGTGCGTGTTCGTAGGAGGCATCGTCTTCCTGCAGATCCTCAACCACGGTCCGACACGCCGGGCTCTGATTGTGGGCTGTGGTCTCCAGATGTTTCAGCAGCTGTCGGGTATAAACACTGTCATGTAGGTCATGTAGGTCATGTAGGTCATGTAGGTCATCTGCTCTGTTTCTCTTCTAATTGTTTTCCTTTGCAAAAACAGAAATCATGAACCAAAACAGAATAATTTTCAGATTTGTTTTTGTTTTGTTCTATTAAGTTCCAGTAATAATGGCCAAAAGATTGTGTTTTATTAAACTGTGTATTGAGTGTTCGCTGATTTCACAGTGTGGTGCTAGGTTTTTAATTAACATACGGCCCGTGGCCCAAAACCGGCCCGTTAGGGTGTTCAATCCGGCCCACTTGATGAATTTTGAAAATAAAAATTACACAAACATCATGTTCAGGATATATTTTTGTAAAATTATATTTCATTAAATAATAATAAATATCTAATATACTTGTAGTTCTTTGCATGGAAACAAAGGGGACTTTTGTTTTTATTTTCAGTTAATTATGTTGTGATTGTACTGGTCACTTGACGTCTAATTAGGTCGACTGTGGCCCATGAACCGTTTGACAGCCCTGTTACAGAGAGAGACAAGCGGCCCAGACCCTTTATTATCTTGATGTTAATTGGACCCTCACGTCTTCTGTGCAGGTACTACAGCGCCACCATTCTGCAGATGGCAGGAGTGCGGGACGATAAACAGGCCATTTGGTTAACCACCGTAACGTCTGCCACTAACTTTGTGTTCTCGCTGGTTGGAGTCTGGCTTGTAGACAAAGTCGGCCGCAGAAAGTTGACACTGGGGAGTCTCCTGGGTTTGTACTATTACAGTATCACAGTGACCTCTCGGTGTCATGTGATCAAACATGAACCCAGTCTTGACACTGTTACGTTTGCCGTATTGCAGGAACTGGTTTGAGTCTCACCTTGTTGGCAGTTGGATTCTTGCTGTCTGCCCAAAACTCTCCACCTATCACCCTCCACCCAGGTGATCCTGACAACTCCACCTGCACACAGTACAGGTAGGAAATCATCAGTGACTGTCATAGGATGAATAATTCACTGGTGCAGCCCAGACGCATCACAATCAACCAAATATAAATGTTGTGACAGTAAGAACTCTTAGAAAACGTTGTTTAAGAAAACACTGTTGTCACGTTGTTCTTAAGTTGTTTTAATCCGATCAAAGTCGGGACGTCTGTTTTCTCCTTTTTTCCCGGAAAACACGGATTCACGGTGACCTCTGACCTCCAGGTTCTGTGAGGCCTGCATGTTGGATCCAACCTGTGGTTTTTGCTTTCGTGAAAACGGAACTCAAGTGTACGACTCCTCCTGTGTTCCTGTCAATCCGGTGTCCATAGATCATGCATCATGGGGGAGGTGATTTTTCTGGATTTGGTTACTGAGCCTTAATCCAACAACCTGCTCTACGTATCTGTCTGCAGTACTGGATGACCAGTCCTCCGTACAGAAGACGATTGACCATAATTCACCCTTGATTTTCTCTCTCTCTTTTGTCTCTTTTGATTGAAGATGTTCAAATATGTCTGAGGTAAGCAACAGTCCAAACTGGGCCTACAACTTCTGTCCCACATCCTACTCTGGTGTTGTCCTGATGGGCCTCATCCTCTACCTTGCGTTCTTCGCTCCAGGTCAGACACCACTTTACTGTTTGGCCTCCACTTGCACTTTAGAGTAAATCAAGTAAATTATGCTGCTAACAAATGTGAGTCAACAAGAATGAAGTGATTGACACATTCAGTCCATGTTATCCTCAGAGTTGGGCCTTTTTATCTGTGCTTCTCTGTTAGGCATGGGTTCAATGCCCTGGACTGTGAATTCAGAGATCTACCCTCTGTGGGCCCGCAGCACCGGCAACGCCTGCTCAGCCGGGGTCAACTGGATCAGCAACGTCTTGGTTTCTCTCACCTTCCTTCATATTGCCCAGTTTCTCACCTATTATGGTAGGAGTATACGTGTTGTATATGTCATACTAATGTAGTGTACTGGAAAACACACTAAGTGTTTCCACAAGTGTTTCCACACGTAACAGCGACATCTGCTGGATAAAAAAACCCCTCATGGTCGGGAAGCCTTGGTAAAGACCGTGGGGAGAAAACGAACCATTGGTTTCATATCTGAAGCATACAGCAGTGTTGGACTAACTCTACATGGAGTGAAATAAAACTCATCATCAGTTTCACTTCCTGATGAACCATTCTCCGCCTTCAGGGGTGGACAAACAGCAGCTGTATCCACCACCTAGGTTTGCCTAAAGCGATACACGCATCAACGCGAGAATTCTTTTGGGGTTTTTTTCAACTTGATCTTTGGTCTGTAATTTGATCAAATCAACATGCTACAGTGTGATTTATACGTGTGTGTGTTTATAGAGGCACAATTTAACGAACTCTGTGTCACATAATGTTTTCTCTTTAACGTTAAGGCTGACGGTAAACAGTTTAAAAATGATCTAAAACTGGCCTGCTGCATTGCCTTTTCATCGCCGCTAGAGGGCGACAACAACCCTGGTTGTTTAAAGTACATTAACCCAGCGCAGATGTTAACAGTATGAGTGACCATGTGACTTGTTTCTGTCAGGGGCCTTCTTCCTCTACTCCGGCCTGGTGGTTCTGGGTCTCATCTTTGTCCTGGGCTGCCTCCCTGAGACCCAGGGTCTGCAGTTGGAGGACATTGAAAACCTGTTTGCCGGTCAACTCTGCTCCTGTGGAACAACCACATCCAAGGGCAACCGTCACGTCCACTACACCCGGGTAAAGGGCAGCAACTGTCCCCTATCTGACAACGATGCCTCTGATGTAGACTAGACTATTATTTGCTATGCGGTGCTGCTCCCTGGTGGCTGAACTCAACTATACATCCAACATCAGACCTGTCACAATGGGCATATATTCTGTTTCTTTGGAGACTGTGGGTTTTCTTATTTCTGCGGGGGTCATTTCTCTTTCTGTTTGTCTTTTTTTGTTTAAATTTCTCAACATGTTCTGAGTTAATAAATATATAATAATAGAAATATTATTTCTATTACATATTATTATAATGTATATTAAAATGTGCAATGTTTTACTTCAACACTCCAATCATTCAGCTGTGGCTGTTAATCCAATGAACAGATATTTGAACGTGGGCATCAGTTTTGAACTGTTTCTGCCTGATGGGTTCAAAAGTAGATCTGTTACTGTTGTTTTTTATTGCTGAGTCAATGAAGTGGATTTTTAAGCGAGTCCTTGACAAGACGCAACCAACGAAATTTCAAATAATTCAAATAATTAAGAATGCCGCCAAAAACTGTAATCAAGCAGCTAAACAGACCAAATGTAACTGATGTTGATGGTGTTGACGGCCAACAGAAGAGGAGACTCATCCACCTCTGGAGTTGGTTGACTTGTTAAGAAGCAACACCAAAAACTAATGGACATTTACCAAGTCTTTTGCTTATTGTATTGTAAATAAATAGTGTCACCAGATTAAACAGTATTTTCTTGGATTATTTTGTATTTATTTTCAATGAAATCAGTCGTTTGAAAGTGGCTTACATGTACCCTTTCACTTTTCTGTCTGTCTGGCCAATACCGTACTTTTCTACAAACTTTATTGTGATGTCACGATATGTTTCTTTAAAAGACTTTTAGTTTTCTCAGAGCACACCTCCCAGCACTGAGTAAATATATCTGATATACGGACCTGTACAACCATGGCTCAAAGTCTGAACTGCCCCTTTAAATTTTCACCATTCTAGCAAAGTTTGGATTTCAGCACAGCGCACTATGGAACAGTGGGGTCGGAGAGTGGCATCGCCTATATAACTGTAAGTCCCGCTCACGTGACTCTGATTTCATTTTGCTGCAATCAAAATAAAAATATTACTGTTCTAAAAACATGTCTTTTTGCTTCCACAGCTAAGATAACGTGGACCTGGACTTTTATACTAGGACTTTGTTTATGATTTGTGACCATAAAGGTTTATGATTAGAGTTTATGATTTGTGACCATAAAGGTTTAATGAGGGTTATCATTTTTATTTCAGTGCAAACTCTAAGATGTCTTATCTGTTTTACTATTTAACAGTCATATTGTTTTGATCTTGGCCACTGTATTCGACCCCCCCACCCCCGCCCCCTTTAGTAGTGGTTTGGTACAGTAAATCCCTGAAACTCCCTACCAGGACAGTAGAACTAATGAAGCCTCTTGGATGAGGAGGACAAACATTTTCAGTTCACCTGAGGTGAGTTTTAAAACTGCTTTTAAATTTTAGTTCACCTGAGGTGAGTTTTAAAACTGGTTTTAAAATTTTTATGATGATGACCTGGATGACAGAGAATCGTCATCAAAATCATCATCATCATCATCATCAAAAGTATACAACAGGCTGTTGATGAAAACAGCCTGAGACATATTTCTATCACTGTTGTGAAGTAGTCATAATGTTTGCAGTAAATTTAATCAACTGGAAAAACATTTCATCAAAACATTGTTTTCATAAGATAAAGGTTGAAGAAAGGTTCTTGTTGTTTTTGGGGTTTTGTTTTGTTGGGGTTTTTTTCTTACCACACTGTTTTCAAACATTGGATTTCACAGGTATAAAAAGTTAGCAAAAAGTTTTTTTTCTCATTACAAATAACAAGTTGCTGTAAGTCTGTTTTTATTTCTAATATAGTAGAGTATGTGTAGAAAGTTGAGTCATTCTTTTGAGTCTTGATGGTGATTATTGAACGCGTGTAAACCTGCTGTTTATATTTCATTAAGCCCCGCCTCAGAGTCTGTTTGTCAAACACATTATAACCGTAGTTTAATCTGAGTGACCAGAGGCTCAGACCTCAATCACTGGATCCCGTTCCACTGTTGTTGAGCCACTGTCGTCTTCAGTAAGTTCAAATAAATGCTTTTGTGACATTTGTTGGCAAAAATAAATAAAATTGCTGAATGACCTAATTCTACAGGTGTGGTCACAAATCTTTGGAGTTTATCTGCAGATCCAATGAGACAGATGAGAGAAAAACCGAGGAAAGCCACAGGTAAGTGGGAGGAACGGGAAAAACAAATGAAACATTCAACCTGTCTTTCCAAAAGTATATTTATATACACGTCTTTATTAGTCACACACGTTTATGATATGTAACATTTAATTTGTCACCTCTATTGATCCTAATCTAATCTAATTAATCTAATATTAATTAATTAATATTAATTAATTAATCTAATCTAACCTAACCTACATACCAATCCAAAACCAAATCAAGCATTCAAAAAATAAATGATTCTGACTGTGTTATAATAAATGTGTTTTCCATATTCACATTATACCTAGGATGTTATTTACAATATAAAAAGTTATTTGTGTCAAATTTCCCTGCATCAAAACAGATCGATAACCTTAGAATCAGTGAGGAGAAACACGGCACTTTTACGACTATTTATGGACTCCATTAATGTTTGACAGACAGAAAAACAGGAATGCGGATCTCTCAATTATGTCATTTCATTTTCTATACTGTAATTACTCTGTCAATAATTACTTAGCTACTAGTATGGGCAAATACAACAGGTTCACACAACGTTCCAATCGTTACCGTGGGTGCTTTGGTATTGTCAATACTATATGAGGAGAAGGCGGAGGCAGGCACCATCCAGTCAGACAAGTCGAGTCCTTACTGCACCGACTTCACCAGTTCCTCCTCTCACCAAAACCAAGAGATTGTTGATTTGTTGAGATTCATATTAAAAACATTGTCGTATTAGTTGGTTAACTGAAACACATCAGAACCAAACGTGGTTCTGTTACTACTGCAAACTGCAGTGAAGGTTTTCTTTGATTTTCATTGTGACCTTTGACACTGACATTTCGTTTCTTCACTAAAGAAGACGCTCTGTCTATGTGGAGTTTGTATGTTTTTCTGGTGAGTGCCTGAATTTTTTTTACAGTTTACTTCAAACCTCAAATCAAGCAACAATACGGTGTGGTGGATGAGAGTGAATACCTGCCTGCCTCCATATGTGGCTCTACACTGGGCTGGCGACCTGTCGAGGGTGCGGTCCATCCTCATCCCCGGTCGTTTAACAGCATTCAGCTGTAAAAACAGAAGATTCCCATGAAATTCACAAAAATGTTGAAAAATACCAAAACAATAATTTCCCTTTGGGAACATGAAGACACAATGCCTTGAAGTTGTTAGATTATCAAATAGTTGCTCCTTAATTCATTTCACATTTAGGTTTAATTGGAGTTTTAAAAAGAAAAAAGTCTATCATTTAATAGCATTTCTTTCTATTTGTTTTAGTTCTAATGGCGATTAGAAGGAGGATACACAAGAAGCACATTTGTGTTGTCTTCTTGGGAATGACGACCTTCCTCATCTACCTCATCTCTGAAAGCAGAAATCCTGAAACACTAGAACTGGGACAGCCACAGTGGGACGACCCTGGGCCATACCATGTGGCCTATCCACGAAATTACAAATTCATCATGGATGACACGCCTGTGTGTAAGAGTCGGGATCCTTTCCTGCTTCTGATGGTTGTAGTTGCACCTGCAGATGTTGCAGCTCGGGATGTCATTCGAAAGACATGGGCAAAAGAGAAGGTGGTTCTGGGTCAGATGGTGGACATCCTGTTCCTAATGGGCCTGCCCACAGGAGCTCATGCTGAGCAGCAACAGCAGAAACTCCAAGCTGAGAACCAGCAGAATCATGACATGATTCAAAGTAATTTTGAAGACAGCACCTACAATCTGACGATCAAGACCATGGTCATGATGGAGTGGCTGGCTGCAAACTGTCAAAAGACTACTTTTGTGATGAAGGTCGACTGTGATATTTTCCTTAACGTCCAGAATTTGGTGAAACATTTACTGGATCCCAGCACGGCCAAACAAAACTATGTGACAGGTTTGGTGATAGAAAACAGACCTGTTTTAAGAAATCCATACATCAGGTTTTACATGCCAAGAGAAATAGTTGCTGAGCCAGTGTACCCTCCGTATCCACTGGGTACGGCTTACGTCATGTCCTTGGACGTGGCCGTAAACATTCTCACTGTATCTCGTGAAGTCAAACCAATTAACATCGTCGATGTCTACCTTGGCATGTGTCTGAAACACCTGAACGTTTCCCCCATCAACTCTCCTGAAGCCTATACGTTTGTTAAAGACACCATTCATCCCCTCAGCAACTGTAGCCTCTCAAAAACTGTAGCAGTCGCAACCGTTGACACCACAATGATGATGAATTACTGGAAAAAGAGCAAAGACCCAGAAACTAAATGCTAAATAAAGAGTCAGGTGCAGGTTACATAAAACACACATAAAATGTTCAGCCTTTGACACAAGGGGCAGGATTTCACTTTACCAAGGACACCTCAACATTTATAAACCATGAATCCTACCAGGAATATAGTGTATATTACCAAAAATGTCCCCTTACGTCTAAGGACTTCAAACTAAAATATCTGAATTTTGTACATGACCAAAATAATGTGCGTTAGGTCTTTTCCATTTTCACATTTTTATACATGTTGTATTTTCTCCATTTACTTTAGTAAATTAGTAAATGTCTGTACAGTGTAGCACAGCTCGGCTTATCTACTGCATGTCACACTCTTTTTGTTGAAATAGTATGCCCTCTGGTGGTAATAAACCTAATTAAAAACGTGATAATGTCACCAAACAATAAGCAAGGCGTGCTAAACAAAAGCGGCCGTGAATTTTAAAAGTGCGTAAACCAAACTGTTGTTTTTATCAGGTAAGAAGTTTTTATTTAATATTGTCTGCTCTCCATCTTGTTTCAATATCCGATTAATTGCCTCATACACACCTGCTAGCATCGTCTCCTTGTAACGTAACAAGTTTTCTGGTATTGATATGTTATCTTTTGTTCAAGTATGATTATTTAAAGTTGTGTTAAATATGACATACTTGTCATAATTAAATGTCTTTATTCCGAAAACATTTGAGAAAACAAATTTTAACGCTTGGCTTTGTTACCTGTTCGGCTAGCTTATCGAGTGAGCGGTACATCCGGAAGTTGACTTAAGATGCATTTCAAAGTAAGAGCATCGTGCTGTTTTGACATTGTATTTCACATTTTAAACAGGAACCGTTGCGTGAAAAAGTACAATTTAGAAATCATATTTGTTACGTTTTGAGCTCTTATTGTTCTTAAATATTAGTCAGTGAGGTTGATATCGCTTTGTATTCAGTATGATGTTATGGTGTGATGGTTTTAAATAAAACATTTTTGGGAATTTGTAGTTCATTGTGTACACATGAACTAAAGCTTCAACGAAAGGTTTTTATTTTTTAAAGGCACTATTTTCCAATTATTTTTGTCGGTTTTCATTTTTCATGGCCACAGAAAATGTCAGATTTTGGGACACATAGAACATACAACATATAGAAAAGACAATGACTTTCACATTTCTACCCGTGTTTAATGTACACCTTCCAAATTATGTTGAAGTACAAATTAAATACGAGTAAATGGGCTTTTTCCTTCCTTTCTTCAAACGAGGAGGTGAACCAACAATCTCCATCCTGTGGGTTTTAAGTCCCTGTCACTATTTCACCATAATTCTGTCCAAAGTTCAATATATCCACCTTAAATAAGTACAACGTTGTTTTCTAGTAATGGGAGAAGATGTAGTTCTTTTAAAAGTACTAATTTGTGACTATTGAAGTTTAAGAAATATATACAATGATATACGACACAATAATTAGTTTGTATGTTGTGTATCATCCAGCTGAGCCATACTGTTAGTCAGCACTTTGTTGTAGCTTTGTTGCTGAAGCTACAACCTCAAGATGAAAGATTAATGTGAGCAAGAAGAAAGTGATATGGGCACTGGAATACCAAAGGGAGAAGTGATATTTATTGATTGATTTATTATTTGTTCTTAACAAGAGAAATCCAGGTTCAAGCAGCAGGTCTGTCACTCTGTCACTCTCCTCTGTTGGCGTTGAAGGCTTATTGTATTTGAACACCTTGATAGG
This sequence comes from Cynoglossus semilaevis, assembly GCF_000523025.1. Lineage (NCBI taxonomy): Eukaryota > Metazoa > Chordata > Actinopteri > Pleuronectiformes > Cynoglossidae > Cynoglossus > Cynoglossus semilaevis. The sequence goes on along the minus strand of NC_024312.1, from coordinate 4,222,188 downwards.
ACAAAATATATTAGAATGGGACCCATACGTACGGTTGGGTAGTTGATCCCCGGTTACTCTTTAACCCCCTCTCATAAGTATTCACAAGAGAAAAAAAACAATCTTTAGTCCTTTGAAGTCTAACAGCTAACAGAAGCATTCAAAACATTCTAAGTCAGTTATCAGCGCTCTTTGCCTATAAGAAGGCTGCATTAAAGTCCAGTGAGTAATATATAAAAAGATGGGATGAAAAGAGGAGTTAGACATATGAACAGTAGAAGTGTGTAAAACAAGGAAGGCTGCTGAAGGAGTCAGTAGAGTAGATCCAGAATGACAAGCCAAAAGAAGAAGAATAATAATGTGTCCACTGCCTCTGATAGTGCCAGTAATACAGACGCAGAACACTACCACTGTTCTTCTGACTTCAGTGAAATTGAAGAGGATTCCTCGACAGGAAAAACCACCGCTAATGAAATTGAGATTTTAGATGATTCAAACAAAGATGAGACCAAAAAAACGACTTCTCCTGAAAGCCAAACAATCGGCAGCTGCTTAAAAGGTGACCTTTGCTACAGTGACCAGAATGACGTCGACGATGGTTTTGTGAATGACCTTCACAAATCAAGTAGGACTGACGCAGTACAAGAGAGTAACCCTCGTATCAGTACGGATGGCTTTGGGCTCCCAGAAGATGAGGGCAGAAACAAACACGTATTTAAAAAACCCACAGACACGTGCAGTTCTCCCACCAAATACCACTCCCACTCAGAGAAAGATACGGATGCTTTTGTAACGGAATTCCCCAAATCACTTGAAAAGAAAAGTGATTTATTAAAAGCTTTAAACTCTAGAAACAGAATCCTGGATTTTGGGGATTTCGACGATGCTGGCAAAAGGACAGGGAAGAAATTCAGCTGTAACTCTAAAAGAAATCCTCTATTCTTTCCTGATATGTCAGCAAATGTTCAAGAGAGACATTACAGTTCCAGCAAATGTACTGGCGATTCAGTCAGTAGTAGAAAACAAACGTCCACTGTGAGTGACGTTGAGCTGTCAAGTGATGATGGGGAGGACGAGTCCGTGAGAGAGAGAGTCTCGTTCCATAAAACAAGAAACAACATCAACAGTCACTTAAAAGGAGACCACCATCTTTATTGCACTGATCTCAGTGAGGTGGATGATGATTTTGTGAACGTGCTCCAGAAAACAAGAAAAAGGCGAGCGGAGATTTTCAAGGCAGGAAGATCGACACCCAGGATCAAAGACTTTCATCGTTCAGAGGAAACTGATAGAAATAACTTGTTTGTGAAAAATCCAGACATATATAGTCCAGGGAACGCTGACCGATACTCCCACTCTGATGACGATGAAGAATTTTCCTTTGAGGAACTTCTAAAATCCCAAAATAACAGTGGGAAAACGAGTGCCTGTGACCTCTCAGGTGATGAGGTCATGAAGACAGACACGTGCCCGAAGAGTCACACTTTTAGTAGACCCCCCAAAACAGACCATAACTCCTGTTCTAACATTTCTGAAGCTGGAAATGATTCTGGAAATGAATTCCCTGTTTTAAGAAAAAGTCAGCCACATGATTTCAGAGACGTAGATTCATCAGGTTCTGGGATCAATAAAGTAAACCTATCAATATACATATCTATTGATGACATTGAGTTTGCTGACAGGGAAGGATTGAAGAACTATGAGAAAAACACTGGTTTCTCAGAAGCAAATTGCCACTCCTGTTGTGACAAGAATCCGTTTCTGGATGAAGAAAATATCCCTGGAATGTTTCAGTCTGGAAAATCTGATATTCAGTCTTCGAGTGTTGGAAGACAGACATCAGAGTTCACACCTGGTGCACATAAGAATAATAATAAAAATAATGTATCAGAACCTGACTTTCACAGCATGCCCACAGGAGACGCAGTTACAGAGAGTGACCAACAGGAGGCCCTTCAAGAGACCAAGCATGAAAGATTGAATGTTTCAGATAATTTGTTGAAAGAAGCTTTAACTCCTGGGAGACTTCACACTCCCTCTGTATCCACCCCCTCTTCTCAATTACCCAGTCACCAGGCTTCTTCAAACAAAGACTTTCACTCCGTTAAATGGGTTTCTGAATTTCCACACAACCCAGAACAAACACCCAGCACAGTGACTTCAAGTGCTTATCCAAAAATCCATCAAATCAACACAAATGAAAACCTTTTAATCCAACTGAAGTCCCCTAAGCCGTGGTCCAGTGAAGTGAAATCAAAGTATCTGGGAACTCTTGCTCTTTTGGATCAACAGGTTTCACTAGAGAAGTCGGAGCCACTAACAGCCAATTTGCTAAGAGCTGTCTATTATCACAGATGGCTGACCAAGAAAAATGAGAAATCAAAAGAGAACATGTTAACAAAGAAAGATGAGGAAGAAAGAAAGAAACAGGAGAACCAAGCCAAACGGGACGCTGCTGTTTTGTCATATGAGGCTTGGGAGAAAAAGAAGAAAAGTCTTGAAGCAGAGAGCAAAAAAAAGCAGGAAATGATGAGAGAAGAGAAACAAGTCTGCAGTAAACAAGTCGCTGAAAGAAGACAATCTGCTACAAAGGCATATGAAAGACGGAAACAGGAGTGGGACCGGCAACTCAAACAGATGTACAGACAAAAGAAAGATGAAGAAGACATTCAGAAACGTAAAAGCCTTGATGAGAAATCTGAAAAAATGCAGTCGAGCAAAAAAGCATTTGACAAGTGGAAACATGATCATGATCTTCTCCACAAAGAGAAGAGGAGGAAAAAGAAGGAAGCGGAGGACAACATCAAACTTAAACAGGAAAATGAATGGTTAGAGAGAAAAATAAGGAATGAAACTGTTTTTCATGAATGGTGTGAAAAGAAGCATGTCGGTGTAGAGCGCAAAAACATGAAATCAAAAACACAAGAGGAGAAACATCGCTTAAAAGAAGAAAGAGACCAAGTGGCTCTAAAGGCGTACGAGGACTGGCTGGCCAAAAAAGACCTGAAATAAGGGATCATAAGGATGTTTTATCCATCATCACTATGAGCTCTTTTGAGAAAACAAGTTTTGGAATATTTTAAAATGTATTCCCAAATGTCCAACTTAGCTGTGTTGTATTTGTTGCTGTTGACTTTGATACTCTAATAATCATTTTAAATAAGTGTTTCCTTTTTAACACAGACATTCCATGTGTTTGGCTAAGCATCCATTATCGCTGCTGCACCGTCACCAGAGTGTGGATGAAAAAAATGAAGAGTTAACAAGAATGACAAAAGATAACCATAATATTGTATCCATGGAATAAGTAGTTATAGAATGTAAAACATTGGTTTTTGTTGTCTTTTGCTATTTAAAAAACCAATACAATCTGCCTTTTTTGATATATAAATGTGTGGATACCAGCCATGGGAATCATAAACACCTTTTAGACTCCTCCCTCCTCCTCCCCTCATCTTGGTCTTCTTCTCGTCTCTTTTAAATATATATTCTTGAACTGACACTGGATGGTATGTTGGAATAATGGATAAATGTTGGAATAATGTTGGAGGAATAAGATAAAATGAGATGACAAGACAATGATGCTTCACCACATTTATTATGTCACCAAGCAAGTAGCATTTAGAGCAACAAAAAGTGCAAGTTAGCAGAAACTATTTGGGATAATTATGATCATACTTTGATCTCATGAGAGCAAGATCAGTGAAAGTTAAGCAGATGTAAAATAAACCTTAGTTGGGACTTCAGGTAAAAAGGTTTCAATATTTGACATCACATTTATTAAATTTTTTATGTTGATCTAGATTTTGCATTTTAAAATGTTTGTGGATTTTCCTAGTTGTGTTTGTGAATTGATTTATTTTAATGAATGAAATGAATGAAAATAAGAATATGAGTTTTCAAGGTCATTGTGGATTTTTATAAAATGGTACCATTGCAGTCACAGGCACATCCAAATCGAACTTTGTAGTCATGGCACCGATCTCCGATCTGGTCATCGTTCCGACATACAAAACCCAGAGTTGGACTGAATCTGAACAAAAGGAAGAAGAAATTCAATATAAAATATGTAAAATATGCAACAAATACCACATTGCAGTAAAAGGACATTTCTTTATGTTTTTTTTTAATAATTATTCAACATTTTGTAATTTATTCATCAGTTTAATGCAGGAGCTCAAAATTAGGAGCTCACTAAAATATTACCCGTCATTGCCATAAATTTGAGTAACGTAGCCTAACAAAATAAAATAAATAAAATTTTAATGTCTATAGACTACAGAGGGAAACTTACACGTAGGATATTTGGCCAGTAGCACAGAATCGGGTGTTTGTGTCAGTTGTCATAACGTCTATGAAGAGAGGTGTTTCACAGATCTTTTTTGGATAATCTGTCTGCAGGTCTTCCAATAACTCCCAGTCGCCAGTTCCACTCGAGTCATCTCGATCAAACCAGTTTGTCCAGCATACTGGCATGAGAGGAGAAACAGGGTCAGTGCTCCAAACATGTTAGGCTATGTAAAAAAGAAGCAGAGTAGTGGCACAAACGACAGCAGAGCTTTGTTTCAAACCTCTTTCGGTGCAGAAGTTGCCAGAGCACTCGAAACGAACGCGATAATCTTTGCACTTGCCACACTTCTGATCTGAGTTCTTACAGATAAATCCAGATGCTGTGTCAGCTCTGCACAAGAAAACAATAATATTAGGACATCATTATATTAAAACCAAAACATTTTGCCACACTACTGTGTATAGTAACACCTACACAGCAATAACATCCCCTGTTGAATCTACACTTCCTCCAAATGTGGTTTGAACATCAATTTGGAGTGGACTACTGCAGATCTTTCCAGGGTTTTCACAGTATAAGTCCTTGAGGGTCTCCCAATCTCCAGTTCCAGAGGGGTTATCTCGGTCAAACCAGGGTGTCCAGCACTTTGGACCTGTGATCCAGGAAGGGAGGACGTTACAATTTGAGTTTTCAGCACAAATAAGTCACTTTTTTAAGAACTGGTTTCTTACACCTTATCATAATTCGTGCTTGACATTGCTAAAAAGCCAACATCTTTGTACTGTAAATATTGTTGATTAACTTTAAATGAAACAAACCCACTTGTTGAACAAAACTTGTCAGGGCACTGGAAACGAACACGATAATCCTCACACTTGCCACATGTTTGGTCTGAGTTCTTGCAAATGAATCCAGTGCTGGTGTCCACTCTAACAATGACACAGGATCATTTTTTCTTTGAGAACACATTTTATGCAAACAGTAACTAAGCAACTTAGCATACTGAAAGAAAACTAACGAATGAGGAAATGGCTCTCTGAATGGCTACAGAACGATCTCGAAATTAGTGGTTAAACAAAGCTTACAAGGTAATCACGTCCCCAGTTGATGACAGAACATCCCCAGATGCAGTTTGGACGTCAATATCAAGTGGTCTGTCGCATATCAATCCAGGGTTTTCTTCACGTAGTTCTTCAAGGGTCTCCCAGTCTCCAGTTCCTGAAGGATCATCTCTATTAAACCATGGTGTCCAGCATGTTGATCCTATAAGAGAGATACAAAGAAGAGAAGAGACATACCATAGAGATAATGGAGTATTTAGTACTTAGTGTACATACATATATATATATATAAATATATACAATGGTATAACTAAAATACAATAATAAATAATAATTGCGATTGTAATCAACCACACCATACACAGCAACAATAATTACCTACTAATCTACCAATACTACTAACACTACTCTATCTACTTCTACTAACCTACTAATCTACTAACATTCACTGTTCAGTGGATAATAAAGTGCTATCTATCTCTAGCTTAGCTTTATACCAGTATGTATTCACCTTTGTGAAATAAAAGTAGACAATGTCTCACCTGTGTCAATACAGAAACTGTCAGGGCACTGAAAACGAACGATGTAATCTTTACAGATGCCACTTTCCTGAGCTGCATTTTCACACGTAAACCCATTGATGGTATCCACTCTGCAAAAATAAATAATCCTTTTAGGTTCAACATATAAGCAAGATTTGTTCTAGTGGTTAAACTTTTCTTCTTCAATTATATATATATATATATATATATAAAGTTTCAGTTCTGTGACACCAACTCTTGCCCAAAGTTTACTTCTTGTTTTCTCGTTAATCCAAAGCCCTAGGACATAATATTTGAAAACAGCAAGTACAGCGGTCCCTCGTTTATCGCGGTAGATCGGTTCCAAGGTCTGCCGCCAGAACTGAATTTTCGCGAAGTAGTGATACCATATTTACGCGCAGTAAAATGATGACGAGGAAGGTGATGATGACTTTTACTGCCTACAGCCGATGATTGATTTTACGTCTCTCCAGAGGGTGGTGCCATTTCTTGGGGCTCCTCTTCCACGGTCTCCGAAGGTGTATCCGTAGTAGTAGTAGCAGGAACGGACTCTTTTTTGCGGGGCTGCCGAACATTGTGATCGGTAGTTGCTTCCGCTGCTTCTTTTTCCAGTCGAAGAGTAGCTTGTAGGCAGTCATGACGTCGTTGATTTTGTTGCAAATTTGTACCGATCGAACCATATCGTCGTCCCATTCCTGTGACATCTCTTACAGATCCAAATCCGGGATACAGTATATTTTATATACAGTTAAGTCGTGAATCCGCGAAAGATGAACCGCGAAACTGCGAGCGACTACAGTACTTCACTTTCCTTTCACTTTTCTACTTTTCCTTTTGAACAAAGAAAAAGAAAAGTGGTGAATTTCTGCGAATATTCATAACATATCTTTTTTAATGTCATTCATTTGACATTCTAATCAAAATGTATAAAGTACCTACACATCAATTTTGTCCCCTGTTGACTCCATACTGTCCCCAGACGTTGTATTGACTTGAATATGAAGTGGACTGTCACAGATTTGACCAGGGTGTTCTCTGCGAAGGTCTGCAAGCATCTCTGAGTCTCCATTTCCAGAGGGGTCATCTCGATCAAACCAACGTGTCCAGCAATTTGAACCTTTTATCGAATATTCCAGGGGAAATTATTTTTTCGAACATCATATTAACAATTATAATTACATAATTACATTACAGAGTGTTTGAAGGCACATAAATTAATTACTTGAAATACTAATGTGGAACTTTTGGAATGTAAATATGCAGAAAGCAAAAGGCAAATAAAAAGACAGTTGACTTGCAATTATAGGATGATAAAAATTGTACTCCTTTCTTGTTCAATTAAAATATGAAATTGGTCCAAAAAAAAACTCACTTGTGTCAGTGCAGAAACTGTCTGGGCATTGAAAACGAATAGCATAGTCCTGACATTGGCCGCTTGTCTGTTCCGAGTTCTTACAAACAAATCCAGTGCTAATGTCAGCGCTGCATAAGGAAACATTTTTCACATATTATAACTAACATTGCACTATATTTATTGGTGTTACTAACAAAATTATCGTTTGGATAAAATTCAAAAATAAAACACCATTTTGTACAATTTGAGTCCTTGTTGAAAGGAGAACTATTACGTTTTCTTCAGATTTGACATGGCTTCATAGTTATCATAAAGAAATATTGAAATTTGAAACTTTGGGTACTCAGGTTAATTTGTAATACTTACACATCAATTGTA